>NC_050575.1:413439100-413779237 GCF_011100635.1 Trichosurus vulpecula | reverse complement strand
GAGTTGCAGACCTGGTGAAGGGCTTTGGGAAGGGGAAGAATGTCCCACAGAAAAGAGCTATGGTGAGCAGCGAGGACAAGGTTTGGCCACAAGCCAGTTATATGAAGTGGGTGAGAGTAAGGAAGCTAGGCTAAGACCGAGATTATGAGCCTGGGCAACTAAGGGAATGGTGGTAGCCTCAAAAGTAACAAAGAAGTTCCAAAGAGGAGAGGATTTAGGGGGAAAGAAGGGTTTGGATTTGGGCATGTTGGTTTTGAAATATCTGTGGAGTATCCATTCCAGGAACCATTTACAGAGAGGTGATCATTAAACCCATGGGAGATGATGAGACGAGATGAGATGAAATAAAATGAGATTAGATGAGATAATAAAGAGAGGGAGAGAGACTGAGACACAGAGAGAGACAGAGGCAGAGAGACAGAGACAGAGAGAGACAGAGATACAGAGTCATATGGAGAGACAGAGAAAGAGACACAGAGACAGAAAGAGAGAGGAGACGGAGAGGGAGAGACAGACAGACAGAGACAGAGAGAGACAGTGGCAGACAGCGACAGAGAGAAATAGAGAGAGAGAGACAGAGACACAGAGACAGAGACACAGAGAGAGAGGAGACAGAGAGGGAGAGAGAGACAGAGACAGAGAGAGAGGCAGAGAAAGACAGAGACAGAGACAGGCAGAGAGAGCCTTGGGGAACACCCACGATAAGGGAACATGACAGAGATCCATCAAAGGAAATGGAGTTACCAAAAATCTCTCCTCACAGCAGCCCTGGGAGTCACAGGGTACAGGCACTGGTATTTTCATTTTACAAATGAGAAAAGTGAGGCTCAGAGGGTAAAGTAATTAGGGGCCATATGGCTCAAGAGGTAGAGGGAGAATATTAAGGTAGGGCCCTGATGCTAAATCCCAGGATTGTTTCACTTTACCATCAGCTTCTTCTTCTGCAGATCTGAAAACTGAGGCCAGGACATATGAAACCAACTTAAGCAGCAGCTGCTGCAAAGAGAATTGATGCCAGAAACAGGACAAATATGGGGAGGGTGCTCTGCAACGAGAGCATCTCAGGGAGAAACTAGCAAGAGGCTATTTGGAGCAAAAGAGCCAGTTCTCTCTCTCTCTCTCTCTCTCTCTCTCTCTCTCTCTCTCTCTCTCTCTCTCTCTCTCTCCCTCTCTCTCCCTCTCTCTCTCTCTCTCTCTCCCTCTCTCTCCCTCTCTCTCTCTCTCTCTCTCTCTCTCTCTCTCTCTCTCTCTCTCTCTCCCTCCCTCGCTCTCTCCCTCTCCCTCTCTCTCTCTCTCTCTCTCTCCCTCTTCCTCCCTCTCTCTCTCCCTCTCCCTGTCCCCTTCCCTCCCTTCCTCTCCCTCTCTCCCTCCCTCTCTCTCTCTCTCTCTCTCTCTCTCTCTCTCTCACACACACACACACACACACACACACACACACACAGACACACACACAGACACACTGAAAATGAAACAAAATGGTGAGTGGCAGGCAGTGAGGTCATGATTGAGGCCACCAGCTCAGCCCCTCAAGACTGATTGGATGCATGAGGCAGGTAGGAAATGGGGGAACAAGATAAATGAAGAAATGAAGATGTCCTGGGGAGTGACCAAGGGGTGGTACATGAATGTAATGGGACATTCCTATGCCGTAAGAAACAACCAAAGTGATGAATGCAGAGAAGCACAAAAAGACCTAGAAGAGCTGATGTAGTGAAATCAACAGAGACCACAAAACAAGATTCACAACGATGATGATAATGCAAATGGAAACATCAACAACCACAAACTAATAGAAACTAAATGTTGTGAAATTATAAAGAATAAGCAAATAGAAGCCAATCGCCCCCATCCTTCCTGCTCCCCACACTCCCATGAAGATGTGAAGGTGGTCCATGGGAGCGGAACATGACATTTTGTAACATTTTTCAATGTATTCATTGCTTTGCTGATTTTTTTCTTCTTTTTTTAATATTATAAGGGATGGCTCTCTGGGAAGGCTGAGGGGAAAGGATACATGGAAAATCTAGACGTATCAAGACAAAAGATGTCAATAAGGTTTTACTTTTAAAGAAACTTTCCCAAAGAAGTTTTGATCTTGGATAAAGTGGTCCAGACTTCTTAGTGTGATGAGTGTATTAATACCCTTTGATCCTTGGTGTTATACATAGTACTAACTCTGCCCTTATCTGAATGGGCTTCAGCTGTGGACAGCTCCCACCCTCCACTAGGGTTTTAACATGGAAGACCTCCATTTCTTCATGGCCACAGTAGACAGGATAACATGGTGGAAGTCAGCTTTCAGGTAAATCAGTCTCTGTGTTGAACACTCTCCCCAACAACAGATAAGTCCTGCATTGGCTATCCCATCAGGACCACATATTGCAGCTTTAGCAATCTTTTGTAGCCTGACTGTGAGAAGGGGAAAACCCTCCACAAAGACTCTTGAGGTTTGCAATATGAAGAGCATTCCGTAGTCATTTTATCAAAATTGGATAATTATAATTGGCTCAGGGCTGGCACTTAGCTCATACTCATAGCTCATAGACACATAAGATGAATCTAGGCTTTCCAGAGACCTTGGCTTTCTAGAGGAGAAACTCAGCTAAGATGCCATTGTGGTTCTAGCACAAGAAACAAAATCCACAGGAAGTTTTAAGGCCCACAGAAAGTTCTGTCTATGCAGAGG
Organism: Trichosurus vulpecula; assembly: GCF_011100635.1. NCBI lineage: Eukaryota > Metazoa > Chordata > Mammalia > Diprotodontia > Phalangeridae > Trichosurus > Trichosurus vulpecula. The sequence continues at coordinate 413,776,551 of NC_050575.1, read as the reverse complement.
AACCCAATAACACTGTCTACAATAGCAGGTCAGTGCCTCTAATGTTTCACATTGTCAGTGTTGAATCTTAGAGTCAATCCTAGGGCCTGCTGTCTAAATGGTACTAGAATGATATTTGTGCTGACGTTAAGGGCCATAGGGACCCATCTCAAAACAATCACCAGCTGGAAAAGGCCATGGAGTCCAGGCATATAGGTACTGCTACTATTAGAGATATTTCTGGTTGACTTCAGTATCACTATGTCCAGGACCAGCTGACTAAAGAGATGGGATGGGAAATTATTGAAGATGAAGGGCTGTCTGCTATACTCACTTTAACAGAAGAAAAAAGACATGAGCATATTGTAGCAAATGGAAAAGGGGAAAACTTGGTCACATCCCTATGTGTAGTCTCCATTCCAATTGCTAGTACTAGAAAGGAATTAATGTCTTGTACCTTCAAGGCAACAGATGCAACTGAATGAATAGTTATCTCTGCTTAACTGAGGAAAGTGAGTGTACTGTGGGGAGCAAATACGGGTAGGGGCCAAAGATCATTGAGTATCTGTGTCCAGTCAGCTGCTTCTCTAGCAAGTGTCAGGAGAAGTTTCACTTCCTTGCTCTGTAGCCACAGAGCCAAAAGACAAGCAGTGATAGTCAAGAAGTGGATTTTCTCATTCCTGTCTCAGAGAACTGATCTCCCATGGAGCAAGCAGTGAATGGGGCTTCACTCTGGCAGATATCTATCCCAGTGCATGCCAGGATGATAGTGTTGACATTGTCATGATTCTATGAATCAAACTGCTTTGCTTTGATGACAATATGAGGTTTGAGTGATTTATTAGTTAAGATAGATTTCAGAAATGGATGAGGAGTTTCCAGTGATTAAAAATTGAGTCAAAGAGAATGTATGAGCCTGGAAATAATCAGTGACTGAACCCCTCCACTGCACTTGTGACAACCTTCCATCACACACACACACACACACACACACACACACACACACACACCCACCAACATACACACTCATACAATACGTGTTTTCGCTAGAAAGTTTGATCATCAGCAGCCACACCCAGGTCTACGAGAGAGCTTTTTCATTGGCTGCACATGGGCCTCTCTGTAGTGATCCTAAGTTCAGGGGTTCTTTTTTATCATAAAGGCTTAGATGGCACACTCATCAAGTATGGGAGAAAGAGCTAACACACTTGATGAAGCCAGGAACCAATCAATCAACCAATAAGCATTTATTAAGCATCAGGCACCGTGTTAAGCCTTGGGACCAAACAACTCTTAATGGGCATTGGGCTCAATCTAATTAGATGAAATTCAGCAAGGATTGACTTAGGTATACAACAGTATAAGATAGGGGAAATATTGTTCTTTTGTTTGTTTGTTTTTGTTTTAACAAACTTATTTTTTTATTTTTAGTTCACAACACTCAGTTCTACAAGTTTTTGAGTTCCAAATTTTCTCTCCCTCCCTCTCCTCCCCCCCCCGAAGACAATATGTAATCCAATGTAGGTTCTACAAATACCTTCACATTGAACTTATTTACATAATAGTCTAGTTGTTAAGAAGAATTATAACCAATGGAGTGAATCATGAGAAAGAAGAAATGAAACCAAAAAAGAAGGAAAAAAAAGAGAGCAAATAGTTTACCTTAATCTGCATTCAGACTCCATAATTCTTTCTCCATATGTGCATAGCTTTTTCCATCATGAGTCTTTTGGAGCTGTGTTTGAACCTTGTATTGATGAAAGGAGTCAAGTCTCTCAAAGTTATTCCTTACAGAGACCATGTGTCTGTTATCGTGTATAATGATCTCCTGGTTCTGCTCCCCTAACTCAGCATCGGTTCATATAAGTCTTTCCAGGTTATTATGAAGTCTGTCTGATTCTCATTTCTTATAGCACAGTAGTATTCCATTACATTCTTGTACTGCAATTTGTTTAGCCATTCCCCAATTGATGGACATCCCCTTGATTTTCAATTCATTGCCACCACAAAAAGAGCTGCTATAAATATTTTCATATGTACTGGTTCATTTCCCACTTGTGTGATCTCTTTGGCATACAGCTCTAGAAGTGGTATTGCTAGGTCAAAGGGTGTGCACATGTTTATAGACCTTTGAGCACAGTTTCAAATTGCTCTCCAGAATGGCTAGGTCAGTTCACAACTCCACCAACAATGTAACAATGTTCCAATTTTCCAACTTCCTCTCCAGCATTTATCATTTTCCTGTTTTGTCATGTTAGCCAGTCTGACAGGAGAGATGTGGTACCTAAGAGTTATTTTGATTTGCATTTCTCTAATCAATAGTGATTTAGAGGATTTTTTCATATGCGTATAGAAACCTTTAATTTCTTCCCCTGAAAACTGCCTGTTCATATCCTTTGATCATTTCTCAATTGGGGAATGACTTGTATTGCTATAAATTTGGCTCAATTCCCTGTATATTTAGAAATGAGGTCTTTATCAGAGACCCTGGTTGTAAAGATTCTTTCCCAATTTTCTGCTTCCCTTCTAATCTTTGTTGCATTGGCCTTGTTTGTGCAAAAAAAAACTTTTCAATTTATCATAATTAAAATTATCCATCTCTTGTTGGGTCATGCATTCTTCCCTTCTACACAAGTCTGACAGGTAAACTATTCCTTGCTTTCCCAAATTGCTTGTAGTATCAGCCTTTATAGCTAAATCGTGGACTCATTTTAACTTTATTGTTCTATTGGTCTATGCCCAGTTTCTACCATACTCTTTTCCAATTTTCCCAGCAGTTTTTGTTAAATAGTGAATTCTTAGCCCAGAAACTGGATTCTTTGGGTTTACCAAAGAGTAGATTGCTATGGTCATTGACTACTGCATCTTGTGTACCTAGCCTATTCCACTGATCCACCACTCTGTTTCTTATCCAGTACCACGTAGTTTTGATTACTGCTGCTCTATAGTACAATTTAATATCTGATATGGCTAGACCACCTTCTCTAACATTTCTTTTCATTAATTCCCTTGATTTTCTGGACCTTTTGCTCTTCCGGATGTATTTTGTTATTATTTTATCCAGCTCTGTAAAATAAATTTTTAATAGTTTGATTGGTATGGCACAAATACATAAATTAATGTAGGTAAAACTGTCATTTTTATTATATTAGCTCAGCCTAACCACAAGCAACTGATGTTTTCCCATTTATTTAGATCTGACTTTATTTGTGTGAAAAGTGTTTTGTAATTGTGTTCATATAGGTTATGGGTTCGTATTGGCAGATAGACTCCCAAATATTTTATAGTGTCTACAGTAACTTTAAAGAGAATTTCTCTTTCTATCTCCTGCTGTTGGGCTGTGTTAGTAATGTATAAGAATGCCAAAGATTTGTGTGGGTTTATTTTATATCCTGCAACTTTGCTAAAGTTATTTATTATTCCAGTGGTGTTTTTACTTGATTTTCTAGGATTCTCTAAGTAAATCATCATATCATCTGCAAAGAGTGGTAACTTAGCTTCTTTTTTGCCTATTCTAATTCCTTCAATTTCTTTTTCTTCTCTGATTGCTACAGCCAATATTTATAGTACCAAATTGAAGAGTAGGGGTGGTGATGGACATCCTTGTTTCACCCCTGATCTTATTGGGAATGCATCTAGCTTATCCCCATTACATATAATGCTTACTGATAGTTTTAGGTAGATGCTACTTACAATTTTAAGGAATACTCCATTTATTCCTATGTTTTCTATTGTTTTTAAAAGGAAGTGATGTTGGATTTTGTCAAAATCTTTTTCTGGATCTATTGATACAGTCGTATGATTTCTTCTAGTTTTGTTGTTGATATGATCAATTATGCTAATGGTTTTCCTAATATTGAACCAGCTTTGCATTCCTGGAATAAATCCTATCTGGTCATATTATATCATTCTCATGAAAAGTTGCTGGAATCTTTTTGCTAATATTTTATTTAAAAATTTCCATCAATATTCATTAGGGAAATTGGTCTATAATTTTCTTTCTCTGTTTTGACTCTCCCTGGTTTGGGTATTAGTACCATATTTGTGTCATAAAAAGAATTTGGCAGGACTCCTTCTTTGCCTATTTTCCCAAATAGTCTATGAAGTATGGCAATTAATTGTTCTTTAAATGTTTGATAGAATTCATATGTAAAATCATCTGGCCCTGGAGATTTTTTCCCAGGGAGTCCATTGATGAGTTCAATTTCTTTTTCTGAGATGGGATTATTTAAGTGTTTTACTTCCTTTTCTGTTAACCTGTGCAATTTATATTTTTGTAAATATTCATCCATTTCCCTAAGGTTGTCAAATTTATGGGCATACAATTGGGCAAAATAATTCCAAATTATTTTTTTTAATTTTGTCTTCATTGGAGGTGAATTCACCCTTTTCATTTTTTATGGTGGTAATTTGGTTTTCTCTTTTTTAAACCTAATTGACCAAAGATTTATCAATTTTATTGGTTTTTTCATAAAACCAGCTCTTAGTTTTATTTATTAGTTTAATAGTTTCCTTGATTTCAATTTTATTAATCTCTCCTTTGGTTTTCATTATTTCTAATTTGGTATTTAATTGAGGATTTTCAATTTGTTCTTTTTCTGGGTTTTTTAGTTGTATGCCCATTTCATTGATCTCCTTTTTTCTCTCTTTTATTCATGTAAGCATTTAGAGCTACAAAAACCTCCCCTAAGAACTGCTTTTGCTGCATCCCATAAGTTTTGGTATGTTGTCTCATTATTGTCATTCTCTGGAATGAAGTTATTAATTGTTTCTATGATTTGTTCTTTGACCCACTCATTCATTAGATTATTTAGTTTCCAATTAATTTTTAGTTTATCTTTCCATAGTCCTTTATTACAAATAGGTTTAATTGCATCATGATCTGAAAAGGATGCATTGATTATTTCTGCCTTTCTGCACTCGATTATGAGATTTTTATGCCCTAGTACATGGTCAATATTTGAGTATGTGCCACATACCACTGATGAAAATGTATATTCCTTTTTATCCAGATTTTGTTTTTTCCAGAGGTCTGTCTTATCTTCCTTTTCTAAAATTCTATTCACCTCCTTAACTTCTTTCTTGTTCATTTTGAGGTTAGATTTATCAAGTTCAGAGAAGGGTAGGTTGAGGTCCCTGGAAGTATAGTTTTTCTGTCTATTTTTTCTTGTAGCTCCCTTATCTTCTTCTTTAAGAATCTGGATGCTGTACCACTTGGAGCATAGATGTTAAGTAATGATATTACTTCATTGTCAGGAATTACTGTTCTGAAAATGATCTGGGGGTTTTAGTGGGCTGCAAATTCAATGTGAGTCAGGAATATGGTGTAGCACTAACTTTTTGGGCTTCCTTGGGAAAGGCATAGAATCCAGCATGAGAAAGGTGATGATCCCATCATGTTCTTCCCTAACCAGATGTCATGTTCTTTTCTGGACTCCATGGTTTAAGAAGGATATTTATTATCTGGAGGATACGCAGGTCGAGGATGGTGAATGGCCTTGAAATCATGCCCAGCACTATTCACTGGGCCACCTGGCTGTCTCAGAATTGAAAAAGGGATATATAAGAATTAAAGGACTGTCTTACAGAAGACTGATTCACCATGTCCTGCTTCATCCCCCAACGGGCAGAAGTAGGAATGGGGGAAAGTTGAACATTTAGTATTGAAGTCAGGCAAAACTTCCTGATGGTGACAGCATGGTGGATGGTGGGTTCCTCTTCACTAGAACTCTTCGAATAAAAGCTGCTGGAAAGCCTTTGGGTGTGTAGGTTGGACTGGAGGCTACTGAAGTCCCTCCCAGCTCTCAGATTCTAGGGTGCTGTGACCTTGTTCCCTGAGGTCTTCATCATAGCCATATTATCACAGGGTTACCCAGGTTCCTGGATTCCCCAGTGCTCCATCATGAAATTCCAACCCCACAAGCTGGGGCCAAAGAGTTCAGGACCCTTTCTGAATTGAGGCAGGCATTGCCCAGCAAGTGGACAAACCTCAGTGACAGTGCCGGGACTTCTCATGACCCCACTGGCCCCTGATACCCAATTTGGCCTTGTGCTACTCCTACTCTGGCTCAGCCCTCGGGAAGAGCCCTGAATTGGGAATCAGAAGTCCTGGGTTCAAATCTTGACTCTCCCAGGGTCTCACGGCCTCCATGAATCTACTTCCTTACCTCTGTAATGTGGACATACCCACCTGTGGCTGCTGTTTTCCCAGCCTGCAATCATTTTCTAAGGGGTTTGGACCAGATGAACTTAAGGTTCCTTCTGCCTCTCCATCCTATCATTCTTTCTAACCTGTTGTGGGTTTTCTGCTATGAAGATCACATATAAAGCTTAATTTTGAGTGACACAATAGACTTTGAGTTAGGAAGATCTGAGTTCAAATACTGCTCAGACACTAGCTGAGAGACCCTGGGCAAGTCTCTTCACCTATAGGGATAATACTAGCACCTCCCTCCCAGACTTGTTGTGAGGATCCAACACTTTGCCAGGCCTGCAGCTGCCTAAATCTGAAAGATGGATCACTGGTGCACAAGGTGGTAATTAGGTAGAAAGGCTGGAGCAAAGACTCACTGGATGGCTCTAAAGAAGACAGAGGGAACAGCGGTGAATGGGGGGGGTGGCGGTGTCAAGGCCCATTGGAGGTGAGGTGAGGAGCTGCCAATGAACTGGCCCAGGCTCCAGCCTCATTACCCTGGCTCCAGCCTTAGTGCCCTGGCCCAGACCCCATCCTCTGTGCCCAGGCTCGAGCCTTGGTGCCCTGGTTCAGGCTCCAACCTTGGTGCCCAGGCTTCAGCCTCAGTGCTGTGGTCCAAGTTCCAGCCTTGGTTCCCTGGCCGGGCTCCAGCCTTGGTGCACTGCTTTCATCTTGGGACCTAGGATTCCCTGGCGGAGGGAGAAGGGGAGTTCTCCTTTCTCCCCATGGCCTGTGTGTGAGTCTCTGGAGGATCGATTTAGAGGTATGTGGGTTTCCACGTATTTGGCTGGTCTATGTTCTGCTTTACTGCTCATGTATTTGATGTGCAATTCTCTCTTAGTCTGTGTAAAAGAGGCTGTGATGGGGTGGACTCAAAGCTGCAGAAAATGGGGCCCCAGGAGCTCCAAATGAGGGACATGGACTAGCTGACCTGAAGCTTCCTCTAGATTCATGCCGGAGATCCTAAGGTAACCTCTTCCTCTTGGATGCCAGCCTTCGGTGGAAAGTCCCTTCCTCCCTTCATGATGGGCACAGTACCTGCCAGAACAGTCAGGACAATCTCAGAACTGGGCTGGAAAAGACACAAACTGGCCGAGTTCTCAGTCTCCACCCTGGCCGCTCAGTGAGTCCTACCACTGACTCAGCCTGGCCTCCCCCTCCACCTGGCCCTCGTTCTTAGCTGAGCTCTTTTTGGTCACCAGGCAGAACATGTAAGAAGCTCACGTTTGGGTCCAGTGGCCCATGCACTTAGCTTCCCTCCACAGAGTTTTCTCTTTAAGTATCTAGGTTACTATAAGCAGCTACAACACTGCTCTTCCAACCAAAAGCAGGATTTTTATAGAGCATTAGTGAGTGTGTAGAACCAGAATCCAGAGGCCTGAGTCCAGAGGCTGGCTCTGATGATCACTAGCTGGGTAACCTTTTCTAATCTTTCATTTTTATTTTAATTTTTAATGAACAAGCATTTGTTTTCTCTCTTCCCTTCCCACCTCAATTTTAAAAGTAAAAATGGAAAAGAAAATCACAGAATCAAATACATGTGCTCAAGCAAAGAGAACTTCCCATCTCCCACGTCCAAAAACGTGGCTCATTCTGTTTCCTGAGTCCATCAAATTTTCTTGTGTGACCTTGAACGAGGATTCTCCCCAAGCCTTGGCATCATCTTCCAGATCTGAGAAAACATGACTCCCATTAGCTTTATCCCAACTGCATCACGATGTGGCTTAGAAACATTCAGAGCATGAGATTCCAGATGAGAACAGGGCTCAAACCCATCCTCAGATGTTCAGCTGCTGCATGGTTGTTGGAAGGGAGCTGCTGGAAGGGAGAGCTTCTTGGACCAGTGGGGAGACTCCCACCGGGGAGATGCCTGGGATATCTAGAGAGGAGATACAAAGGGAAAGCCTGGCCAGCAAAGGGAGTGAGGAGTAGGGGGCCCGAGTTAAGATTGGGTACAGGATGTAACATGTGGAGCTGACGTACCCATTCTGGGTGTCTGGAGAGCCTTGGGGAGGGAGGCTAGGCATGGGCAGGCAGCCTTAGGATGGGATAGAGGGATGGAGGGAAGAAGGAGCCCAGAACCAGGCCCAGGGCCCTTCCATTTACATTTTCACGGTCTTCTCTCTACAATTCTGGCCTGAGACAGAATGGACAGTGGGTTGCAACAGTGACACAGACCTAGCCCACTGTATCTGCAAAGCTCCTTAGACAATGCTCAGTCTTCAGGAGCCCAAGGCCTCAACTTGGCTGATGCCTTTGGCCAGCTTTCAAGGTGCATCCAAAATGCTTGCCTGCTGGCCGTGTGACCCCAGACAAGTGGATTGACCTCATCTGAGCCCTGCATGACCATCTTGAAAGGACGGTGGGAAACGGGAGTTGTTAGCACTGCTGATCTCTGGGTTAATTCTTGGTCAGCCATACATCGCTGCCTCTCAGCTGTCCTTTAAATGACATGACCTCAGGTCTTCAATGGAATTCCATGACTCAGAGTCACATGACCACAAGGCTTCCCTGGTGCCTCATCCCATCATCCCAGGTCCTTGGAGGTCTATGCCAATGGAGCCAAAGCTTGGCAGGACCTTCCTGGGAGATGACTCGCATGCAGGCCTGGATAAAGACCATGATGACCAGAGGAGCTAAGTAAGGAGAGGCCCACCCCCAAGAGGCTGCCCATCTGGTGAGGGATTCTTCAGCCATACTAGCCCAGGCAACTCACATACATGGCCACCCCTTTAAGTGTTTACTTTTTAATGTATTTAGGATTATATAATATATAATGTACAAGGAGGCAGCTAGGTGGCACAGTGGATAGAGCTCAGGTCCTGGAGCCAGGAAGACCTGAGTTTAAATTGGCCTCAGACATTTACTAGCTGTGTGTCACTTGGCAAGCCATTTAACTTTGTTTGCCTCAGTTTCTTCATCTGTAAAATGAACTGGAGCTCAGAGATGCTCCAGCATGTCTTTCAAGAAACTCTGTGGACAGCATGGTCCATGAGGTCATGAAGAGCCAGACGTGACTGAACAACTACATGTGACATGCATTTTATATATATTTAGGCCTAAATATGGGGGAGATGTATAATCATAGTAGACTTCTGTCTTCTTCAGAAAACATCCTAAGAGAAGAGAGTGAGCCAAAGACCTCCAGAGGTCTCCAGCCTCCAAAATGGTAGCTCCTTCCACATTGACTTCGTTGCTTTGAAGAAGGCCCATGGGGACAGTCAAAGCAATGGGCTCCAGCCTGCAGCCCTGGGCACACACAGTGCTCACAACAGCTGGTAACTAGGCAGCTTTGGTCTGTAGGCGAGAGGAGCCCAGCAGGCCTGTGTCCTGACATGGTGCTTTCTCTCCATGGGGCAGGCATTGACGCATCTTTGTGGCTCATTCGGAGATGAGATTTCTGGGCCAACTGTGAACCACTTATGGGGCTAGTTCATGGCCAGGCTGGGGAGGGGAGGCATGGATGAAGATGAATATTGTGTTCATCATTGTTATTTTTTATTTCTTTAATCGAGCCCCATCCAAAAAGGAACCTGTTTATAATTCACATAAGCATAGACGCAGGGGGAAGGGAGCTGGCCAGAAAACTCCAGCCTATATTAGGAAAGAGGTCAGGAAAGCATTTGCATGGAGGCTGGAGCTGGAAAGCATTCTCCTCTGCCCTCAACAGGCCCAGCCCAGGCAGTGGGTTTGCTTCTGGGGGCCACAGCATCCAAGGGAAGGCAGCCAGGATGGGAAGGGGTCTTCAAACAGGCTAGAGGACCAACACCTTGTCAGGGAGGTGATCAAGGAGATGCTTGTTCAGGTCCAGCTAGGACAAGGTGCTGCTGAGTTCCCTCCCAATTTTGAGATCTTGGGATGTGAATTCTAAAATTTAAACATCCCTACCACCTTGCCTTTCCTAATGCTGTGACCTCCTCCTGGCATGGCCCCCTTGGGAGATTCTACTCATGCTTTGAGTTCCAGCTTAAACACCCCCCTCCCTGAAGCCTTCATGGATCTCCTCAGGTAACAGTAATGCCCCCTCCCTTTTTAATTCTGAGTGCATAGCGCTTTGCACTACAGTGTGAACTCAAATTATTTTGAATTCATCACATTTTACCATCTATCTGTAATGTTCTAGACTAAGCTCTCAGAGAAGGGGTCCAGTATCTCAGCATGGTCCCCAGCCCAAGCCCAGTGGCTTGAGAATAACAGATCCCTAATAATTGTTTGCTGAATGAATTTTTAAAACTTTCTTTCTGAGGCCCAGTCACACAGCTTAGTATCAGAGGCAGGACATGGACCTGGGTCTTCATGACATCAACACCAGGGCTTCTTCCACTGGGTCACGTTGCCTCCTTTACACCAAGAAGTTAAAGGAGCAGAGAATTCAGGACAAAGACCTTATTTATTGATTAGTCCAGGAATCTCACTGAGTGGTAGCGAGGCAAGTGAGTTCCCCAAGGTCACAGAGAGTCAGGAGCAAAGGCTGGCTTCAGACCCCATTCCCTCGCTGCCTTCTCTCCCATGACTGTTGCCTTGCTCATAATAAAGTCTTACTAAATGCTGCTTTGAATTAAAAGAGGGGATCCAATCTGCCTCCTCTCTTGGAAGATCATCAGGACACTGAGCAGTAGAGATCCAGAACACATTATCAAAATCTATCTTCCAAACCATGTCCATTCCTGGCATCCAGGCACTGTGAGTATGAGGGAGGGACCTCCCATCCAACAACTAACATTATATACTGTTGACTATGTGCCTGGCTCCGTACCAAATGCTTTACACATCTTATCTTATTGGATCCTCACAACTCTGGGAGGCAGCTTCTTTGCTTATTTCTATTTTACAATTGTGGAAACTGAGGCAAACAGCAGGTAAGCGACTTCTTAAGTGTTGTAAGTTTCCATTATTCAGGAGACGGTGAGCTCCCTATCATTGAAGGTATTCAAGTAGAGACTGGGTGGACGCATGAGGAAGGTTGTGAAGGAGACTCCTGTTCAGGCAGAGGTGGACTGATGGCTGCAGAGGCTCCATCCAGCTTGAAGAGTCTGAGTTTCTGAGACCCCGGAGTTGTTTACAATGTAGCATGTGCCACAAGCATCCTGGCACCGCTTGTTTTCAGGGATGCCTGAACAATTGTCAATGTCTAATTTGGACCTACACACAGGTACCACCTGAGCCACTCCTTCACCCATGGTCCTTGAGAAAAGCTAAATCAAGGTCAAGTACTCCATGGCTCAGCCCCTGCACAAACCCACAGCCCACGAGCCCCCACTGGTGAGGTGACTTTGGGCAGTTGCAGTTCAAAATAAAATATGTGTATTCAGAGCATAGGAAAGTGAGTGCTAAGGAAAGAGTATGCATGCCTGGGCTCTATTGTCCCACAGGTTACCACACATAAACTGTAAAGAATGCCAAGGGAGGGCCCACACATGACATGTGCATATGACCTGGCAATGTGGAAGGTGCATTTCTGGCCAGAAGACATATGTGAAGGTGCACATGCCGTATAGCTATAATGCACAGCTTTCCATAGTAAAGACATCGGAGAAATAGAAAACAAAATGAGATGGGAAATTGGCAGAGTCTGCTGAGAGGAGGCTACATTTGAGTGAATCTTTAAAGGGTTGACAGGAACAGAAAAATTCAGGGAAAGAGGAAAGGAGACAGGAAGAAAGGTAGTTTGAGCCCCTCCCTTTCCTCGCAATATGAAACTTAGTGGAAGCAACCCTGGCCCTAGGTCCCTGTTCTGTTTACCTCATTAACTGGCCTTGTGAAAAGGAGCAAATCCCATTCTTTCTCTGGCCTTCAATCGCCATGTCTGTAAAGTGGGAACAACACTACCTGCGCTACAAGCCTCATGGAAGTGTTGTGAGAATGAAATAAGGAGCCAGAGGAAGGCCCACAACCAATTGGGTAGACCCTCTGTGGAAAAGAGTCACAGCCGTGAGAAAGTGTGGCCAGATTGGAATCTATACACTTGAAGCCAGGGCCCCCATTGGTGACATCCCAGGTACACTTAAATAGGGCAACATTGCACAAATGGAAGAGGGGACCTTCTCTGGCCTCTCCCAGATTTGAGTGATGGTGGTCATTCATCAATCAAAGAACAAGCAATTATTGAACACCTACTATGTGCCAGGCACTGTGCTAGGCACAGGGATACAAGGACAAAAATGAAACATCAACAGGCTTCTGTTCTAATGGGAGAGATAACGTGTATGTGTAAAAACAAAGATAGCATAAATATAAAACGGATAAATACAGATGCACAGCAGCAATAGCAGCAATAGAAGGAATGCTAGCTTGTCTACACTGTATATTTTCTCTAGTAAAATGTCCTGCACATAGTAGGTGATTAATAAATGCTTGCCCCATTATAAAAACAACCCTGTGAGGAAGATCATCCAAGTAATACTTCCCACATTTTACAGATAAGGAAACTGAGATTCAAACTTTCACTAAGCCAGATGTTTGCAGGCAGCTTGAGGACAGGACTCTTGCCTTCTTGGGGTCCTTCGCTCTGAACCCCACAGTGCCCCCCAGTGTCTTGCCCACTGTAGGCACTCAATGTACTTTTAAATGGATTGATTATGAATCTGCTATCCATTTATAGTGTCAATCATCATCAACATGCAATAGAGACATTTTTCATACATGACCTTAAGGGAAAGCTTCCTGGACTGGTCCCCAGGGGCATGAAGTCATCAGGGCTCCCTCCCTCTGACCACAGCCACAATCATGCATTGTTTTATGTTGCCATGGCGAAGGCTGACAAGATAAGCAGGGGCCTTCTCTCCCCAGGCCCTTCCCCCTTTCTTGGGAGGAGAACCTCCAGAGTCCCAAAGGATCCCATGTGCCTTGGCTGTCCCAACTTGGCTCCCATAAATGTTGACACCCAAGCTCATCTCTGATGGTTTGCCAGAGGACAATCACCCGCAATCAGTAGAGAACCCTGGCAAGGGCCTAGCCCTGGAAGGAAAGGACTGAGAGTGGGGAGCTGGCCAGGAAAGCGGCTGCATTTGCAGGCAGAGCAGAATGTCAGACCTTCCAGAGCAGCCAAGCTTTCATGGTACCTGTTTTGAGTTCCCTCCTCTAAACAGCTTTGTCGATCTTGCCCCCTCCCCTCTTTTTCTGCTCATTCTTAGAGATTTCAGTTCTTAGAAACTGTCCTTTGTTCCTGACTGTGCAGTTCGTTACTACCCCCTGCTCTTCTCATGATCATTTTTTTCCCATTGACCATGAAAATGCCTCTCTAGGTCCATACTTTCACACCCATCTGGACATCTCTTGTCCCCAGGAACTCCACTACCCTTTCTCCCATGGCAAGATGCTGTCAACAGAAGGAACATATTCTCAGGGATAGTGGTCTCTCTAAGCATCAAATCCCTGAAGATTATACTCATTGTCCCCATCTCCTATTATAGAATAGCTCTCCCCACCCTCCACCAGGGAAGCATTCTTCAGTGGGACTCCTTCCCATTACTAAACCAAGACTCTCCTTTCTTTCTTCCTATTTCAACCCATCCCTTCACAGTCTCTCCAACTCTTCTAAAGGCCCCCTTCTTCCTTCCACAGGAATGATTTTCCCTTCATTGTTAAGTCCTGAATTGATTGCAGAACCACACATTGTCCTCCATCTTCTTCCTTGCCTCTTCCCTTTCACATATCCTCCCATACTTTGATTTAGTGCCATAAAAAGTACTGATTCCCCACTGAGACCTTGGTGTTGGAGACCTATTCGTTCACCTTCAGTTCTTCCATTTAAACTTTGTTTTTTCTCTTGTCTCCTTGTGTACTTTTAGGAAAAAAAAAACCTGTCTTCTGGTCCCTTTTTTTGTGTAATATCAATTAAGTTGGGTGTCTTTGATTGAGTCTTACTAGGTGCTAAATCCCAGACCCAAACCCCTATCTACTAGGTGCTAAGCCTATGTGGATGTGAAACCCTCAGGGTCCTAAGGGGAGTTGCTAAGACCAGAGCCAATAGTAGGAGCCTGAGTTCTTGTCACTCAGATGATGTTTGATGATGTCTAAAGACTGTATAAAAAGAGAGAACAGAGCTATTTGCATGGGCTCTCACTCTTGCAGATGTGTTGATGTGGAGACTCTGGGCAGCTGTAGTTAAGAGCCCTCCAGTTTGTCCAGCTTGGGACTTTGTTAAACCCTGGAAACTATGCATTGAGATTTGAATTAGACATGGTCTGTATGTTGATGTTTGTAATTTGTTTGTATTTATTCTGAAGTTCAGGGTGCTGGCTTTTTCCCCTGAACTAAGTGAATTATATTTGTATGTTAGATTAAACTGAGAATGTTAACCCCTTAACATTACTTTCCTTAGTAAAGCAGATCAAAGAACCTGTGTTGGCAGCTTTCTGTGTGCTGGTTGTTGGCAGGTCTTACACCCCTACAGCAGCTGCTAGCTGAATTGTTGCAACATTTTGTTATTGCTTTTTTAACCCCATAAGTGTCTTTTTTCTTTCTAATCATCCCCCTGCCTTTATCCCCATCCTCTGTCATCATTTATCTTGTTGTCTGAACCCTCCTTGGTTGCCATCTATATTTGCCATTCTTGTGTTTCTGTTGTCTGATTTATTTGCAAAGTAAACAATTTTCCTACATCTGGCTTTCCTTGTAGGAATGCCTCACATGCCTCTCTTTTATTTAAGGTCCATCTCTTTCCATTGATGGTTAGACTCAGGTTTGCAATGTAGGTTTCCTTGGGTTGCATCCTGAGCTCTTTTGCTCTTCAAAACTCCATTCTCTCCTGAAGCTTCTGGTGGGTGCAGAATTTCCTCATGTTATTCAAATATCCCTTCCTTTTCTTGACATTGAAAGGTCTTTTCCCTGGTCAGTTACATAATTTGCTGTTTGTCAATGGAATTGTTCAATTTAACCACTACGTCTTTGAGAGTCTGCAATATTGGTATTTTTATTTTGTTTTTGCTTTTCACTGAGAGGATATCTATGAATTCTTCTGATAGACATCTTTTTGGGGGTTCTTGCATTACAAGGTTCAGGATGTTTTACTTATGTTCTTCTGGGAGACCTATAACCCTTAATTTACCTTTATGCTTCCTATCTTCAGAATCCAGATGTTTTATTACTATGGAGATCATGCCTTTTTTTGGAGGGGGAAAGGCAGGGCAATTGGGGTTAAGTTACTTGCCCAAGATCACACATCTAGTAAGTGTGTCAAATGTCTGAGACTGGATTTGAACTCAGGTCCTCCTGACTCCAAGGCTGGTGCTCTACTCACTGCACTACCTAGGTGCCCCGGCTTCTTTTAACATTATTGCTTGTTGCTTCCTGTCCTCCAGATTGTCTCCATTTCTATACATTTGCATTCCCAATCAATTGTTCCCTTTTTTTTTTAATAATTTGAGGAGACTTGTCACCATGGATTCAAATGTTTTTTTTTCTTTGCTTGTTCGGTTGTTTTTGTTTTTTTTTTTTCTATTGTAGCAATTGTTTCTCCTGTGCAGGCCATAAATTCTACTCTCATTGTTCTTATTTCATCTAGAACCTCTCTTAGTAACTCATGGGGTTGATTCATTTTCTACCTCATCAGGGGTTGTTTCATTTTCTTTTGTCTTGCAACATTTATTCAGAGATGTTTGGGTTCTTTTAGACATTCTGGAGGACATCTTCCCTAGGATGTTAATATCTGCCTTCTTGTTTTACCTGCTGTCCTCAAGGTTTTAATTTGAGTTTTCTTCCTCCTGAGATCTTCAACTATTTATGTCTTTTTTTCACCCTTACATTACCCTATTGATCATTTTCTAGCTCCTTTTCTTTTGATGATAGATACCCTGAGAGCTAGACCTCAAAGCTGTCTCAGCATCCTCCCATTCTGGGAAATTCAGTTTTCATCAGCCTCAGTCTCTGCCCCAAGTAACTTCTTTTGGGGCTGGGGGTAGACAAAACTGGCCTCAGCTGGATGCCAGTCCCATTCAGACATGGCGGGGCTCTCCCTTTCCCATTCTGGCATCCTTCCCCAATTCTCTTTGTTCCTTAGTTGTTTGATTTAGAGTGGTGGCTCAATGGATAGATGCTGCTGTTCCAGTGAAAGCACACTTCAGTTTTCCTGGACCTCCTCCTCTCTACCACATCAGGACAGGATAGACATGGGCAGACTTGAATTCTATTGATTGTTACCACAGATTGGGGGAATGAGGGCAGAATTGGGTGAGATATGTAGTCAGAGACTATAGAAGCAGCAGTGAGGGCATTGCTGGGTGGACCCCAGAGCATAAGATCATCAATTGGGTTATATCTCCCTGGGCTAGTGGTGAAAAAGATGCTGGGGCAGCACGTTGGGGATTAACAATCAGCCTTCTTTGCTAAATCACCAGGTTGTTACCTCTTTAGGGTTCTGGACATCTTGGCACCAGAAATTTGAGAGTCATGAAGCCTGGAGAAAATGGCTAGTCTTCCATCTTGTTGGTCACATGTCTTCATTCATGTTCTAATGAAGGAGACAAAAAGTTCCTAAATGAGTATAATAAATATAAGTGCAAACAAACACAAAAATCCAAATTAGGGGGATTAGATCCTAGCACTTGGTGGGATTAGGAAAGTTTCTACGGAAAACCTGTCAGTTGATGGTCATGTTGAAAGAGGGGAGATGTTTTCTAAGGTGAAGGGTAAGGAGGGAATGAAGTCCAGGCATGGAACCCAGGGCAAAGGCACAGAAATGAGAGTATTACTTGTGAGGAACAAAGGGAAGGCCAATTTGACTGGATTACAAAGAAGGGGAGGGATGATTAGGTACTCACAGTGAGGCTGAAAAGATGGGCTGGGCCAAGTCGGGAAGGATTTTAAAAGCCAGTTTGCAAAGGCTTAAAGAAGAAAAGAGGGGAAGTTGAGGCCATGAGCACGGACAGCTTCTTCTGGGATGATAGACTCTCAGCATCATACATGCAGAGCCGGAAAGTATCTCAGAGGACATGAAATCTAGTCCTCTCATTTTACCAAAGGGCAAACAGATCCAAAGCAAATATCTCACCCAAAGGTATGCATCTAGTATGGATCTGTTAGGCCAAGAAATTGAGAGGTGTAGGATCATAGCTTGAAGAGAAGACAGAGTCTAGTGAAAGGGTTTTGATTTTGATTTCTGATGGTGAGGCTTCAGCAAGTTTGTAGACCATAGAAAAATAACCAATATACAGGCAGAGAGTGAAGATTAAAAAGATTCAAGGTAATGATTGAAATTCCAATCTGATAGAGAAGACAGGAAAGGAGGAACCAAGAATTTGTTCAGAGAGTAGGTCAATAAATATCTCTTAAGCAGCTACACTGCACCAGCTACTGCGTACAGTATTCGAGGATATAAAGAAGGCAAAAATAATCCCTTCCCTCAAGGAGTTAATCATAGTCTAATGATGGAGATGACACTCATGCAAGATATAAACAAGATAAATTTGAGAGAGTCCCAGAGGTTCTGGGAAAGGCTTCATGTAGAAGGTGAGACTTTAGCTAATACGTAAAGGAAGCCAGGAGGGCCAGAAGAAGAAGAAGATAAGAAGCAGGAGAGTTCCAGGTGTGGGAGACAGCCAGTGAAAATGCTCAGAGGGAGGAGATGGGACTGGCCCGTTGGGGAAATAGCATGGACCCAACAGGACTAGACCTCAGACTAGGAGGTGAGGAATAAGATTTAGAAGATGGTGGAACTTGAGGAAAAGAGGGGAAAGGGGCAGGTGTGAAAGCGAGTCTCCCAGGCTCAGGTTGGCCTTAGTAGTCATTAAAACACCCTCCAGCTCTGAAGGGCATCACACACCCAGAATCCTCCCCTGAGGACCATTTTTTCTACTGTCTCTAAAATATTGTCACAACCACTTTGTTCTTGGGAGAACTGAGGCAGCATAAACACTTCAATTTTAGGTGTCTTTTTTTCCTTGGACACATTGGCTATTTTTCTGTGTTCAACAAAATCCTAATAAAGAATCTTGTCTAGTGTTTGAATCTGGGCCTGGGCACAGCAAAGCCCAGATCTGGTCAGGTCATTTACATCCACTTACGCATGTGAATGATTTTACCACGAAGTTATATTAGGACTGAGAAACATTGCCACTGCAGTGAAAAAGCCTTCATGCCCATTAGTACATAACTGGGTTACGATGCTCTCTGGCAAATAGCTGTGACCACAATTTTCCTCCCACAATAAATCTCTACACAGAGGTGCTGTATGCACAGATGTGAAACCTGACTGTGGGTCCCTGGATGCCCAAATCACCAGGAACACATTGAAATTTTTTTGAAAGAGGTCTTACTACCTTTTAACATTTTTTTTCTTATTTAGTTTAAGAGAAATCTCTTTTCCAGGAAAATGAAACACAAATATTTAATGTGAGAATTTTGCCTGATGAGTACAAGCTCTGACCTTGCCTAGGAGAGCATGTCTCTGGTCTCCTTGGGCTGAGCCAGAGATCCAGCAAAGACTCCTGGAAGCAGAGGCAGTGCTGAGTGGCCATGTGAGGCCTGGGCAGTGGAAAGTCCAAACCTGTTCTTTCCAAAGAAAGTTTCCTCTCCTGGAGAGCTAATGAAGCACTTACCAGGGAAAACTGAAATGACATCCCTACATTTTAGCAGATCTCAGGGTCACAGAACTTCACAATTGGCAGGGGATGGAATGTCTGCCCAGTCTGACACGGACCTAAGCAAGTAAGAAGCCCCTCTGGAGCACCAGTTCACCAATTAGCATTTATTAAATCCCTACCAGTGGGCTGAGTGTTCTGCTCCGCGGAAGCAAAGACAAAGGAATTCAAAGATCACAGATGCTACTCTAGGAAACAATATGCCTGCATATAAATAAGTAGGAAAAGACACCCATAATATGTACAATGTAAGTGCAAAGTGGGTTTTGTTTTTGTTTTATTTTGCAGAGTGGGCACACTGGAAATTGTTTTTGAGCGAGTAAAGAAAAGTTCCATGTAGAAGGTTGTGGTCAAACTGAGTTTCAAAGGCTTCTGGGGATCCTAAGGGTGGAGGAGAGGAGGGAGGGACACATTGCCATAGATGGAATAAGGAAAGCCATGCATGAGGGATGGAGAGGGCCAATTTGGCTGGACCGTAGAATGCATAGAAGGGAGTAAGGCATGGTAGGCTGGGAAAGCAGTGGGAACTAGGCTGGAGAGGACTTCACACGCCAAACAGAGGAGCTTGCTTTGTATCCTAGAGATATTATGGAGTCACTGATGCCTTCTTTCTAGTGAGAGAATGACTTGGTCAGAAGTCTGCTTTAGCCATATCATTGTGGCAAATGCAGGAGATCATTTAGGAAGCCATGCCATTGGTCCAGGTGAGGAATGATGAGGAGGTGATGGCTGTGAGTAGAGAAGGGACACAGGGAAGAGATGTTGTGGAGGAAGAAATGACAAGATTGAGTGACTATCAGGAGATGGGGGGTGAGGGACAGGGTCCAGGATAACTCCTATGGAGCAAACTGAACCCCTGTAGCCAGAATGGCCTTTGTTTTCTTTGAATGACTCAGTTTGCCTCGTTGAGCCTCTGGACACTGTGGCTTGCTCTTCCGGGGCGGGGGGCCCGGGGGGCGTGCCGGGAAGCGGGCAACTTCCTGTGTGATGAGTCATGGGGCTGGCTGAGGGGAGGTGTTAACCTCTACCCTAGGGGGAGGGGCCAACTCAAGAACCAATCGGCCCTGGTCATTCGGGCGGAGCTTGATGATGTCAGGGGCCCTGTGGGAGGGGAGAGGACAGCTTGAAGAGCTCTTCTTTCCTTTTCCGGTTGGAGCCAGCGACAGTTGCATCGTCAGTTACAGCGACCGTTACATCGTCAGTTACAGTTGCAGCTTCAGTTACAGACACGGACACAGCTGAGGCGGGAGCTGCCAGTGGCGGGGCTGACCTACGGGAGGAAGCTGAACAAAGACTTCAGGCCAGTGGGTAATCTTATTACCATCGAGGGGGAAGCATGATTTTGCTTTACGCAATCATGCTTCTCTGTAGCCTCCTGGTTACTCTTGCAAGGCGTACTTATTGGGCCTGGAAGCTTTTGATCAACATATCAAAATGGGGCTTCTGGTTCATGGGTTGGTTACTGTGGAGCCTAAATAAATGTTTTGATTCTTCTGCCTTCTACTTTGAGAGTTTCTTATATCCGGCGGTTCCGAACCTTTCAGACATGTTTATGATCCTCTTCGAGATTATAAACTCTGCCCTCCTGATACAACCCCTACAAGGATGGTTGTGCCTTTGATACTAATACAGAAAGACCAGATGAAAGTCAGGTTGAGAGAGGGAAGATCATGAGTCTAGTGTCACTACTCACTAAGGCATGGTTCTTTCATCTTATGTGTGGCATGGACAGCCCCTCCTCCCTTCACCTTGGGCAGGCAGACTGGTGACATCTGTGGACCCCGTGGACTCCTCATAAAAATACATAGGATGACAAAGGAAACCAATTTTATCAAAATAGAGTTATCCAAAAATTAAAAAAAATCCCAGACCCAAGGTTAAGGACTCCACTCTAAAGCATCTTGCTAATCAAATAAACATAACCCATCTCTTTCACTTCCATTTAAATCTCTTGCGAGACTCCAACCACATGCCTTAAGATAAGTTCCTGGGAGGGGCATTCCTGCACTGCCCAATAGCCAAATGATTCCTGTAATCAGACTCCGTCTTGGTCAGTAGAGGGCCATTTTCCAGATTTGCTTTTCTTCTCTGTATCATGTTCCTGTTTAGTCTATTGTAGTAATTTAAAAAAAGTAAAACCCACTACTCCTATATAGTCTCCAGTTTCGTAACAACCATAACGAGCATTGATATAGTACTTTCAGGTCTGTGAAGTGTTGATCAAATATTGTTCATCTTATCCTCACAACAACCCTAGAGATAGATGCCATTATTACCTCTTTTTACAAACGAGGAAACTGAGGTAGGTAGCATTCTTGCACTGTGTTCCCCTAGAAGCTGTAAAGCTCAGTCCTGTTTTCTCAGTGTCTTATCTTCTCCACCTCCTGATGAGTATAAAAGAGCACAGGCTTCCAAATGGAGGAGCTCAATTTGAATCCTGTCTTAGAGTGACTCCGGCATAGTCTTATGCAAATCACTTTTCTGTTTTCTCCTCTGTAAAAGGAAGGGCTCATACTAGGTCCACCTCCAAGCTTCCTTCTCACTCTGCCTTTGATTCTCCCATTTGTGTCTATCTTTCTATTACATGGCATACAATACCAACCTATTCACCACATGTTTATTAATCCACTCATGTCTTTATCTGTAAGTGTGTGTGCCTTCTATATGCAAAGGTGACAAATAACACCTGGCCTCTGTCCTCAAAGATCTTGGAGTTTAATGGAAGGAAAAGATTTGTAAAAATCACATAAAAGCTGGACCTGGAACATGTAATGGGCAGTGCAGGAAGTCAGAGGAGGGAAGAGTCATTTCCAGCTCTGATGGGGTGGTGGGCAAGAAAGATCATGGAAGGCTTCCTGGAGGAGGTTATATCTGAACTGATCAATGAAAGACTGGTAGGACTGAATATACAGAACTGGAAAAGTGGGAAGGTTCAGGCAGAGGGAATAGTGTAAGCAAAGGCATGGAGGTGGGAAGATAAATAATAAAATAAATACTAATAAATATAATATAAATGTAATAACATATTAATCCTATAATATATTTTATATAATTATATAATATATCATAATATATAATTATATAATATATAAAATTATATAGCTGATAATAATATAATACATATATAAATCTATGTAAAAAATAAAAACAGTAAAATGAGAAGTAATGTTTTTATAGTATTCCAAAGTTTGCAAAGTGTTTTACCTGGATTATCTCATTTGGGCTACACGATAACCCCATCGGGGAGAAGCTATCATTATCCCCAATTTACAAACCATGACCTCAAATCTCAGCCCAGTTAAGTGACTTGACCCAGTCATGTAGCTACCCAAACCTTCTTGACTCCAAGTCTTGTACCAACCTGTTATAGGCAGTGCTGGACTAAACACCAGGCTTGCGGGGGGGGGGCGGGGAGGAATTAAGTCCAAATCCTGACTCCAGATTTTACTGATGGTGTGATCATGGGAAAGCCATTTACCTCCTGTAGGCTTCAGTTGGCTCATCCTTAAAATGAGAACAGTGATTATGGCTCCCATCTAGGAGGGTCTACATGAGGAGCAACTGTTGTCATTGTTCATCTTTCTTTTTGGAAGAGAACCAATGGCATCATGAGACCACATCTTGGCTTGAGTGGATTAGATTGAAGTGAGGCAGAGCAGCGGTCATCAGCCTCACTTTTACTTTCAGAGTCATCAAAATCCAGCAGCAAGAAAAAGTCAGGACAACTCATGATAGCCTGGGATGCTGTAACAACAAAACTACTTGCCACTACTGTGGCTGTGTAAGACCAATAGCATCAGCACACAAGAGGGCTGCTAGCACCAGTTCTTTGATCTGATTTTCTAAGAAAAGCAACTTTGACGGGTTTATAATCTTACTTTAATCAAACATACATACATTGTTCACTTAGTTCAGGGGGAAAAGTCAGCACCCTGAACTTCAAAGAAAACACAAACAGAAATTACAAGCACAAATTATATAAACAGAGCAAAATAAGACAAATCAGCAGACAGCTTCTAGCTGTCTGTCCAAGACATTACATACATAGTTACCAGAGAGAGAAGCAGCAACATCTGGGTTTTTCAAAGCTGAAGTGCTCCAATGGCTACCAGAGTCTCATCTGGTCAAATCACATGACACTCTTTCAGTGAGTGAGCCCCAAACAAAATGCTAACCTGAGCATATGTGTGTGTGTGTGTGTGTGTGTGTGTGTGTGTGTGTGTGTACATCACACTTCTTCAGGGTCAGAGGGTTTCACAACCATGCTACTCAAATTCATGTGACCTAGGTCTTCCCATGACTTAAGCAGGTCATCAAAGACTCCCAATTCAGTCAAAGGTTCTTGATTGAAACAAAAGCCAAGACTCAAAGGCACTTGATTGCCTTAGTGCTGAGAAGCACTCCAAAACAAAAGACAACAAAAGTCCCACCTTACCTGCCATTACAGTTGCAGTGGATGACCTTGGTGTCTTTGATATCTAACCTAGCTTTAAATGCTCCACAGTGCCTACTTCAGCCACATTTATAGCCATTGAAGCAAATTATTCTCAATCATTCAAACACTACAATCACCATGGAAGGCTTCACATACTTGGGGTAGATATCCCCTAACTCACCAACAGGTTTGTGGCCCATGAGTTACCCTCAGCCTACATTGGACCATCTGTCAAGACAGTTTCACCTGGGTGTGGCCACTGCACATGCCAGTTTCTTGGAGCCAAAGTGAGAGTTGGGTGAATTAGGTGGATACCAAAGGAGATGATCAGTCCTGAAAAGGGCTCAGCAAGCCTTCACACCATAGGTGCTAGTCTTCCTTGATCACACCAAATCTGATAAGGTTTGTTAAGTTCATTGGGATTCATAAGACACTTCAAATATGTCCACTATTATTGTGAGGGTAGGATGTCTAAAAATATCTCCCAAATATTTTCCCTTCTCTCCTCTGATATGGCCCCCACCATACTGCAGATCCTCATCACTTTAGCCTTGGACTCTTACAATAGCCACTGGGTGGTCTGCCTGTCTCAAGTCTCTCTCCACTCCAGTCCATGCTCCACTCAGCCACCAAATTGCTTTTCCTAGATAGCAGGTCTGATCCTGTCACCCCCTATTCAATAAACTTCATTGGCTTCCCATCACCTCCAGGGGGAATTACAAAATGCTCTGTTGGGCATTCCAAGCCCTTCATAAGCCACTTCCTTCTACCTTCCCAGTCTTCTTACATCTTCCTCCTCATCACATCCTTTTCACTCCAGTGACACTGGCCTCCTGGCTTTTCCACCAACAAGAGATACCCTTCCTCCCTCTCTCTGTTCTGAGCATTCTCTCTGGTGTCACCTAGGCCTGGAACACTCTTCCTCCTCATCTCTGACTCCTGACCTCCCTGGCTTCCTGTAAGTCCCAACTAAAACCCCACCTTCCACAGGAAGCCTTCCCAGTGCCTCTTCCTTCCAGTGCCTTTCCTCTATTAATTATCTCTTATTTAGCCTGTCTGGAGCTTCCTTTGCATATACTTGCTTGCATGTTGTCTCTCCAATTAGATTCTAAGCTCCTTGAAGGCAGGGACTGTCTTTTGCTTCTTTTTACATCCCCAGAACTTAGCACAGTTCCAGCACATAGTGGGTGTTTAATTAATGCTGATCGATTCATTGATTAACCAAACCCAGTACGGGGGCTGGAGGACCAAAGGGGTGCTCAATTTGAAATCAGCAGACTGCCCAAATCCCAGCTCTGCCAGTTACCAGATTGTTTGACAGACCAGGAAACTGAAACCCACTGACATTAAGCAACTTATCCAGAGTCACACAGAGAATAAAAGGACAGAGCTACCAAAGGGCCTCTGATTGCTCACCCTAGGGTCCTCCCACCACACCTACTAGAGGCACAAGATGTCACTCTATTTGTTCATTAAGTTCTCCTTCAATCCATTCATTCATTCACAAACATTTGTAAAGTTAGTAAGGAAATCATGGTTTACACACACACATATGCAGAAAGAGAGAGAGAGAGAGAGAGAGAGAGAGAGAGAGAGAGAAAGACAGAGAGACAGAGAGAGAGGAGACAGAGAGGGAGGGAAGGAGGGAGACAGAAAGGGAGGGAGGGAGGGAGAGAGGGAGAGAGAGAGAGCAGCCAGTTTTATTATTATTATTCATATTCTTATTCTCAAGGAGCATAGAGCTAGGTGGAAGGGGGCACAAGCACCATTAGAGAATGACAGGCATCTAGGTGTGGATGGCACAAGGACGTGAGGGGCAGCAGGCAGTAGGTGCATTACTGATGGGGGTAGAACTCATAACTGTGTCAGAACACTTTCAAAGCCAACCATGCCCTGAGAGGCAGAGCAGTGCTCTGGAGACGTAGTTCACTCAAACATCTCTCAGGGACTCTCCATGCCCTCTCTCACAGTCAGGCAGCCCAGGGTTTCGGAGAAGCAGAGGGGTTCCCTAGCCCATAATGCCTCTGGTTTGGGTGCTTTGTGGATTATCAGTGAGCCGACAGTGGGCAAGCAGTCTTCATTGACTCACCTATATTTAAAGAACTCACATTTTTCCAGGAGGCTTCAAAAGAACTTTGTTCATGTAGCCCTGAAGGATAAGCGGTGTTAAGATTATTGACCCTATTTTTGGATTAGGAAACTGAGGCCCAGAGAAGAGAAGGACACAAGTGAAAGGAAACTTAGGGGTCATTTCATTTGTCCCACCTATGTGTTACTGAGGGGGAAACGGAGGCCAAGAGAGGTTAAGTCATTTCTTCAAGGTCACCAGAGTCAGTCAGAGGTGGCAGAGCCAGGATTCAAAGCCACAAATCCTTTGGCCCAGAAGGGCTCTTCCCACTCCTGTGAACTGACTCATTTTAAAGTGTCTATTATTTTAAAAGTGTAAAGCCTTCTTCTTGTCTCCTAATTTATTTATTTTTTAAATAGCTCCTCCGAGCCAGCAGAGAGACACGGATTTTCCACCTTGCTGTTTGGCTGGCCGCAGAGCTCTTGGCCGGCAGGCGCCTAGCAGTCTTGGCCAGAGGAGCTCTCCTGTCCAGGCCAAAAGGTATTAGCGCTTTGTTAGCGCTTCTGTGTTAGGGTGAGCAAGGCGGCTTCTTGCAGTGTGACTATGGCCCGGCTTTGGAACAGGCCTCCAAACTCCATCTTGCTCCTGTCTGGGAACAAGAGCCTTCTGAGAAGAAAACTGCATACCTGTGCCATGGCACTAGGTACAAACCTGAAAACCCCCCAGTGACAGGCTTTGGAAGGCCCGGCTCTGGGAGGCCAGGTTCTGGGAGGTGGGCTTGGCAGGCACTGGGGCCTCCATCTCACAGACCAGAGAGAGAGGAGCTCCTTCCAGCCCTCCCTACACCTGTTTTTTTTTAGCAGAGAAAGGCACTGGGGCCCAGAGAGGGCAAGGGTCTGTCTCGGTTCTCACACATTCCCTTCAGTTCTATTTGTTTCAAATTCCATAATTCAGTCCTTTATCTCAACAAGCTTTTGTGGAGCTCCTACTGGGTGCTGTGCACTGTGCCAGCTGCTAGGGATAGAAGGGCAAAGTGGAACTATCCCTGCCCTCCATCAGCTTACCTTCTATCCATAGAGATAGGTCAGTAAACACCGAGGGACTGAAGGAGCTGGGGCATCCCCTGCTCGGGCTTCCCTCCTCCAGCAAAGCCCTAGGGGTTGGAGGTGGAGACAGATCTGGGAATTATCCATATGAGAAAGGTAATTAAATCCACAAGAGCTGATGAGATCACCGGGCTTAGAGAAAGAAGAGAAGGCCCAGGGCAGAGTGTGGGGAGAACTCACAGAAAGGATACTTAACATGGATGAAGAGCCAGCAAACAGACTAAGAAGGATTAATCAGGCAGTAGAAGAGCCAAGCCAAGTCACAAAACCCCAGAGATCAGGACTGTATTGATGTTATCATCCATAAGCTAATTAGCACTTTATTCCCATCCTTTTTCCACCTGGCAGAACAGAAGAGTCTAGAGCAGGGTGGGGAACCAAGTTTTACAGAACAAATCCTTTTCTGTGAAGTTTGGATTCAGTCAAAGGGCTGCAATGAGGACCTAGAAGGCCACGTGTGGCCTTGAGGATGCATATTTTCCCACCCCTGGTCTAGAGTGTGGTCATCTCAGGCACCTTCTCTGGGCCATAACAGAAGAAGAATCTTGGGCTGTTTTCACTGCTTCTGACATAGGTGGAGGTTGGACTGAGCAGGAAGTACCCCCTCATCCCCACCCCCAATGAGATTACATCTGGTGCCAGGGAGCAGGGGCCAATGAGAGAGAAAGATTCCCAGGTTCCCAGGTCAGTGGAGCCACTGCCCTTTAAATTTTTAATCCATTGGCAAATTTCCAATTGTCCTCTCCTAGTTGCTAATTGGTTATTATTCCCATAATCATTGTTTTGTTGGATCAAAATGAGCTTAGAGCTCCTTCCCTAAAGGATCACAGGGCCTAGAGCTGGGTAGAACCCAAGCTTCTCCCAGGCTAAGTCTCTTACAGGACAGAGGAGGAAAGTATTAATGGTCACTCCATCACAATAGTCCACATGAGCTCTGAGGAGCCCCAGAGTGAGAAGGCCAGCCATATGAGGAAAGAAAGGCATGAATGTGAGGCACGGTATGGATGTGGAAGTCACAAGGCCTATCAGTGGATGAGCTATGCGTGTGTTTGGGGGGCAGGGAGCAAGTTTAGATGACCAGTGTCTCCAGAGTGCCTGGCACCTTGAAGACTCTGAATCTGTGAAGGAATAGGTCGGGTCAAAGATGAGCTTGTCAGCCTGGGTGGCTGGGCCATACCCTTGACAGAAATCACCAAGTTAGGAGGAGAGTGGTGGACATGGTAACAAAGAACATGAGTTCTGTTTGAGACATCTTGACTTTGAGATGGCTCTGGGCCATCTGGGTCTGTATGTCCACTGGCCAGTTAGTAGTATGTGGGTGGACCTCAGGAAAGAAACTAGATTGGACATAGAAATCTGAGTCCAGGGATCTGGGAGTCATCTGCGGAGAACGGTTGTTGAATCCTTGGGAGAGAGAGGCCACCATGAATCAGCCAGGAGGAAAGGAGGTTGGATTTCCTTGGACTTTGGGGCTTTCCTGGTTCCCCTGGCCCCTTCCCAGGGAGGAGGCCACCCACCCCACCAAAGTACGATGCCAGCCCTGCATGGAATAACTGAGCAATTGTGGCCATCTTAATGGGGTCCATAACTCCCCTCATCTGGGGGCATGTGGCCCAAATCCGGAGGAATGCCAGGTTTAAAATCACTTGATCCTGTCCAGGGTTCTCCCCCTCCCACCTCCAGGATCTGGGCTCACTGATTCTCCTTTCGGAAGGAGTGACTTTTCCAATAATTAATTTCCAAGCTTGCCAGAGTCCAGGCCTGAAAGCTGGCAGGCGGGCAGCCTCCATTTGTCCCTACAAATTCGCTCATGATTTACGGCCCTTTCTAGGGGATGATGTCATCGGCTAGGGCACTAACTCTCTCCCTCCGTGGAATTTATGTTGTCTTCCAGAATGCAGAGCTGGCTCCAAGTACTGAAAGTGAGCACCAGAGACCCCAGGCAGGCACAAATTATTTTTTAAGACCAGAACCTGATTCCTATGCGGTTAGTTGGAGGCCAAAATGTTCCTGCATCAGCATATTTTGTGCTGGCAAATTTATTTACCATAGCATTAACAAGGCTAGCTTTAAATAGAATGTGAATATTGCCAGTTGCAGCAGGAAAGCAGATTAATTAACAATTAGTTGGTGGACAGATCCTTTGACGGACCTGTAGGCTTCAGCAGAATGAATCAATAGCTTCTGGCTGATCCCAGAGGACAGAATGAGTACTAATTGTGAATAAAGAGCCAGATTTAAGCAAGATGCTAGGAAAAATTGCCTGACAATTGGGGTAGTGAGATCCCCTTCACTGGCAGGCTACAGTGAAGAGTCATGGGCCTGGGTTCAGAGGGTCTGGGTTCAAATCTCTCCTCTGATGCTCATTCCCTGCAACCTTAAACAAGGCACTTAAATGGACCTCAACTTCCTCACCTGGAAAGTCAGACAGTTGTATTAGGTATCTTCTGAAGTCCCTTCCAACTATGAGTCTGGGGCCCTAAATTCTGTTCGAGGCTGAGATTAAGAATGGCTGAGGTTTTTGTTTTCTTCCAAGAAATCACCTTCTGAACAGCAGGACAGAAACATGAAGAAACATGACATCTACTCAAAGGGGGAGAGTTCAAGGAGTGAAAGAAACCAACAAGTATCACATTTTACTTCTGCATTTAGAGGGACTCTGATGTTGCCAAGTTAGGCAATCCTTCCTCTGATATAGATTGCCACCTTTCTGGTGACAGTAAAACGCCCCTAGCCCCACTTAGCTAGACCTGCAGGAGCAGCCACACTGGTCAACTCCATGTGCCTGGAGGTCTAGCTTGAACCCTGCAGGTCTCATGTCCCACTGGGAGCCCATATGGCAGGAAGTATTTAGAGTTGTTCATTCTTATATCTTTAACCTCTGCACGGCAGCCAGTTCACCAACAACCATTTATTAAATGCTTACTCTGTGTGGCCGAGTATGGTGCTAGGGATTCAAAGGAAGACTCATGCCATCAAAGAGCTCCATTATAAGGGAGGAGACTGTACCCACACAACTAGGTAGGTATAAGAGAGAATTAAATAGGGCGTAATTGGAGACCACCTCAGGGAGAAGGCACAGGGCAAGAGGAAAGGGGAGGGCAGGAATCACCTCCTGAAGAAAGCAGAATTGGAGCTGAGTCTTGCAGGAAGCCAGAAAATCTGGAAGGTGGAGATGGGGAAAGCCAGTGAAGAGACTGGAGATGAGACATGGGGAGAAATAGTGAGGAAGTCAGCATCACTAGATTATGGAGTATGTGGGTGGGGAGGAAGGTGTAAGAAGTCTGCAAAGGGAGGAGAAGGCTGGGTTATGTACATTCTGTATTTGCTCCTGAGGGTGATAGGCAGTCACTGGAGTTGATTGAGTGGGGTCTAGGAGGGTCACATGGTCAGACCAGCACTTTAGGGAAATCTCTTTGGTGGCTCAGTGGAGGATGGACTGGAGTGGGGAGAGACTGGAGGCAGGCAGACCACCCCCATCAGCTAGTCATAATCATAGTCCAGGTGTGAGGGGATGACAGTCTGTGCCATGGTGGGGGCAGGGTCAGAGGAGAGAAGGGGGAGTGCTGGAGAAATGTTGGGAAGGTAGAAAGAGCATGAGCTGGTAAGTCCTTCCAAAGGACTGCTTCAGATCCATGTTTCTTCTTTTTGACATTTTCATCAGCATATAATGTATGTGTAGATATGTAGGGCATATTAATGTGTCATATGTGACACATGCCTGCTCCCAGACATACACATATGTTTTTTCATCACCATTGTTTCCAAATTGATCTTACGTGAATAAGCAGCTCTCCTAACAAAGAACAAAAAAAGAGTGAAAAAAGAAATCTCCTAAACTAGCCAATAGAGCAACAGAGTCTGATAAAGTAGGCAGTATTCCATACCCAAAGACCCCTACTTTGCAGCTAGGGGAGGGAGGTATATTTTCTTATCACTTCTTCAGGAACAAGCTTGGCAGCTGTTATTACCCAGCTCAGGGTTGGTGTTCTTTCTGTTGTTGTTGCTGTAGGCATTGTATGTCTTGTTTCCCTGGTTCTGGGGATCTCATTTTGCATCAGTGCATAAGAGTCTTCTTGTGCATCTTTGAATTATTCAAGGGCATCATTTCTTACATGGAAGTAAAGCTATCACATTGCCTGCATGGGCCAAAATTTGTTTAGCCATTCCCCAATCAATGGGGATCAATTGTATTTGGGAACCTTTCTTTTTCACCACTGACCTCTATGCCTAGAAGAGGGGTCCCTGTCTTCAAATAATTCCAAATTGTTTTCCAGAAGGATTGGACCAATTCCTAACTCCAACATCCTCACTTCAGTTTCACAGGTCAAAGTAAAAAGACTACATGATTTTCTTAAATTTTTGCAGAGGGTTAATTATCAACTTTTCAAAGCTATTAAATAAATGACAAAAAACCCAGCCCTCTACTTTTCTTTCCTCCTACATATTTGGAGTTTCCTTCCCTGTCAGAAATCGTGCTTTTAGCAGCTGATCGCAGAAGATGGTGACAGGTAGAGGGCGATAATCCCGTAGCTGGCCATTCTCACAATTTTCCGGAGAATGTCACTTCTCCCAGCCATGCACCCTTTCTGCTCAGATGTTATGAATTTGGGGTTAAATTTCTCACACCTCCAGAAGCAAGAGATTAGTACTCCCCAAACCCAGATGGAGTCCAGCTCCATCTTGACCATTGGGAGGTAACCATGAATCATAAAAAGTGAAAGTGACACCAAGGCATGTTCACGAGGTCGGGGCATCATGTTTCTCACCCAGAATTGGAGAAACATTTCATGAAAGAATGAGGGCCATTGGCCATCACTGTAAGAGGGAAAAACCATTTGTGTGTTCAACAGTAAATGGGTTCTCATTGGCTCAATTCTTCTGCTAGGGTGGTCTTCCAGGGAGTATTGGACTGCCCTTGTCTTGAAGAGCATCCATCTGAAACTTCCAAAGGCAGGTGGTGGCAGAGAAAATGGTGTCTAAAGGTGTACTGATACCTTTGGTCACAGCCCAGTCATTGTCCTGTGTCTTCCCTGTTGCTAAATTCTAGGAGACCTGGATGGACACCATGTTCCATAGAAACCCCTTTCCCCATTCCAGGTAGTTTTGTTCTAAAAGCATGTTTGTTTTTATACAGAGGATGCAAACTGAGAATTTTTCCTAGGCTGGTACTGTGTGACAGAATGTATTGATATGTGCAGGAGTGTGCTGGGAAATGTTTAACTCTCTAGGAAAATCAATGTACACAGGACACACTTTTAAGCTGAACCTATATTATTAACATTTTATCAAAACATCACTTTCTTGAGTCTAGCAATCAACGAAACAACAAATCGAGCCCTGATTCATTGATTTCTGAAGTGTAAACGTTCACTCTGAAAATTTAACAATGGGCTATTACAAGCTGGTTCCAATACACCCCTGGCTATGTGTGTAGGGGAGGGGAAAGAAAAGGAAATAAGCCTTTATTAAGTCCCTCCAAGATTTCAGACCCTGTGCTAAGTGCCTTTTTATAAATATGATCTCATTTGATTCTCACAACAACCCCTGGGAGTTGGGGCTATTATAACCTCCATTTTACAGATGAGGAAACTGTGGCAAACAGAGCTTAAGTGACTTGCCCAAAGTCCTACGTCTAGGAAGTGTCTGAGGCCAGATTTGAACTCATGTTACTGATTCCAGGTTCAGAGCTCTTTGCATTGTGGTGCCTGTGCCTGTAGGTAGAGAAAGGTGTGGGGTGTGACCATATGCCTCCCCAGCCCTGCCTATCTTCAGTCACTGAGCTTTTGGACAATGCTTTTCATGCTGGGGTTGTTGGCTTGACTTGCTTTCTTGGTCTGTGTACCTCAACCTGTCAAGGTCTTTTGACCTTGGAATGTGAGAATGCTCAGACAATGCTCAGACAACGTGGTCAAGACATACCTCCCACTGACCATTCCATACAGAGTCATCATCGCCAGTGGCCCAAGACCTATGCCCAGTGTAGTCCCGTGTAAGAGATACTCCTGAGGAGCACACACACACACACACACATCTGTGCACATACACACAAGAGCACATGCACACATATACGTGCACACACAATCCAGGGGAGCACAAACCCAAGGAAACTGACCCAGGGACCTGACTCTCTACAGCTATCTTGCTTTCTGGCACAGTTTAGAGTGTTTTCAACCTTGCTGGGGAAACAAGACAGACATTTTTTAAAAGTCAGTGTCATGTTGACAGCAGACTTTGAAGATGACACACATTCAGGATTTTGATCCACTTCCTGGCTGCATGAACCTTTGAGCCACCACCCCTCATGGATAAGAGTGAGAAGGGGCCTCAGAGAACATCTAGCCTGACCCTTGGCTTATGCAGTTAAGAAAACCTCTGGGAGGTTGAGTCAGCTTTCTAAGGTCATCCAAGGTGGAGGCATCAGAGGTGACCTCAGACCCCAGCCTTGTCCTGGCTGAGACCTCAGCACCTTCAGGGCTCTTTCCACCACTCTGTGCCCTCCTTTGAGGCCAAGAGGCAATCTTGGTTTTGACCCCAAGGAGGAGCAGCCTGTCCACAGAAGGAGGGGGTCAGCCAAGGCTGATGGCCACCTGGATGGCAACTTGGAGAGGGGCAAGGGTGGGACTGGATGGCTGCTGGTCTACCTTCTAGCTGGAATTCTGAGCTTCCATGGTTCCTATGAGAACCTTTGAATCCTTGAAGTCTCTTTTTCTGTGTCTGCCTCAAGCCTTTTCTTCTCAGGACCCTTGATGTGTCAGTGCCTTCAGTACATCCCCTGAAGGAGCAGCTTCTCACCCCAACATGCTCCCCCATTGAAGGCACAAGGGAAGACCACTGGGAAGATTCATGCCAGCTATGAATGCTGAAGGAGCTTCTGTGGGCCAGTGGCTGTGCTGGGTGCCCACACTGCATCTTTGGGAACCAATGGTCAGCCACCTTCCTGCATTCTCCAGAGCAGGAGTTTCCCTGATCCCTGACAAGACTCAATTCTAGATGGAATGGAGACAGGGTTTCTTATTTCAGGCAGTGCCTATAGTGCCAAGGGTACCCCTGTACCTAGCAGACCTTCAGGACAGAGGGTCAATGTATGCAGGGTTGGGCTAGCTGCAGTCCCCGCCATAGCATCATAGAAGGTTGTACCATAGAGTGGGAAGAGAGCCATGGGAGGGTAGCTAAAGTGAATTCTGTCTTTATGCCTTCAGCCAGTCATCTTGGAGAGGCTCAGAGGAGGCCATGCCTGGAATGGTAGAGCTGAACAGCTGCCAGGCCATGGGTGACTTCAAAGGCAGGCTATGTGAACATCAGCAGGGCTTGGCCTCTGGGCTAGATCCTTTCAGGCCCGTGACTCCTAACGAGCCAGGAGCCTGGGAGCCCTCCAGACACAGTGGGCCTTCTGCTGTTGTCCCATGCACTGCTGCTGTGCTCGGTCCATGCCCTCTGTCCCACTCATCAACAGCTCCTGACCCCAGAAGCGCTTAGAAGACCCATTTAGACCATGCCTTCCTCTACATCCCTGGGTGGGCCAGCTTTGCAGAGAAAATTTGCTTAGGATCCTGTCTGGGCCTAGGCTCTCTTCCCCTCTCCCAGATTATGGAATGTCTTACCCAGCACAAAGCTGACTTATTTCGGGGAGACCAGCTGGCCTATTGGAGCTGGAAACGGAGACAAAAACCCAGTTGTCTTAGGCACCAGCAGGATGGGGGGCTGTGAGGGAACCCGTTAACGCCCACAGTGGCTCTGATGCAAGAAGCCTCGATCCTGACAGCCTGGCCCAGGGCCTGCTACGACCCTGGCAGCTTGAACACACCCCTTATCCTCAGTGGGCCTCAGTGTCTTGAGCTCGAAAATAAAGTGGTTGAGTTAGATGCTACCTATCGTCCCTCCCAGCTCTGACACTGCGGTTCACTGAGTGAACTCATTTTTGGAGAAAATTGAAAGGGCTCTTTCTGTGTCTTGAGTCAAAGGAGTCCTATAGGCACTGGACAATGTGGTTTCTGGGGCTTCTTCCTACACCTAGATTGCAGGACTCTGGCATTGTTTGCCTTTGAAGTTAGTCCACAGGGTCCCATAGAGTGGAGCATGACTGAACAACGACAAAGGCATCTGGGTGGCTTAGAGCAGAGAGCTCTAGACTTGATGTGAGGAAGACCTGAGTGCCAATCCTAAACCAGTCATTTAACCTCTGCCAGGCCATGTATCTTCATCTGCATAACAGGCGTAATGAAAGCAAGCGTTGTTGCTTGGATCAAATGAGACAGCATATGTAAATTACTTTGTATCTGTTAAAGCATTATGGAAATTTTAGCTATGATTATAATTACCAGTTATGTGTCAGGTCCTGTGCAAGAAGATATGCATGTGCAAATGTATACACCTATACACATATCTCTATACACGTATGTATTCATACATGTGTACACATATATGAATTTAGCTGCCTCAACCTTTGAATTTCAAAAGTAGAAGACAGTGGGTTCTTCCAGTAGAGCTCAATCAATGAACTAGTGAAGTTTTTTATTCTTGATGAAATTGTAGAATGCTTTATTAGAGATTTATAAACATATACAAACACATAGAAGGGGGAGTGGTCTGCCCCATGTCCAGTATCTGTACTTAGATGACTTCTAAATCTACTTCTCCAGCCCTTCTCTTCTTCCTGAGCTCCAGTCCCACATCTACAACTTTTGGTGGGCATCCCCACTGGAGACCTCTGAGAATGTCAAAGTCAACATGTCCAAATGGAACTCATCACCTTCCCCCTTTTACTTCCCTCCCTCTACCTTTGTCTAGCTTCTCATCACCTCTGACCTTGACTCTCAACTAGCCCCAGTTGGCCTCCCTGCCCCTGGTCCCATCTACCCCCCAAATTGAACCTTTCCCTAGTTGTCAAAATATTCTTCTTAAGTCCTTAATGAATCCCCTGCCCAGAACCTTTCAGTAGCTCACTCCTCCTCTCTGACTCCTCCCCCAGGTACTAAAGACCTGTTGCAATCTGACTCTAAGCTCTTTCACATTACAGCAGTTCTTGACTCCCAACTATTCCCTAGTCTTTTCCAATTCTCTCCAGCCTTCACACATTTGCCTTCACCATCCACCATGCCTTCCCTGCTGGAATCTTTCTCATCCTTCAGAGCCCAGATAATTTGGTACTTCTGTGAAGTCTTCCCTGATGGTTCCAGTTGAATGAGATCAATCTTTCCCTCTGAATTGCCCTAATGTTTTGCTCTCGCTCTCCCCTCCAGCACTTTTCACTCTTTCCTTTCTGTCACACTCATTCACGTGTGTGTTCTCTTCCCCCATCCCAATCAATTTGTAAGCTCTTTGAGGGCAGAAGCCATTTTGATTTTGTTTTTTTACCTCAAAGCCTAGCAGAGCCTTGGACCTAGTAAATACTTAATAAATGTGGGATTGAGTCAACTCAATAGTCATACCAAAAAGTTCACTAAATGTCTGCTATATATGAAGCCCAGGGTCATTCCTTACACTCTACACTTGGGGCAAGCTGGGATCTATCGCTTGTCATGAATTCAAGAAGGTTTCTATGCATGATGTATATGGAATTCTGGGTTAATCATTTACCTGCTCAGAGTCTCAGTTTTCTTTTTGTAAAATGGTGGTAGCAGCACCTCCCTCACAAGTTGTTATTTGGACCAAGTGAAATCATCCTTGTAAAACACTTTGAAAACTTTGAAGTGCTATGCAAATGTCACCTACCATTAAGAAAAGGCCTGAGGGATAGAGTCATTCAGTCATTGGGTCAATAAATATGTATGTGCCAGGCACTGTGCTAAGTGCTGGGAATACAAAAAGAGGCAAAAATGAATTGGAGGTTAAGGGGATGTTCATCAATTGGGGAATGACTAAGTTGTGGTATGGGACTGTGATGATATACTATTTTTGCCATAAGAAGTGACAAGGGATATGGTTTCCAAAAAACCTAGGAAGACTTAGATGAACTGATGCAAAGTGAATGAGCAGAACCAGAAAAACATTGTTTATGGTAACAGCAACATTGTAATAACAATCAGCTCTGAAAGACTTAGCTATTCTAAGCAATACAATGATCCAACCCAATTCCAAAGGACTCATGATAAAACATGCAATCCACTCCCAGAGAAAGAACTGATGGAATCTGAATGCAGATCAAAGCAGCCTATTTTTTACTTTCTTTATTTTTTGTGGAGTTTTTTGGTCTGGGTTTTTTTTATAATATGACTAATATGGAAATAACCAAATCGTTTGTCTTTGGTGGCAAGCAGAGGGAGAAAATATGAAATTCAATTTTTTTAAATGAATGCTAAAAATTGTTTTTAGATGAAATTGGGAAAAAAAAGAAAAAAAATATTCAGTGGCAAAAGAGAGTCCCTGCCCTCAAGGAGCTCACAGTCTAATGGGTCATAGATGTCAAGCCTTAGGCAACCATTGCTCTCATCTAATCCCAGACCTTCATCTTACAGATAGGAAGCTAAGAGGTAGAGAAGGAACAGGATTGGCTGGGTTTCACACTCATAGTAAGTGACACAGCCAGGATCTGGATTTGGATCTAATGGGTTCAATTTGCTCTGCCTACTATACCAAGACACACCAGAGTCCTGGGGATGAACTAACAGATGACAGAAGGGGAAGGAGCCTCTTTCCATTATCTTTCCCAGCTCAAGTCCTGACTGAGGCTACATCTTTTCAAAGACATTTATTAAGCACCTGTTGTGTGCTGGACACTGGAGGAGAGATCACACTTATCTGAGTCATGGCTCCATCCTCTCTTATTGAGCTCACAGTCTGGAAAGAGGTTAAGCCCCAGCCAACACAGCATCCACAGCATGGCAAGAGAAGGATAGGGCAAACAATATATCTAGGGACATCTGAGGGTGCTAGGTAAGGGAGAAGGGATAGCATTCCAAGTATGGGAGAATGACTTTCTTTCTTTTTATTAATTGTATCCTCAGCACTTAGCACAGTGCTTGGCACATAGTAGGTGCTTCATAAATATTTATTGGATTGAACTGGAGCCAGAATGGGATGTACTGCAAGTGGCTTTTTTGGGTAGAAGGTGGTTAGTAGTAGAATGTGAGCCCCTTGAAGGCATTTTTGTCTCTGTATCCTCAATGCCTAAAACAGTGAGTAGAACACAGCATGTGTTTAATAAATGCCTGGTGATCAATTAATGAGTAGAGGGCTCCAGCCCTCTCTAAAGACTTATGAGGCTTTATACAAAGCCCTCCCTGGGATCTCATTTTCCATGGGCTGTATGCCTAGGGTATAATCATCCACCCAGAAGCTAGTCCATTTGGAAACTCCATGATCACGATGCAGACTGCATGGAGGTCAGGAGAGGCAGATGAATGGGTCATACAGCCCTCCATACTTAAGCAGAGACATTATCCCCTCTGGTAGTGCAAATCACAGTCCCTCAGAACTTCCCAGATCGGGCTTACTCCTGCATCTGTGTCTTTCTATACACATTTTAGTCTTAGTAACACCAGGGTTGCAGGTAGAGGACCTGGGTTGGAATCCTGGATAACTGCATACTGCCAGTGTAATTGGGAAAGGTCTCTTGCCCTCTGCAGGCCTCAGTTTCCCCCTCTGGAAATTGAGCATGGGACACGAGGCCTGCCCCCGACCCTTCTAGTTCATGAGCCCACGATCCTCCTTCAGTACCAACTCTCTTCATAGCTCAGGGATCTCCAGGCACACCTGGGTTAGTTAGATGGCAGACCTGCTTCACCTTCCCAGCCTGGGAGTCTTCTGATCCTAGATTCAATGTCTCTGTGACCCAGGCTGCTTTAGAGTTGAAGTACCCTGTGTGTGCATTGAAGTTTGTGTTCCAGGGAGGTGGGATCCCTGCCCTTCTAGACAGGCACAATAGAGTCAAACATTGGCAATATTGGTGTTTGGCAGCCCATGGGCATGGCAGCCCATGGGGGCTGAGTGGGGTGGAGGCTTTTGGCCCAAGTAGCTCAACTCCTACCACTTGGCACCCTCAGGCTGGCACAAAGGACTCCCGTCCAAGGGTTGGGTCCAGACCAAGCACTGTGGCTGCAGTGGGGTGGGAGGGACAGCTTGCATTAAAGAAGCAATTGCAAAGCCTCTGATGATGCTGTTTGGAAAGCAGGAGAGTCAGGGGCAGCCTCTTATAAAAGGTCCCATTGAGAACCATCCACCCCTCCTTCCTAGCCTCTTGCACAAGAGAACAAGGAGCCATTTGAAGGGAAGGCAGAGAACAAAGGGACAGGATTTGCTGGGCCCTGTCCCTGGGCTCCTCTGCCATCCTTGCTTGTAGGTTATAAAAACAAGGGGCATCTCAGGCTGTTGGCATTGTCATCTTTTCTAGAGAAAGACCCAGAGGCAAGATGCTCCATCCAGTATTTCACAAAAGTCACCGAATCCCAGGATTTCAGAGTTGGAAGAGACCCCGAAAGTCCCCAAAGGTGCATGAGGAGAAGCATCCACCTCTTCTTGAAGGAGGGGAAGCTCGCTGCCTCCAGAGATAGCCCATCCCACTCTGGGACAGCTCCCGTTGGGAGGAAGCTTTCCCTAATATCAAGCCCAAACTGGCTTCTTTGCAGCTTCTCCACTTTCCTGCTATTTCTGCTCCCCTGGGGCCAAACAGAACAAAACTAATCCTTTTTTTTCTTTTTTTACACATGACAGACTTTCAAGTATTTGAAGATCTCTATTATGCCCACCAGTAGCCTTCCCTTCTCTAGGACAAACACCCCCAGTTCCTCCACCACAAGTCCCGTCACCATCCTGGGTTCTCTCCTCTCCTCTTTAAAGTATGGGAACCATGACAGACCCCAAAAGGGGTCTGACCAGGGCAGAGGGCAGGGGGACAAACTTCTTATTTCTGGAAGCAGCTCCTCTCTGGATGCAGTGTGGGAGCACTCCATGGGCTGCCACCTTTTCCCGCTAGCTTATATTGAGTCCGCTGAACCCCCATGGCCTATTGCAGATAAACTGCTGTATGATCATGCTTCCCCCAGCTTAGGCTGGTGAAAGTGACTTTTCGACCCAAGTATAAACTTTCTGTTCATTTCTATTGACTGTTGTCTAATGAGATTCAGCCCAGGACTCAGAAGTCTCTTGGATTCTGCCTCTGTTGTCCATTGGCTGAGCTGTGCCTCCCAGCTTTGAATCTTTTGGAAAGTTTGCAAGGATGCCACTCTTCCCTTTACTATAAATTACCTTTAACCAAATCATAGATTAAAATGTTGAGCAGCCCAAGGCCAAGCCCAGATCTCCAAGGAGCTCCACTAGAGCCCGCCAGGCAAATTGACATAGAACCATTCATGACTTGAGCATGAGTCCTTCCGTTCAATTGGTTCCAAATCCATCCGGTCCACATCTTGCCATCTTTTTTGCAAGAATCTTATGAGGGACTTCATTAATAACTGTGCCAAATCCAGTAACTTTACAGTTGACTCAAACAATTCAGATTTCTAGGAGATACATTTTTGTTTCTGGGTGATATTATGGTAAAGACTATATGCAGTGGGACCTCACTAGAAGAGGAAATTAAGGTCACACAGAGAGCACAGATGTAAAGTCAAAAACTTTGGCCTCTGTCTACCCATGTGACTTGGGCAAATCACTTCTCATTTCTAGGTTCCAGATTCCTCCTCCAGAGGGTGGGATTAGGTGATCTCTAAGCAGTTAGATGGTGTAATAGATAGATTTCTAGACTTGGAATCTGAAAGGTCTGAGTTCAAATCTTGCCTCACACAGTTAATGACGGGATGAGCCTGAGCAAATCATTTAGCTTCTCTCAGACTCAGTATCATCATCTGTAAAATGAGTGTAACAACACCTGCTTCTTAGAGTTACGATGAGGATCGAATGCGATAATGTGTGTGAAGCGCCATGACAGTGTTATCTGTCATTATTACTATTATCTCTAACTCCTTTTCAGTATAAACTCCTGTGGTCCCACAATTCCATTATGGCAGGGAAGAGCAACCAGAGAAACCTTTTGGCTGTCAACTGGACACCTTTAATCGATATACATGTGGCTTTGTGCTTCTTGGATCTTGACATGACCCATTTGGTTAAGGCCAGATTGTCCCCTTGAGGGCATCATGATGTCCTGCTCTCCATCTTTGAGGGATCATCAGTAGCATTGGAAAGGACCCTGGAACTGTGTTGTGAGATCAATGACTGAGAGGCAGAAATGAGCATAGATCAGAGCCCTCTTGGGGCCCTTGCAAGAGTGATTGCTGGTAAAATTGTCCAAGGTCTTGACTTGAGGAAATTTCCCTCCTTGGTAGTCCCCAAGCAGGAAAAATTGAGGGATACCCGGACCTAGGATTTCATCTGAGTGGGGAACTCCCACTTCTAAAGCAGATCACTTGCTCTTCAGTCTCAGAGCCACATGAGTCATTGAACAGTTAAGGGGCGTCCCCATGATTCCACAGCCTGTACGTGTCTGAAGCAGGACCTGAGCCTGTGGCTTCTGG
Organism: Trichosurus vulpecula; assembly: GCF_011100635.1. Lineage (NCBI taxonomy): Eukaryota > Metazoa > Chordata > Mammalia > Diprotodontia > Phalangeridae > Trichosurus > Trichosurus vulpecula. The sequence goes on along the minus strand of NC_050575.1, from coordinate 413,735,739 downwards.
ACTCCAAGGCCAGCCCTCCAGCCAGGCCGATTCTAAGGAAAGAAAGAAAAAGGCAAAATAAACAAATGGCCGACTCCAACAGATTTGTTTACAGAACTGGAGGGCTTCGCGATAGCAATGCAGAGTTGGGTCACAGCTACCAGAAAGTTCATTCCAATGGAGCCCAGACACATTGATCAATGTAGATTTCGCAAGAAAATGAGAGAAACTGTGCAGCTCACTACAGCTTGCAAAAACATTATCACCTGCCATAACCTTAGAAAGACATGACCAAGTATACATCGGATGTGTACATCGGAAACTCACTATTTCTTTTTCTTTTTTTACAAATTAACAAACAACAAATGTTTATACTACAAAGATGAATTTCTAAATGTCCTTGAGAACTCAATAAATAAACATCCCTGGGACTACTGCATCATAACAGATAAAATTGTTGCCCACAGTGGCCCAGACATAATATTTACCCACAAAAAAATAATAACACTCTTTTGAATAGATCACCAAACCAAATACTCATAATCTCCAAGCTACATAGAATGAAAAGTTCTCAAAATAGAGGACCTTGCTGGAAGAAATCAAAACCACATGGGAACAGGAAAAATCACATATCAGCCTGGATGTCCTGTCTTCTGCTGGAGACATTACAAACATGTGTTCAGTGAGTCTACCGATGACAAATCTGCAACCATATGTATTTTATTCAGTGACATAAAGGAATCCTTCTATTCACCTGTGCAATGACTTACCTAACACTAAACATAAATTAGAAATAGATGGTGGCTTTTCCTAGGGTTATTTCTATCTCTGGTTGTTGTCCTTTGTTCTTGAAGAGGACTAAAATGACATCACTGTGCTTGAGTCAAGAGTCAATGTGTCCGACTGAGGCTAATCAGGCCAATATGAGCTCGGAATGCTCTACCACAGGTCAGGCACAAAAAGTCCTTGTGAACATTTGGGGTGGATTTTCTAAATTTGTGCATCCTGCATTTCCTTTGAGCTGTTTCAATTCTGCTTTGCTCATAGAGCACAGCACCTTCTCCGATGTGGGCACGCCATGCTAAGCTGTCCTGTGCCAGTGTCTCCCATGTCACATAATCACTTCCAAAGTTCTTCCAAGAGACCTTGAGAGTGTCCTTCTATCACTTCTTTTGACCATCATGTGAATGCTTGCCCTGTGTGAATTCTCCATAAAACAGTATTTTTGGCAAGTGTATGTTTTGCATTCAAACAACATGGTCAGCCCATCGGAGTTGTGTTCTCTAGAGTAGAGTTTGAATGCTTGGCATTTTAGTTTGAGAAAGGACCTCAGTGTCTGGTACCTCCTCCTGCCAGGTAATCTTCAGAATCTTCCTAAGACAATTCAGATGGAATCTATTCAGTTTCCTGGCATGGTGCTGGTAGACTGTCCAGGTTTCACAGGCATACAGCAGTGAGGTCATCACAATAGCTCTGTAGACCTTCAGTTTGGTGGGCAGTCTAATACCTCTTCTCTCTCACACTTCTTTTGGAGCCTCCCAAACACGGAGCTATCTCTGGCGATTAGTGCATCAACCTTATTATCAATGTGTACATCCCTGGAAAGCACACTGTTTCTATCTAAAATACATCCAAATGTGCAGAATGCGCTGATGATATCTTACCTTAGCAAGGGAATAGCAACAATAATATCCTCCTTTGGCAGCACTTTTTTGTGCTTTTCAAAGGGTGCTCAAATAAAGCATTCCCTGGGGGTTTCTGCACCAGCCTGGCATTTACTACCCCCCCTTCACTTGAAGTCCTAAGGCCAAAACCAACAAGACCCCATGGTGTCACCCCAGATAGCCATCCTCTGGACTGCATTTCATTGAGGATATCATGACTGACTGTCATGACCTTCTATCTCCTTCTGGATTGTTCCCCCATTCCCACATGGCTGGATTCATTGGGCTACTCCATAGCTAATCCATAATTGCTTGTCCCCATCACTGCCTCTTGCTCCCTCACTTTGATGATGTAAGTAAGGCACATTGTGAATCCTAAAGCTCTGTATAAATGTGGGGTGACCCTCAAGGGGATGATCAGCACTTGTCCATTCCAGGCTCACTCCTGCACAATGTACCCATCCTTCACCCAGCCCTCTCCACCCTCTCTCTATTGACCTTTATTCATTTGCCATTTTGTGTGGCACCTTCCTTTAAATAAAACTTGGTGCCCCTTGGTGAACACCACATCTCACCTCTCTGCTAGTGGTGACTCCATTTAACTCTCAGGTCTGGGAGAAGAGGGGCACACACTCTTTGTTCCCAACTACTCATGGTCTGGACCAATACTGCCACCCTTGTTGCTCAATGTTTCTTCCTCTGAAGTCTAAGAAATTTTCATATCATCCTTTCCTTCTCCTCATCTCAGGCAACTACCAACCTCCAGGTCACTTTTCTTGCCTCCTCAATGGCTTTCATACCCAGCTTGTGGCCTCAGCCTGTGCCATATTATTTCTCCATTGAATATTTTGTTCATACTATTCATCCCTAACTGTTATCCTTATTCCATAGATAACCCTATGTCTTTCTTCCTCTTCAGACTTAAGCTGCATTATCTATACCCACTATCTCCGCACATTCATACCTCACTCTTTCTGGAATTTTCATACAGAATTGACTTAGTTCACCTTCTAGATACTATTTCTAGCTTTGGAGTTAGTAACACCTGCAGCAATAAGAGGAACCAGAATCAGAGTAGCCCCAACAATGACTAGACCGCTGTGCCTCTTAAAGCTCTGCAATGTCTCACACAGTTCTCTTGTTTCATTAGGGATATCATGCTTTCCTGCTCCTCTTTCTAACTCTCTACCTGTTCCCTCTCCATCTCTTTCACAGTCTTTCCATCATCTTCCCCAACCCTTAAGACATGCAAACTCCCAGGTTCTTCCCTCAACCGTACTCTCTTTTTCCAATGCAATGCATTGTCATCCTTGGCACTCTCATTCACACTTAGGCTTCAACATCTACATCTCTACAAATGACCTCTGAACCTGCATCTCCAGCCCTGACCCCTCTCTTCTGAGTTTGGAAATGCATCTCTAACCTCCTTTCCTGAATATCTGTGGGAAACACAAATTCATCTATACATAGCAGAAATCTTTCTTTTTATCCTCCCGGGAACCTAGTACTACTTCTGTCATCTGTTATTATTCTCAATGACACCACCAATCACCCAGTCTCCCATATGGGAACAGAATTCTAGAATTTGGAAGTGGAAGGGACTGCCAGGGCCACCTGGTCCAATCCACATCTAAATAAACACTCTGTCTATATTATCACTTGCAAGTGCCCATCCATCCAACTTCTATGTAAGGACAACCAGTGACAACATTTTGGTGCTTCAGGAGGAAGTATGGATTTTAAAACTCAATCCCCCCAAAATTGAACCCAGACCTCCTTCGCTACATTCCTCCCTGCTTTGCTTCTAGTCCTGCTCCCAAACAGAATAGGTCATACCCCTCTTGCACCTGGCAGCTCTTCATATTCTTGAAAGTAACTTCATGCCCCCTCCCCCACTTTCAATCTTCTCTTCTAGAGGCTAAGCACCCCCAGAGGAAGAAATAGCATTTACTTACTCTTGATGATAGGGCTTTTGCAAGACACAAAAAAGAATGCTTTCAGAGTCATTCATCCTCATCATTTGAAAGTAAGAATCCTCAGTATCTAGTCAGCACAGCATAGATATTGATGCATGGGTCTGGATGCTTTCAAAACTAAATTCGATGCCCATCAATTGGGGAATTGCTAAACAAGGTGTAGTATGTGATTGTAATGGAATACTATTGCACTATAAGAAATGATGAGCAGGCAGACTTCAGAAGAAAGCTGGAAAGACTTAGATGAACTGATGCTGAGTGAAGTGAGCAGAACCAGGAGACCATTGTACACAGTTACAGCAACATTGTGTGATGATCACCTGTGAACGACTTAGCTCTTCTCAGCAATACATTGATCCAAGACAATTCCAGAGGACTGATGATGAAAAATGCAATCCACATCAAGAGAAAGAATTGATGGCGTCTGAATGCAGAGAGAAGCGGATGATTTTTCACTTTCTTTATTTTTCTTTTTTTGGTCTGTGTTCTTTTTCACAACATGACTAATATGGAAATATATTTTGCATGACTGCACATGCCTCATCTCTATCAAAGTGCTTGCCTTCTCAAGGAGGAAGGGAATTTGGAACTCAAAAATTATTTTGAAAGTGTTAAAAAGATTTTTACATGTGACTGAGAAAAAATAAAAAATGCACTTAAAAAAACACCTAAATTTGCCTGACATTATGGAAGTCTAGATCCCTCTCAACTCTCCACTGTAAGGGCTGGGCAGGTTCCCTACACAAGCTACACAAGGAGAGAAGCACAATACCCAAGTTTCCAGGGCTCCAAGCACTGCCTTCTGCACAAGCTGGGCATACAACAGAGATAAGACATCAAGGGAGGATGGATAGATCATGGCAGTGGAGTCAAAGAGCCTGGTCATGAATCTCCTTCAGGCTCTTTAGATTCCTCTGACCATCTCCAGACCACCAGAAACTAGGACTCTCCTTCTGCACCTCTGACCTCTGGGAAGTGATCTTTGAGCCTTCTCAGGTCACCATGACAGTGTTTCCAGTCTCCCTACTATTCCCCCATGTGTACACTTTTTGTCCTCTCACTTTCTAGCTGTGTTTATGTATTTGTGTTGTGTTCTTCCATGAGAACAGAAGCTTCCAGGGCCCACAGACTGTCTTGTTTGCTTTTATAAGGATCCTCAGCACTTAGCACATTGCCTGGTACATAGTAAGTGCTAAATAAATGTGCTCTCTCTCTGTCTCCATCTCCGTCTCCGTCTCCGTCTCCCTCTCCATCTCCCTCTCCCTCTCCCCCTCCCTCTTCCTCTCCCTCTCCCTCTCCCCCTCCCTCTCCCCCTCCCTCTCCCTCTCCCTCTCTCTCTCCTTCTGTCTTTCCCTCTCCCTGTCCTGCTCTCTCTCTCTCTCTCTCTCTCTCTCTCTCTCTCTCTCTCTCTCTCTCTCTCCTTTTTATACCATTTACCACCTACTCCTAAGTTAAATTTGCTGACTTAAAGGAATAGATTAAAATCTCCCCAACCATGGGCCTGTTGTGACTGTTGTACGTGAGAAACCCAATGGATGATCATGGTTTTCTCCATTTCCAATAGAAAATCAAGGAAAATTTTTATCCTGTTCCCACCTTTTGGGTAACCTCCAAAAATCTGCAATTCGGACACTGTCCTACCACTATCCATTTTTGATTAAATATGGCACCACGGAGAGCTATTGTGATCTTCCCAGTATTTGGAGACATGATGTTCTCCTCTCATTTAAGAGTTGGCACCTGGCCTCCAGAAATGGTGTAATTTTGAGGCATTTCAGAGCCATATAAGGCCATCTGCTCACTGTGAATCCCACTGAGTCCTACCTTCTTAATTCCTTCTTCTTGACACAATGTTTCTCTAACAAGGACCCAAGGGACTCGCTTCCCAGCCTGGGGGCAGCTGTGTCTGCTGGACAAGTTTCCCTACTTGCATACCTAGAGAGGCTGTTGGTTTAGTAGAAGGAGCAGAGGTCAAGGGTATTAGTCAGAAGACCTATTCCAGTCAGACTCTGCCTATTGGTGGTTGGTGGGTAATGATGAGTATGTCATTTCCTTTTTCTTTTTAGACTAGAGGCTTTCTTAGGTCCCTGCCAGCTCTGACCTTCACTAATCTCAGCCCCCATTGAATTGGAAACACTGGCCACCCAAGCATAAAGAAACAAGATAATAGCAACCTTGAAAGGTCATTGGTTCTCCTTCTGTCCAGGGCTGCCTGCGTCTGGGCAGAGCTACATGGGCTCCGCCTTTGTGCTGAGAAATCCAGTGGTTTGTAGCCACTATAAAATGGACCTCATAACATGGTTTTACCGACTCCTCGGGCCTTTGGAATCCCATGATTTATTCCAACTCTGGAAGCAAAAACAACCTACCACAGCAGCAAGATCACAAGGGAAGCAATGAGGATAACAAGAGAGAATTCTTTTTCTTCTCTATTTATACAGAAAGCAGACTGGCTTCGTGGGGGGAATGTCAAGAACAGCCTCTGTCTTTTCATAGATGTTTGCCCAGGGAATGCAGTGCTTGAAGACGGGACTGGAAGGAAATTGGGCCATGCCTCAAAGGGATAGAGAGGCATGACAAACAGCAAACATCGATTTATATGACTCAGGGAAAATTGAGGTGTTTAGGTAAATGAATATTCTGGAGATTTGTCGGGACTCAATCTCTTCCTTCCTAAAACAAAAGCCTTGACCAAGATGATCTCTAATATCCCCCCAAATGCCCTGACATTCCGTGTTCTAATTTGTCTCCCAGCTCTATCATTTTCTGTTCTATGTTCTAAGGTTCTACACACTTCTGACATTCTCTGTTTTATGTTCTAGGACCTAGAACAGGGTACAGAAATGGTCAGAGCTGACCACTTCTGTACCCTGTTGAAGGCCCTTCTAGGTCTTACCATTCATTGTTCTGTGTGTTAAGGTTCTGCCTATATCTGACATCTTCAGTTCTAAATTATCTCCCAGCTCTAAGTCATATAATTCCACCTCTTTTTACAATTAAGATTTTTTATTTTTAGTTTGCAACACTCAGTTCCACATAACTTTGAGTTCCACATTTTCTTTCCCCCCTCCCCCCTCCCTCTCCAAGACAGCATGAAATCTGATATATCTTCTACATATAACTTCATATTGAACTTATTTATACAATAATCAAGTTGTAAAGAAGGATTATGACCAATGGAATGAATCATTAGAAAGAAGAAACGAAAAAAAAAACAAAGACAAAAACAAAAGAGAAAAAAAGGGGGAAAAAAGGCGAGCATAAAGTGTGCCTCAATCTGCATTCAGACTCCATAGTTCTTTCTCTGGATGTAGATAGCTCTCTCCATCATGAGTCCTTTGGAGTTGCCTTCGCACCTTGTATTGCTGAGAAGAGCAATATATATCAGGGTTAGTCATCACAGAACCCATGTATCTGTGGTTGTATATAATGTTTTCCTGGCTCTGCTCCCCTCGCTCAGCATTATATCATGTAGGTTTTTCCAGGTTGTTATGAAGTCCGTATCATCCTCATTTCTTGTAGCACAGAAGTATTCCATTACCTTCATAAGCCACAACTTGTTCAGCCATTGCCCAATTGATGGGCATCCCCTTGATTTCCAATTCTTTGCTACTACAAAAAGAGCCCCTATATCTATCTATCTATCTATCTATCTATCTATCTATCTATCTATCTATATCTATATCTATATCTATATCTATATCTATATATATATATATATATTATATATATATATATATTATATATATATATTTGTACATAGGGGTCCCTTTCCCACTTGTGTGATCTCTTTGGGATACAACCCTATGTAGCCAGAATGGCCTTTGTTTTCTTTGAATGACTCAGCTTACCTCATTGAGCCTCTGGACACTGTGGCTTGCTCTTCCGGGGCAGGAAGCCCAAAGAGCATTCCAGGAAGCAGACAACTTCCTGTGTGATGAGTCATGGGGCTGGCTGAGGGGAGGTGTTAACGGCTATGCTAGGGGGAGGGGCCAAGTCAAGAACCAATCGGCCCTGGTCGTTCAGGCGGTGCTTGATGATGTCAAAAACTCTATAAGAGGGGAGAGGACAGCTTGAAGATCCTCTTTTCCTTTTCCGGTTGGAGCCAGAGACAGTTACAGCGACAGTTACAGCGACAGTTACAGCGACAGTTACAGCGACAGTTACAGCGACAGTTACAGTTGCAGTCACAGCCACAGCCAGCCACAGCTGAAGCAGGAGCTGCCAGTAGCAGAGCTGACCTACGGGAGGAAGCTGAACAAAGACTTCAGTCCAGTGGGTAATCTTATTACCATAGAGGGGGAAACATGATTTTGCTTTACGCAATCATGCTTCTCTGTAGCCTCCTGGTTACTCTTTCAAGGCGTACTTATTGGGCCTGGAAGCTTTTGATCAATATATCAAAATGGGGTTGCTGGTTCATGGGTTGGTTACTGTGGAGCCTAAATAAATGTTTTGATTCTTCTGCCTTCTACTTTGAGAGTTTCTTATATCCGGCGGTTCCGAACGTTTCAGACATGTTTATGATCCTCTTTGAGATTATAAACTCTGCCCTCCTAATACACCATAGAAGTGATATTGCTGGGTCAAAGGGTATGAATGTTTTATAGCCCTTTGGGCATAGTTCCAAATTGTTCTCCAGAATGGCTGGATCAGTTCACAACTCCACCAGCAATGTAACAATGTTCCAATTTTCCCACGTCCTCTCCAGCATTTATCATTTTCCTGTTTTGTCATTTTAGCCAATCTGACAGGAGAGATGTGGTACCTCAGAGTTGTTTTGATTAGCATTTTTTCATATGCCTATAGATATCTTTAATTTCTTCCTCTAAAAACTGACTGTTCATATCCTTTGACCATTTCTCAATTGGGGAATGACTTGTATTCCTATATATTTGGCTCAGTTCCCTGTATATTTTAGAGATGAAGCCTTTATCTGAGATACTAGTTGTAAAGATTTTCTCCCAATTTTCTGCTTCCCTCCTAATCTTTGTTGCATTGGCTTTGTTTATACAAAACATTTCAATTTAACATAATCAAAATTATTGATTTTGCATTTTGCAGTGCTCTCTGTCTCTTGTTGTGTCATGAATTCTTTGCTTTTCCATAAATCTGATAGGTAAACTATTCCCTGCTCTCCTAAATTTCTTACAGTGTCAGCCTTTATTCCTAAATCATGAACCATTTTGACTTTATTTTGGTGTATGGTGTAAGATATTGGTCTATGCACAGTTTCTGCCCTACCATTTTCCAATTTTCCCAGCAGTTTTTGTGACAAAGTGAATTCTTAGCCCAGAAGCTGGATTCTCTGGGTGTATCAAAGAATAGATTGTTATAGCCATTGACCACTGTGTCTTGTGTATCTATCCTATTCCACTGATCCACCACTCTGTTTCTTATCCAATACCAGGTAGTTTTGATGACTGCCACTTTATAGCACAGTATAATATCTGGTATGGCTAGGCCACCTTCCCTACCATTTCTTTTCATTAATTCCCTAGATATTCTAGACCTCTTGCTCTTCCAGATGAATTTTGTTATTATTTTATCCAGCTCTGTAAAATAATTTTTTGGTAGTTCGATTGGTATGGCATTGAATAGATAAATTAATTTAGGTAAAATTGTCATTTTTATTATATTAGCTCAACCTAACCATGAGCAACCGATATTTTTCCATTTATTTAGATCTGACTTTATTTGCATGAAAAGTGTTTCATAATTATGTTCATATAGGCCCTGAGTTTGTCTTGGCAGATACACTCCCAAATATTTTATTGTGTCTATAGTAACTTTGAATGGAATTTCTGTTTCTATCTCTTTCTGTTGGACTTTGTTAGTAATGTATAGGAATGCCAAGGATTTATGTGGGTTTATTTTATATCCTGCAACTTTGCTAAAGTTGTTTGTTATTTCAAGTAGCTTTTTTACTTTATTCTCTAGGATTCTCTAAGTAAATCATCATATCACCTGCAAAAAGTGATAATTTAGTTTCTTCTTTGCCTATTCTAATTCTTTCAATTTCTTTTTCTTCTCTTATTGCTACATCTAACATTTCTAGTACCAAATTGAATAGTAGGGGTGATAATGGACACCCTTGTTTCAGACCTGATCTTATTGGGAATGCATCTAGCTTATTCCCCATTACAAATAATGCTTGTTGATGGTTTTAGATCGATGCTATTTATAATTTTAAGGGAGGCTCCATTTATTCCTATTCTTTCTAGTGTTTTTAATAGGAATGGCTGTTGTACTTTGTCAAAGGCTTTTTCTGCATCTATTGAGATGATCATAAGGTTTCTGCTAGTTTTGTTGTTGATATGGTCAATTATGCTAATAGTTTACCTAATATTGAACCAGCTTTGCATTCCTGGAATAAATCCTACCTGATCATAGTGTATTATTCTCATGATAGGTTACTGAAATCTTTTTGCTAATATTTTATTTAAAATTTTTGCATCTATATTCATTAGGCAATTGGTCTATAATTTTCTTCTCTGTTTTGACACTTCCTGGTTTAGGTATTAGTACCATATTTGTGTCATAAAAAGTATTTGGTAGGACTCCTTCTTCACCTATTTTCCGAGATAGTCTATAAAGTATAGGAATTAATTTTTAGCTTATTTTTCCATGGCTCTTTATGACAAATAATTTTTATTGCATCATGATCTGAAAAGAATGCTTTGGACTACTTCTGCCTTTCTGCACTGGATTGCGAGGTTTTTATGCCCTAGTACATGGTTAGGTTTTGAGTATGTGCCATGTACTGCTGAGAAGAAGTATATTCCTTTTTATCTCCATTCAGTTTTCTCCAGAGGTCTATCATATCTGCCTTCTCTAAAATTCTGTTCACCTCCTTAAATTCTTTCTTATTTATTTTGAAGTTAGATTTATCTAGTTTGGAGAGGGGGAGGTTGAGGTCTCCCGTTATTATAGTTTTGCTGTCTATTTATTCCTATAACTCCCTTAACCTCTCCTCTAGGAATGTGCATGCCATACCACTTGGTGCATATATGTTAAACAATGATATTGATTCATTGTTTATGGTGCCTTTTAGCAGGAGGTAGCGTTCTTACTTATCTCTTTTAATTAAATCTGTCTTTACTTTTGCTTTATCTGAGATTAGGATTTCTACACCTGCTTTTTTTACTTTGGCTGAAGCACTATATATTCTATTCCAGCCTTTTACCTTTACCCTGTGTGTGTCCCCCTGTTTCAAATGTGTTTCTTGTAAACAGCATATTGTAGGATTATGGTTTTTAATCTATTCTGCTATCAACTTCTGTTTAATAGGAGAGTTCATCCCATGCACGTTCACAGTTATGATTACTATCTGTTTCTTTTTCTCTATCCTATTTCCCCAATTTATGCTTTTATTTCTCCCTTTCCCCTTCCATTCCTCAACAAGGTTTTGCTTTTGACCACTGTCTTCCTCAGTTTACCCTCCCTCTTGATTCCCCTCACTTATCTTACTGTTTTCCACTTTCTATATCTTCCCTCCCTTCTAACCACCCCCTTCACTTTTTCCCCCTTTCCCCTCCTACTGCCTGTAAGACAAGTTAGATTCTATACTTATCAGGGTATGTTATTCCCTTCTTGAACCAAATCCATTGAGAGTAAAGCTCAAATACTGCTCTTCTCCCTCCCTTCTTTCCTTCTAATATAATGTGTTTTTGTGCCTCTTCATTTGATGTAATTTACCCTTTTCTACTACCTCCTTACCTCTACTCCCAGAACCCTCCCTTTACATCTCTTAATTATGCTTTTTATCCTTATATCAACTATTTTATATGGACATCCACACTCTATGTGTATCCTTTTCAATTATTATAATAACTGTAGTATTCTCAAGATAGATATATATAATGTACATATATATGTACTATATATATATATATATATATGACATACATAAGATGATATAATCCTATGTAAAGATGTAAATCATTGCCTTTATTGATTAATAAGGTTTGTGGGGGCTTTTCCTCCTCTTTCCCTTTTTTTGCATCTCTTGAGTTTTGTGTTTGAAGATCAAATTTTCCATTGAGTTCTGGCCTTTTCATCAGGAAGATCTGGAATTCCCTTATTTCGTTGAATGTCCATCTCCTTGCCTGAAAAATTATGCTCAGTCTTGCTGGGTAGTTGATCCTTGGTTGTAGTCCCAGATCCTTTGCCCTTCACAAATATTGTATTCCAATTTCTCCTGTCATTTAAGGTAGAAGCTGAGAGATCCTGCGTGATCCTGACTATAGTTCCACGATATTTGAATTGTTTCTTTTTGCCTACTTGCAGAATTTTCTCCTTGACTTTGTAATTCTGAAATTTGGCTACAATATTTCTTGAAGTACTCAATTTGGGGTCTCTTTCAGGGGGTGATTGGTGGATTCTTTCAATGATTATTTTAACCTCTGGTTCTTGGACGTCTGGGCAGTTATCTTTGATAATTTCTTCGAAGATATGTCAAGGTTCTTTTTTTCGTCATGGATTTCCGGTGGACCAATAATTCTTAGATTGTCTCTCCCAGATCTGTTTTCCAGGTCAGTTGTTTTTCCCATCAGATATTTCACATTTTCTTCTATTTTTTCATTCTTTACATTTTGTTTTACTACTTCTTGATACCTCAAAGAGTCATTAGCTTCCACTTGCTCAATTCTAATTTTTAATGAGTTGCTGTCTTCATTTTGCTTTTGAGCCTCCTTTTCCAATTGGTTAATCTTACCTCTCAGGGTGTCATTTTCTGTATTTAGATTCCGAATCTCCATAGCCATTTCACCAATCTTATTCTTTAAGGACTTGATTTCGTCAGTGGATTTTTTTTTCCATTTTTTCCACTTTTTCTTTTACCTCCCTAATTTGGTTTTTAAAATCCTCCTTTAGCTCTTCTAGTAATGCTTTTTGTGCTTGAGACTAGTTTACATTTCCTTTTGAGGTATCAGATGTGGGTATAGTGTCAATGCTATCCTCTTCCAAATTGGTATTTTGATCATCCCTGTCTCTGTAAAATGAATTGATGGTCCTCAGTTTTTTCATGTTCCTCTTCAGGTTGATTGGCTTTTTCCTGGCTTTACAGTGGATTTCTGCATTTGGGGCTCAGGGATCTCTGTCCCAGGTTTCCCATTCTGGGGACTGCGAGTCTGTTTACTGGCTTTGTGTATTATAGCCTTCAGTTTCCTGAGGTGTTTGGAGAGGGGTCTGGCTGCCTGAATTTTCCTTTTCCCCTAGGGCTGCTCTCCAGCATTGTTGCTCTTCAGCAATGGTCTCAGCTGTTTGTTGTCTGTGCTGGGGTCTGCTACTTTCCCTAGGGGTGCTAGGGTACATCTGGGCTCCTGGTGTTGACCCCTCCTGGCTCTGCCCCTCTGGGACTCAGGAACTCCTACTGCTCAGTCACTGAAGCCCCACTTCTGTCTCCTCTATTGCAGTGTTTTTCCCTGGGTCAAGGTGGGGAGGGATTAGAGCTATTTACCTGACCATTATGTCTCCTGGAAGTTCAAGAAGGCACATTTCAATCCTTTGGGCTGTAAGCCTCAGGAGTAGATGCCTCATGGCCAGAGGCATTGCAATGCTGCCTCTCATGGCTTCCACAGACTCCCATCCTGTGTTGGGAGGCCTGAGAATCTCCTCCAGTTTTGGGGGCCCAGCTTTCTCCCAGCCTGTCTCACTGGTTGGTTCCTATAGCTGCTTCCACTTTGGTGCTGTCTGGTGGAGCTCCACAAGCCGAGTGCTCTCCCAGCCTACAGATCCATCCTATCGACCTTTCAGACTCTCCTGACTTGGAAATTTGCCCCAGACTGCTAGCAGCTTCTAACTCTCTCAAATCTGCTCAGATTCACTTTTTGGGGGGAATCTGACAGAACTTATGAGAGAGCTCCAGTAAGACTCTGTTTTCACATTGCCATCTTGGCTCTGCCTCCCCCATAATTCCACCTTCTAACATTGGATGAGTTTATGGTAGCTAGATATGCCTGACCACCATATTTGAAGAAAGCTAGATCTTGTTTGCCTTAATTTCTTCATGTGCAGAGTGAGCTAGAGAAGGAAATGGCAAACTACTCCAGTAACTGCCAAGAAAACCCCAAATGGGGTCATGAAAATTCAGACACAACTGAACAAAAAACTGAGCTGAAGATATTGGAAGCACAAGATGATGGAAGGGATGCTGATGGTCTCTGCCTTTATCTGCTTGTCAGGAGACAGGCCCACTTGGATCCAAGTGGAGGAGGAAAGAGAGGGAAGAGGGAAGAGAGACTTTTAGTGTGGGTCAATGATGCCCTCCTGATAAAGGATGTCAAGGTCTGTGAACAATGCTGGGATATGCTATCAAAATGGGGGGCTATTCCCCCAGGGAGCTTAAAAACTAGTTTTAAAAGATAGCATCTGAGACTGGGATTTGGAATTTAATATTCAAAAAAATGATTAGGCAATTTCTGAGAAAAACTAATTCCAAGCTATCAATAGCCATATGAATTTTTTTCCTAAGTCACTGATAATTATAAAAACACAAATTAAATCATCTTTGAGGTTTGCCTCATAACTATCAGTTTGGCAGAGTTAACAAAAAATGAAAATGACAAATGCTGGAAGGGCTGAGGGAAAACAGGGACTTTAATGCACTACTGGTAGGCCATGAACTGGTTCCACCATTCTGTTAAGGAATTTGGAACCATGCCCATAAAGCTATTAAACTGTGTATACTCTTTGACCTACTCATACCATGACTAGGTCCTAGACCTCAAAGAGATCAAAGAAAGAGGGAAAGGTCCATATGGAAAAACGGTATTTAGAGAAGGTCTTTTCATGGTGCCCAAGAATTGAAAACAGAGGGCAAGTCCATCATTTGAGGAATGGCTGAGCAAGTTGGAATATGAATGTGATGGAAAAGCGTTGTACAGCAAAAAGGGAAGAAACATAAAATGTCAGAGAAACCCGAGAAGATTCATATGAACTAAAGCACAGTGAAATGAGCATAACTAAGAGAATGATTAATTCTATGACATCCACATTGGAAAAACAAACAATTTTGAAAGACTTCAGAACTCTGATTGAAGAAACGGTCAGGCATAATTCCAGAGGACCCATGATGAAGCCTGCTTCTACTCACCTCTGGACAGAAAGGCCATGGGCTAAGTAGGAAGAAGGAGACACATTTTTGGACATGGCCAATATGAGATATTTTTTCCTTGATTATTTGTATTCCGTACAAGGGATTTCTTTTTCTTTTTTTTTCTTCTCCAGGGGGAGGGGGAAAGGAGAAACAATAGCTTATACTTAACAATTGAAAACAAAATAAAATAAAGAAATGAGGGTGACCTGGTAGTCACAATAACTCATGCAAAGTTAAATAAGTAGAACTAAGAAAACAATCTATACAACCACTACAAAAATGCAGTGACAAAGACAAAAACTTTAAAATTGAATGATGAAACTGTATAATTAAAACAGCTCAATTTGTTTGCAAGAAGAGAAATGAAAATGCACTTCATGCCCTTCTTTGCAGAGGATGCAGAAGATGGTGTGTGATGGAGACTTGTGAGGCATTTGGGTGCTGAACTGAGTTTTTCTCTTTTAATTCTTTTTAATAAACATGGTTCTCTGGATGGGGAAGAAAGAGGAGTATGCTGGAAAAGGTAAGTACCACAAAACCACACAATATCGGTATGTATGTATACATTAGACATATATATATATATATAAAATGTTCTTGTATATATATAATGTGTGTATATATAATGTGTATATATCTATATATAAAATGTGTGTATATATATGATGTGTGTATACATATACATATATGTATATATTAAAAGAAATGAATTTGCCTTGGATTTGGCAAATCCAATCAAAGGGACTTTAAAATGAAAAGGCTAGGGAAAGGAGAAAATGGCCAAAGTATGTTCATGTCTATGCCATGGAGGCTACACTGTTGACAAAAATAATAATAGTAGTAGCTGAGACACCCAAGAGTTAATAGAAAAAAATCAAGAAAGAAACCAGTAGCAAAACTTTTCAATTAATAAACATTTATTAAGGACCTACTAGGTGCCAGTCATTGCTAAACTTATTCAATCAAATTTCTATACACAAACACATTAAGTTTAAGTAATAATCAAGAAAAACCCCTTTGGTAGTAACCAAAGGACACAAAGTTGATATCACAGGTAATATTAAAACTTGGTGGGATGAAACTCATGACTGGCATATTTTGAGGCAGCAAGGTTGCTCAGTAGGTAGAGCACTGGGGCTTGAGTCAGGAAGACTTGAAATCAAATCCAGCCTCAGACACTTCATAGCTATGTGACCTTGGGAAAGTCACTTAACCTCTGTCTGCCTCAGTTTCCTCCACTGTAAAATGAAGAAAGTAATAGCACCTACCTCCCAAGGTTGTTGTGAGGATCAAATAGGGTATTTGTAAAAACACTTAGCACAGTGCCTGAACATAGTAAACACTTAATAAATACTTGTTCTCTCCCTTTCCCCCAATATCTGCTGAATCTCTCTTGTTTCTCTCCTCTACTTCCCTTCTGCCCCCCTGCCTCTTCTCTCTCTCTCTCTCTCTCTCTCTCTCTCTCTCTCTCTCTCTCTCTCTCTCTCTCTCTCTCTCTCTTCCAAAAGCAGAAAAGCTAATAAGTCTGTGGCTTACATTAAAGACAATTTCATCCTAAAAAAGGTTGAAGAACCAACGAGGGGAAATTCTACACCTGCTCAGGTTCTCGGTAAGAGGGAGGATCTGGTCACTGGGTTAGAAATGAGCAAACCTTGGGATACAGAGGAAGTTCTCAACCATCATCAGACATCTAGGAACCAAATCACAAGGTAGCTAAAGGATGGGAAGATACTAAAGGCTTGGGAAAGACTTTATTAAAAAAGAACAGTGCCAGCTACCTACATGCATGCCTACTCCACTGCCTATATAAAATCTTGGAAGAGAAAAGGGAAGCCAGATGCCAAGTGAGTCTTT
Organism: Trichosurus vulpecula; assembly: GCF_011100635.1. Taxonomy (NCBI): domain Eukaryota; kingdom Metazoa; phylum Chordata; class Mammalia; order Diprotodontia; family Phalangeridae; genus Trichosurus; species Trichosurus vulpecula. The sequence continues at coordinate 413,719,168 of NC_050575.1, read as the reverse complement.
TTTGCCCCCCTGTCTCTTTGCCCTAGGAGGGGGCTCTGTTCCCCCTCTGATTTTCCCCTATCTCTGAGTGTAGCTCAGGCACAATAAGCCAGCCAACAAGCATCCTCTGCTGCCCTTAGCTTCCTGGGACAGGCTTTGCTCACTCAGAGCTTGAGGACTGAGTCCTCACTCTGTTCTTATAGTACCAGGACCATAACACTGGGAGCTGCCTTCTACATCTGACTAAAGTCTATTTTGGCTGATGACTTCACTGCAGTTGCATTGATTCCTTCCAATGGTTCTTCCTTTCCCCTCTTCTTTGGGATCATTTCTCTTTCTGTCTTCAGAATTGGATTCTTGGAGGCATGTCTTTGGTCTTCTCTGACTCTCAGCATCCTTACCTATATCATTGGGATCATGATTCTCTACCCCCTAAAGCTGTTTGGAGGAAGGCACTTTGTAAACCTCCAAGGGCTGTAGAAGTAGGGATAGGGATAATGTTGATGTCGATGATGCCATCAATACCCCAGTTTAGAACTGTGCGCTGAAGGCAATGCCTGGAACCCCAATGTGAGGGATGAAAGTAGTGGCTGGAACTCCCTATCTCCACTGTTGCTTCTCACCTTGGGCTGAAATAAGAATAGGCCTTGTTCCTCTGGTGGAGTGAGGCCCTGGCAGTCTGGAGGCTGCCCACTGGGCCATTAGGAATCCTCCAGCTTCTCGCATAAAGGAATCTGGCCGTCACCACCAGGAAGCCTTGAGCTCCATGTTCTCCGGTAGACGTGGCCTCAGGATGCCGGCCGAGAGCAGCAACGTTCACTTGTTGCAATAACAAACAGCTGGCTGCACTCTCTCTCACCAAGCCTCCAAATACCAGTTCCAAATAAACTTGACTGAGCAGGTTTGAGGCCACAAGGCAAGAAAGGCCAGAGACTGAAGCTCTCTCACCTCCCCCCTCCTCCTGGCAGATAACAAGGACCATTTGTAAGAGGAAAGATGTGATTTTCCTCATAAATGGTGCCAGGGAGAGGCCTGCATACCTTGGTGGCCGGCGGAGGTGAATTCTAGTCCCCTGAGATCGTGGGAATTTGTTCTGTTGTGTGCAGGGATGTGCTGGAGCCAGCTCAGACAGGCTGTCGAGAGCTGCTTATTAAATGTTTATCTTTTGTAAATTTACAGCTCAGAAATTGGAAAATGCTACACACCAGGGCTTGATTTTTGGTTTTGTTGATTATTTGGAGCACCAGACCTGAAGTCAGAAAGACTCATCTTCCTGAGTTCAAATCTGGCCTCAGACACTTACTAGCTGCGTGACCCTGGGCAAGTCACTTAACCCTATTTGCCTCAGTTTCCTGGAAAAGGAAACGGCAAAGCACTCCAGTATCTCTGCCAAGAAAACCCCCCAAAAAGGGTCACAAAGAGTCAGACATGACTGAAACAACTGAATAACATCAGCAACAAGAAAAAGGTGATAAAACCAATGTGAGTGATGCAGAGTAAACCTAAAAGTGTATACATGTTGTTCCCCAGACAGGTGGTCGTTCAACATTTGCCAGCATATCTCTGGCTCTAGGAGACAGTGGAAGGAGCCCTGGAGACAGAGGATGGGGTTGGTCCCAGCTCAGACATCTGCTGTCTCAGACACTCTAGAAAGTCACTTTCACTCACCCTGTCTTGGTTTCAGCATCTGTGGAGTAGGACTGTAGCCCGCATTTTCAGCACTGCCCACGTCTGTTGTGGGGAATGTGCTTTGTAAACAACACAGAGATGTGACTCATCACTCAAATCTTCAGCCTCAGAGCTGAGAACAGCTCTCTCATCACTGGTAACCCAATGGGCTTTTCCCCCAGGGGAATGGGAGCTGACTGAGCCAGAGGTTGTTCAGCTTCTGTCTTTGTGTCTCTAGCAGCTAGAAAAATACCAAGATTGTAGAAGGCACTTGATATGTAATTATTTGATTGAATTGTGAAGCTTATTATTTGGACCCAAGTGTCGGACTTTACGTTTGCCTAACTATGTATAAGGAGTGGGGAGGGAGTTTGGTGGATACAAGGTTGAAGCTGGAGTCAGGAAGACTTGAGATTCAATCCTATCAGTTGCACTTGCTAGTGGGTCCTTTACCTCCAAGAGCCTCAGCTTTCTCATCTGTAAAATGGGAACAAAAATTCCTATTAATGGAGTGGCTGTAAGATTCAAATGAGGCAACGTATGAAATGTGTAGCAAACTTTAAAATAATACATCACTTCCCCTTCTCATCATCACCAGCCCATTCTTCTAGCCTGAGACTGCTTTGTATCCTGATTCAACTAATGGGTTAGTTATAATAATACTAGCGGTATTGTATTATGGTATAGTACAGTACAGTACAGTATCGTATAGTATTGTATCGTATGTAGTATAATTATGTAATAATTATATTATATCATATATTTTATCATTATTATTATTATTAATGAAATTCCCATAGTATTTAATGTTTGGGCATCTTTTTATTTACACTCTCATGTATCTATTACAATTACCCATCTTATAGATAAGGAAACTTATCTAAAGTGGCATAGTTTTAGGGGTATTTTTGCATAAAGATGAGATTTGCACTCTGCTCTTCCTGATTCTGAATACATCATTCTATGCACCATACTACATTGTTTTGCACATCCTGCATAGTTCATGGGAGGTGAGGTGAGACTGGAGCAGAATAATCTTCACTACATTTGGAAACTGAGGCTCAGAGATAAGTGGCTTCAGATCAGTGGTTCCCCACCCCCAACTTCTAGGCTGCTTCCTTAACTTGCTTTTGCAATCCAGGGTTGAGTCCCCAGAGGATAGCTGCTACCTCAGGTCCTAGGGCAGCTCCGTGGGTCTGCACTTCTAATGAGATGACTCATGAGCCCCCACTAGTGTGCTTGCATTAAGTCACACCAGTAGAAATAATTACTTCTTTGCATAGGCATGTACTTTGCCTGTCAAGAACAATGGTTATAAATATAAACAAATTGCATAAATCTGGGGCACACTCCCCCACAAATAGAGTGCCAGGAAGAACAGACTCAAACTTAGGGTGTGATGGTAGTTAGGCGGACACATGTGGAAGGTAAGAGTCACACAAGAGGGTGCAGTGTCTCCTACTGGTCTGATAGCTCCTCTTCCTAACTACCTGGCTAGTGGCGAAGGGAACAGAGGACAGAGAGATGCCTTCCCCTCCTTCCCTGGCTCCTGGCTCACATGGAGAGCTTCTTACAAAACTAGCAGTTCTTGCTCTTTTGTGGCAGAGTCAAGGCAAGTATTAAGACCTCTTAACTTTAAGATCAATGTTCTCTCCAGGTCACCAGCCTCCATCCCCCAGTGTGGGAATCCTGGTCTTCTGGTGTTGACCACAATTTGATTCCTTGTTTTCTGAGTGGATGAAACATAACCTGGGTTATCCCCTGCTGCCTGTTCTAGAAGAAACAGCCCTGGAAGGGATCTCTGAGAACCTGAATTGTAAACCCAGTTCTGTTATTTCACACCAAAGAGGGCAAGGTCATTAACCTGCCTGGGCTCAGACTCCTCATTTGTAAAATGGGGTAGATGTTGGTCCCACAGAAGGGATGGGTGGAGTGTGCAGAGGCAGATATCAGTTCAATGTGGGCAGGATTCTGGGGGAATGGATCAGCACATAGTAGGTGCATATAAATGCTTACTGCTTTCCCTTCCTCTGTGGTGGCACTAGAGGGCTCAGAATAGAGGATGGGGACCCACTGGTCAGGAAGATTGTCAGGGACTTTTATCCAGACACATCTTGGACTAGGTGGCTATCAAGGTACTTCTAGCTCTAAGACTTTACAATTCTGTGGCTTAGTTCAGTTCAGATCACTGTCTGGGGACAGGATTGGGAAAGGATCCAGATGTCAGTAGTACAGGAAGCTCCCACTGCCAATGAAGGTGGGCACTGCTTTACCCATTACATCCTTAGTTGCCTGGAACACTCAAAGGTCATGAGACCCGACCAAGGTCACACGGCTGGTAGGCATCAGGTCTTGCTGGCTCCTGTCCACTATACACCTCTCAGACAAAAAGGAGATCTAGGATCTTAATTCTTTCTATTCCTCACCCCTGTTCTAGGAGCTGATCTGTTCCCACCCCATCCTCTCCTTCTTTCCCTCCTCTCTCTAAAGCTTTTGGGGTTGGAGGTGGGGGCTGCATGGGGCGAGGAAGGGCTGAAGGAGAGAAGGCTTTGGTCCATGACGTGGATGTTTGTTAGGATTGGGGTGGGGGCAACTCCATTAGTCCTACCTCCCATGCCCTGGCCTAGCACCCCAGCCTTCCAATGTGCGTACTGGTGTTCACACATACATAAGCACATGCATGTGTCCAAATGTATGCATCCATACACACAAGTTTCTCAGCCTGGAGCAGAAGAGGAGCTGTATGTAGATGATGAGGTTCACAGAATTCTTCATGCTTTGCGCATGGGAGACATGGGGGCCCTCCAGCTTTGGAGCCACAAACATGCCTTCTGATGGCCTCTCCTCTCCTGGCTGGAATTGGAAGTCAAAGATGGTTCAGGGGAGTGTGGTTGGGGGGAGGGTAATCCTCATGTCTTGCCAAGCCCTTAAAATAGAGATGCCTTTTTCTGGAGGAAATGTGTGGGAGGTGGATAGTGGGTGTTTGGCAAAGAGCAGGAGGGGAAGGTACCAGAGAGGAAGCTCCTGAGGCTGCTGCCTGATGCCCCTGAACATCCTCAGGAGGCAGGGACTGGCTGGCTGGAGCCACAGATCACAGGAGGTCCAGCTTTTTGAACCCAAGAGGTGCCCTCAAGCAGCTGAGCTCCAGCAGCTTCCTGGGAGCCCTGTAGCCAACCCAACAAGAACTGAGCCATTCCAGTCAGGGTCAGGCATAGCCAGAACCTGGGAGCTTGCCCCAGCCTCCAGAGAAGAGAAAGTTCTGAGCTGCCTGATCTGCTGGTGCTGCTTGAAGCAGGGCTAGGCCCTGGACTGCCCAGCATCAGAGCCCAGGACCTCAGGGAGCTCATCTGCTCACCTCCTTGGACCAATGATGAAACTGATACCAGGAGCCGAGGTCACACAGGTGCAAAGTGGGGTGCCCAGGTTTTCTGACAACACATATGTCCACATCCCTGATGTCATAGTCCCTTTTGAGAACAAAGGTCAAACAGCAGGAACCTGCCCATTTCAGCACAACCTCCTCCAAAGGAGGGGCCTCACCAAGGGAGGACACCTGGCTCCTGGCAACCAGGTCCCCTTCACCAGGCCACAGCCAACTCCCCAACCTGAGCTGGAGAGTTCTTCTGAGGAAGCAAAGACTGGAAAACAGGGGCAGCAACCCATGGAGGAATAGCCTCAAGCTAGGACACAGGACACCTGGGCTCTGGCACACTTTGCCACTGACTTGCTGCATGAGCTTAGTCAAGTCTTTTCTCCATTGTAAGGAAAATGTCCTAAGAGAGACCATGGTCCCCAAGCAGGACAGGCTGTCCTGGGGGTGCTGGCCTTCAGTTTGTGTTTATTGCCTGTAAAATGAGAGGGTGGGACTCAGTGGTCTCTGAACCCCTGTACAGCTCCATGTGCCAACATCCCTTCCAACTCTGACAATAGAACTGCATCTGAAAGGGCCCTTTGGGTCACCTGGTGGACACCGAGAATGAAAGACCAACCAAGCACCTAGGGAATAAAGGGACACGTGATGATCGGAACCCCTGGTCTTCTGAATCTAAAGGCAGCTAAGGTCCCTCCAGCTCAGAACAGTCTGTGTTCCAGGTCTCTGCAAGCTCTGACATTCTTGGTTCTATATCTAAGGGCCCTCCCACCTCTGATGGCATCTCTCATCTCTGATGTTCTAGGTTCTCAGTTCTAGGGTCTCTCTCGCCTCTGATTTTCTAAGGTCCGTCCAGCTCTGACATTCTTAGGTTCTCTGCTCTAAGGTTTCCCCTTGCCCCCCAAAGTTTTAGGTCTTCAGTTCTAAGATCTTTCCAGCACTGACATTCTTAGGTTCTCTGCTCTAAGGGTTTTTCCAGCTCTAGTACTCCGGGTTTTGTGTCCTAAGGGCCCTCCCAACTCTGACTGTAATCTTGCCAGGAGAGGTTTTCCAAGGTCCCCTCCTGACCTGCATGTGTGTCTCACCCAATGTCCCTCCCACAGGCCAGAAATGTGCCCATACCAGTGGAGAGCCACAAAGTAGTTGGGTGAGCAAACAGGCCTCCTCTACCTGCCAGAACCGAAGACAAATGTCTGCCCTTCCCCAATGTCACTTATCACCTGTCATCGGCCCAAAGACTGTCCAAAAAATGCTGCTAGCAAGGGCTTGCCCTGCATCTGTGTGATGGCCCCATGATGTCTGAGAAAGTTAACATTTAATCTACATCCCATTCCAGGCCTGGTCTGTCCCTCAGGGTCTCCAGCCTGTGGCTCACCAGGTGGGCCAGCAGGGCAATGAAGCCTGCCCTTCCTCTCCGGGTAAGGGCTTGACAGGGCCCCGCTGAGGACACGTGGGCCTGTTTGCAAGGGCGTCTCCCAGCCCAAGCTGGATCCCCAAGCAGGCTTTTGTGGAGCTCCCACAGCCACCAGTCTCCAGCCACCATCAATGTCTTCTTTCTCATCAGCAGCTTGTGAAGATCTCTATCTGGAAATAAACTTCCTTCCAGATAAAACGGCAAGATGGGTCTGGGAGACAATGGCCATATTGTCCCTGAGTGGGAGACCCAACTTCCAAAGGAGCTGAAAGAAGGCTGTGAATTCTTCCAATTGTATCTCACACAATCAGGCATTGTTTGGGACCTGGCCCGATGAAGAGACCCAGCCTGAGCCAGGGGCCGAGCCAGAGGCCATAGGGAAACTCCCAGCCTGCCCCCTGTCCCAAGGAAGACAGGCAGGTGACTCCTGCCCAGCAGCAGCTATCTGGGCACAGGAGGCCTCAATAGCACACACGGCCGAGTGTGCTCGGGTGTATGTGCGTATGGATGTGTTTGTGTACAGGTGTATGTGTGCCTGCTCTCCCCCTTGGCCCATCCAGAGAGCAGGCAGACTGGCTCACAGAAGTCCCAGGGGTATCTGAACAAAGAGGAAGAATAAAGAACATTGGAGCACCTTTTCCTGTGCGAGAAGAACCTGGAGCAAAGCTGCCCTGGAACAAGCTTTCCTCCTTTTCCAAGTGACATCTCAAGCCATTGCTATCAACATCGGGCTATTCCCCACGTGTACGTAGCCTCTCACTGGGTCCAGGGGGACTTGCCAAGGCCCCTCACTCAGGGAACTCCCAATCTAGCAGGGCCTTATTATATAGACACACGCACTATAGATGTCTATGTTTGTATGCTGTCTCGAGTCCCTCCACTCCCATGAGACTGTGACTTTTTGTTACATGCCGAGCACTTAATATAGTGCTTGGCACATCCTAGGTGCTTGATAAATGCCTCCTGAGTTGCCTTGACTCACATGTAGCATCCTAGACTAAGCACTTTAGAGAACCCAGTATCCTCGGAGACCTCGGGGAAGGTCTAGATTGCTAGAGAAATCAGGGAAGGCTCCAGGAGGAGGTGCCAGGGTACTGACTTTTAAGGGGCAGTACTGGAAGGGACCAACAGTGGGACAAGTCTTGGATTAGAATATTTCAATTCCACAGTATTTTGTAACCAAAGAAATTCTGAGCTGGGCGGGACCTCATGGACCCTCTAGTACAGCCTAAGCACTGGAAAAAATCCCCTTTGCAGATCCCTTTCCGAGCTGTAAGACCTCCCCCTTTGGGGGGATGACAACCCCTCACAGTGCACACCTCAGCACACCTGGGGAAACCTCCTCATCTGCCCTTTTGGCCTTCCCACCATTCAGAGCCCCTGGTTGTGCCCTCAGGGGTCACATGGTTCCAGGCTCAGCCCCCCCCCTCCCCTGGTTGTGCCCCCAGGGAACCACGCAGTGCCAGGGTCAACCCCTCCACACAACAGACTTTCAGGGCAGCTGGGGGACAGCAGTCACAGAAGGGGACATTCCAAGCCCCGGGAACAGAAAGAACAAAAGCCAGGGAAGCCCCAAAGCAGGCACTGAGAGCAGCAAGCCTCCCACTTTGTCTGGGGCCCAGGATGAGTGGAGGAAAAGAGAGAGAAAGCTAGAAAATCTGGTTGGATTCAATGCAATTCAGGAAACATTTATAAAGTGCCTACTATGTCCCAGGCACTATGTCTGCGCAAAATTGTTCAAGGCCTCGACTGTCAGACCAAGGAATTGTAACCATACTCAGGAGAGCAAGGGGAGCCCCAGAAGAGCGGGGCCAGTTCTGTGCATAATTGTCCTCTGTTTCTTTCTCAGGCTCATCCCACAGAGTCCATCGAGTGTTGAACCTTGTGACATCTTTCTCTGTCCCCCTCATTTAGGCCTTGTCCTCAGCATCCACACAGCACCCACCCTGGTGCAGGCCCCATCCTCTCCACCCTCGACCGTGGTGACGATCTGCTGTTGGTTCTCTTTGCCTTCTCAATCCATTCAAAAGCACACGTCTGACCAGGCCACTCCTCTCCCCCGACTGTAAACTCCAGTGGCTCCCTATTGCTTCCAGGATCGAAATCAGCTCTTTTGTTTGGCATTTCAAGATCTTTACAACCTGACCCCTTCCTAACCTTCTTTAAAACGCATTCCTCCCCACCCCAAACTCTACGGCTCAGTCCTCACCTTTCCCCAAACATGACTCTCCACCTGCTTTATTCGCGTCTGTGCACCCTCTGTCCCTCTGCCTGAAATGTCCTCCTGACCAGCCTTCTCAAGCCTCAGCAGGAGGGCAGCCTGCCTCTTCAGCAACAGAGCACACTATGCCACCTCCTCCTCAGCCCCCTCCAAGATCCTGTGAAAAGCCTGTGCGGGCATTCAAAGCTCTTCCTCAGAACCTAACCCCTCCTCCCTCTCTGGCCTTACACCTCACTCCCCATCCCATCCTCTTGGATACAGGGGCACAGCCCACTGGGCTATCCCCCCACCTCAAGACCCTCCATCTCTCCACTCTGGCCATTCTCTCTGGCCGTCCCCACCTGCCTGCAATGCTCTCCCTCCTCCTCATCCCCACCTACTGAGCTTCCTGGCTTCCTCCAAGTCCTAACTCAAAGCTCACCTCCAGGAAGCATTCCCCACCCCCTCCTCATTCCAGGGCCTTCCCTCTCTTCCTCGTGTCCTACTGATCTTGTCTCCAGCTCACTTTGTCCCTAGCTTGTCTGCTTCTGATCTCCCCTGTTGGGTGGGAGCTCCTGAGGGCAGAGACTGTCTTTGTCTCTTTTGTGTCCCCAACACTCAGCACAGTGTTAGGCACATAAGAACTACTTCATAAATGCTTCTTCCCTCCCTTCCTTTTTCCTTCCTTTCCCTTTCCTTCCTTCCTTCCTCATTCTTTCTCCCCCCTCTTCTCCCTTCCTTCCTTCCTTCCTTCCTTCCTTCCTTCCTTCCTTCCTTCCTCTTTCTCCTCCCTCCCCTCCTTCCTTCCCTAGACCTAGAAAGCCCCCCATCATTGTCCCCTGTATGTCACAGAATCCCTAGATTTCTTTAAAGCTCTGCTCAAGGGGCAAATCTAATCTCTCCCCAGTTGTTCATGCCTCCCCTATTTGTGTACATGCCCCCCAGTGGAATGTAAGCTCCTTAATGCCTGAGGCTATGTCTTTCCTATTGCCTCTATGTCCCCAGTGCCTAATGCATGCCTTGCCCATGGGATGAGCTTAAACAATGCTCATTTAACTGGGCAGATGCATTCTGTATGGGAAGGTGACTGCACTAAGGTGATCTCAAAGGTCTCCTTGCTTGGCTGGTCTCTGACCTTGTGCCTCAGTGGGCACCCCCTCTCACCTTTATGACCAAGGGAGATGGCATGAAGGGAAAGCAGCCAGGAGGCAGCCCAGGTAGGGCAGGTGGGGAGGACAGGGAGGGCTGTCCTGCGGTTACCCATTTCCCTCAGCATCCTTGGTGTCCCAAGGCCTTGGGTGCCCTTGCAGCACTGCAGGGTCCTGGCTACAATCCTCCAGTATAAATCTTTGGCCATGATGAATAAAGAGAGTTGTCAGGCACTGCTCCCTGGCTGGTGGCTGATAGGGCGTAGCCATACCTGCAGCCAACAGACTCACCTTTGGCTGCATTCCATCCTCTGTGGGTGTTTACAGAGGAAACGTATCCTGCCCGAAATAAATCATTGAGACCCAAAACCCACCACGGCTATGACAAGGCTCCCCCAAGTCAGCAGGTGAGTCACAACCATTATTAAGCTCTTATTGTGGGCCAGGCACTGTGCTAAGGGCTGGGAGTCTAGCCCAGAAAGAAAAGGAGTGGCTTCTGTCTCCAAGATCCTAGGTCTTGGCAGAAGGGGCAACTTGATGGTGACTTCAGGAGGTTAGAGGGCCATGCACTCAGATATGGGAAGATGCCATAAAGGGAACCAGAGACCATTTAGGGTGTAGCCATGTGCTGAGATATGGGAAGATGCCAGACAGGTACCAGAGACCATTCAGGGTGTAGCCATGTGCTGAGATATGGGAAGATGTCACACGGGCACCAGAGACTTCTCAGGATACAGCCACACATTCTGGTATGGGAAAATGTGAAATGGGCACCAGAGACCATGTAGGGTACAGCAGCATAAATGAAGGACAACCTCAACCACTCAAACTATCCTGCACCTAGGATGGCACAGGAGGGTGGGACCTTAGAACATGGAACGTAGGATGTCGGAGCTAAGACAAACCCTAGAACATAATGTATTGGAGCTGGGAACAACCTGAAGTCAAAAAAATGGACAATATCAGAGTTGGGACGAATCTTAGAATATAAAGTGTTCAAATGAGGAAGGACTTTAGAACCTAGAATAGAATGCCAGCTGAGGGGCAACCTTAGACCATAGAATGTAACTAAGAGTGGAGAATTATCTCAGCTGTGATGGAGCCGAGACCAGGATGTCAGAGCTGGAAAGTCCATTTTCTCCCAAATCCTTCAAGGCTCATCTTGGAAGCCACCTCCTCTTGGAAGCCTGCTCTGATTGTCTTTACCACTTAACCTCCACCCAACAATATTCTCCTCCCATTTTCTTCTGTTCTTGACCCAACAAATTTGCCTTTTGGCTCCCTTTGAATCGAGGGTGGAGGTTCACATCCATTTCAATTTCTCACCTGTAAACTTTTCATCAGGAGTTGTAGGCATCATGGTGGACATTGCCAAAGATTTCATCAGGAAGTTATGAAGGGTCTCCTCTGGGTTGAGTCCATGCTAGGAAAGGCTGCAGTCTCTTCCTGCAGAAAGCTTCCAGTCTCCTGGGGGTGCTGGGAAAGTGCATCAGGTTAATGATGTTAATGAGGATAGGGCCACAGAGCCCAGCTGGAGCAGGGGTTTCTTGGACACATAAGAAAACAGCTTCAGACAGCTGGAAAGTCAGGCAAAGGTCATGCAGGGCAAGAGGCAGAGATGAGACTTGAACCCAGCTCTTTTCCCTCACATCCAGGAAGTTCAGGCTCATGATGGACAACAGCAGCAAATATGAGGACCATGGGTCTGCCTTGAGCTTGGTCTGTAAGAAATGATGGATCTGCAGCTGACAGAAGACTCAGAGGTTTTAGTCCAACCTATTCTTTTGGCAGATAAAGAAACCAGGATCCCGAAAAGGACTTGACTTTTCCAAGGTCGCACAGCCAAGTCAAGTGATAAGCATTTATTAAGCTCCGATGATGTGTCTTGTCCCCAAGGGGCTCCCAGTCTAATGGGGAGACAACATGGAAACAACTCAGACAAGCAAGATCAACATGGAGATAAACCAGAGATAATTACCAGAGGGAAGGCCCCAGGGTTCAAAGCCATGTCCTCTGACTGCTCCCAACACCCATTGGCCCCGAAGTCTGAACCTGAGTGCTGACATCAACATTTCCTGGTGATGAGACTGTGGGAAGTCAGTCAGTCCTGAGCTCCCTTCACCTCGGTTTCCCTATCTGTAAAATGGGGATAATATGTTCCTCCCCTTCCTATCAGGGCTGGTGTAGAGAAAAGGTCTAGAAACGAGTAAATACTTAGACATCTGAATTATTAGGATTTTTCCCAGCACCTAATCAGATCTAACAGGCTAATCCCTCCAGCTCTTAGCTCCTTGACTCAGCTCCATCGTTAGAATCACAAAGAATAGCGGTGAAACCACTTGCTTTAACCACTTCCTGGGCAAGAGTGAGGGGGCTGAGGCTCAGGAAGATGCTGAGGTGACCAGAAAGACAGGAAGACGTGGGTTCAAATCTCCCCATTGCTGCCTGCCGCCATGTGATCAAGGGAAGATCCATCCTCTCTGAGACTCAGTTTCTTCCACAGTAAAACAGAAGAGACAATAGGACCTGGGGGAAGACAACAACAGAACAGTGACTCCGGAGTCAGAGGACTCCACATCCCAACTTTATCACCTGCCACCTGCGTCTGTGACCATTACTGGAGAATCACTTACCAAGTCCGAGCCATTTTGGGGGCTCTGACTTCTCAGAGAAAAGAAAATAATGAGCAGGTCCTTATTTTAACAACTCGAGGAGACTTCCTGGAATCAGACCAGCTCGGGGGAAAATAGGGAGTATTCAGGTAGCCGGTGCCTGACTCCCCACCCCCACCCCCAAAGAAGAGGGTGAATGAAGTGGCGCTGCGCTGGGCACCCACAAGGCCCTCCCTCAGAAACGCTGCCCCTCCGAGAAGTCAGAACGCAGCAGACTTTGGACTTGGCGACATCACCTGAGCTCCATCATGGTCTGATTCTTCTGCTTGGGACTTTAGAACACGTAAGAAAACCCTCACGTTTGGAGGGTCTGAAATCTTCTAACAAGGGGAAGGGGGAGCCCTGATTCTTTGCTCCACGGAGGCGTCTGGCCCGACTTCATCGCTCCGCGATGAGGAAGCCGGGCTAAGGCCCATCATGATTTATGAGGCTGACTGCTCCAGTCCTAGATGGCCTTTGCTTTTTTTTAAAGGCATTTTCGCCAGTTCCGCACTCCCCACCCCAGCCCACGTCCTTCTGGTAGCAAGCGGGGCCTCTGGAGCAGTGAATATATGTTAGGAATTGTTTACTTCAACTTACTAAAACAAACTGCTCATCTTGGGTGTAACAGAGATGCTCTCTCTTTATACTGTCGTTGCCATGGTAACTGGCGCAACCGGCCAAGGAAAACACCCCCTTACAGCGGCCGACCTCGACCTCCCCTGCAGCGCCACCGGCTCTGCGCCTACCTGGTCCCGGCCTGGGGCTGCTCAGATGAGCGTTCCAGGGGCGGCAGGATCTGCCCAGGGGCTGTCTACCGAGGGGGCCACGTGGACCCAGCCAGGGCCACTCTGCTCAGTGGGCTTCCTCCTCCTTCCCTGCCTTCTTCCCTCCCTCCCCCCACCCTCTTTCTTTCTCCATAACTTTATTTGCTATCCAGCTTCCTTCCTCCCTCTCTCCTTTTCTTCCTTCTTTCCTTCCTTTTCCTTCCTTCCATTCCTTTTTTTTCTTTCTTTTTCTTCTTTCTTCTCCCCTTCCTTCCTTTCTCTTTCTTTTTCTTTCTCTCTCTCTTTTTTTTTCTTAAAAAGGCTTCAGATATGAAAAAGTGCAGCGCTGGGGCCAAGGCTGAGTTTCCTGTTTATGAGTCACCATAAATATGAAAGGTGCTGGGTGACAAGTCTCAGCTGAGGGAGTCAACTCAGCCCTGTAGAGGGAGGGGAGAGTAAACCCTCCAGCCGGGTGGTCTCAAGCTGACTTGCTGACCTTGTTCAATGTCGAGAGGAATTATTTTTTAAAAGAACAGTAGTTCGACATCCCCCTGGCCTGCCCTGCCTCCAATCCCCAGCACATCGAGGAGACTTTAAAGGGGTTTCTGTTGCTTGCCTTTTTTTAGATGAAATCCCTTTCTGGGTACTATGATCTACAGCTTTTGAGGTCCTCTTCTTTCCATGAAGGCATTTTTTTTCAAGGAGATCTAGAATAAAAAGAGAACTCAGAAACCATCTGGCCTGGGACCCTCACCTTACAGATAAAGAAACAGACCCATTGCAGGGGGAGGGATTTTCCTAAGGTCACAGAGCCATTATGTTTCAGAGCAGGCCCTAACCCTCAGTCCACCTAACGTGACCATTCTTCTTTTACCTCTGTATCTTCGCCTATGTACTTCCGTTTCTTGGAATGGCTTCTTCACCTTTATCTTGTTGGCAGTCAATTTATCTCAAATGAGAATACCTCCATGAAGGCTGTCCTGCTCCCTTCTGGAAGAAACAGTAACTTCCTACCCCACCTTCAGACCTTTCCAAATACTGCATTGTTACACTTCTCAGGTGTTTGGTCATTTTGCATTGTAGTACTTTGTTTGACTTTGTTTTTGTACTAGACTATTTGAATAGACTACAGTAGTCTATCCCTAAGAACAATGAAGATGTCTTAGGTAAATGGAGTGTGTATCCTCCCACCTGTGGAATTTCAAAAGGCTAGAACCCCAGGTTTCATGATCACAATTTTCTCCAAGCAATAGTTAATGAGCCCCTAATAATATGTTTAATTTATTATTCAGCTAGAAGACCTGATTATTCCAAAGAAAAGGAATTTATTTAAATAATCAGTAAGAAAGTACAGCAGAACCTTTCCCCTGTAAAACTGGAACCCACTCTCCTACAAATGCATATGACTTCACAGGGAAAAATAGACTTGCATAAGGGTCATAGGGGATTGGAATGCGCACAGTTGGGTCACATGTGGCTAGAAAGCCCATGTGATGGGACAATGCACACATTTGAGGCTTCACAGTTGCTGCTGGTGACGTTGGTGCACATCTGGATCTAAATCCTGTCAAGTACCACATCTCCACTGCTCCCACTGGAAGGATCCCACTTCACAGTGTTCACCTGGACTATACGAGGATGGTATTGGTTGGGGAGGATTATAAAGACTAGTGGCCTTTGTATCACCTCCTCTCTATGACAAATCATATCCTAAACTCTCTCTATAAATTGGGTACCTTCCAGACACCCAGCACAGGAATCTGCATACAATAAATGCTTAATAAAGATTTTATGAACTAGGGCTTTATATAGAGCATTACCTCTTGCCTGGCTTAAAGCAACTCTGACCATGGGAAAAATCATTTTCTCTTTCACTAGAGAAACATTCTTAAAATAACTCCACAGAACGTTCTATCATTGATTGAGGAGTAAAGCTCAAATATCTCTGTGTCTTGCACACATATGCACATGTGACTCCTTCTTGGATAAAATAGAAGGCTTTTAGATGTCTTCATAATTTCCCTCCTTTCCAGGCTTATTCTGCTTTAATTTGTATTTCAGCCAATCTGGATTCTATTTGCTGATCCCTGCACACAACATACCCTTTCCCATCCTCAGGTTTCTGCACATGATATCCCTCAGGTCTAGAAGGTAAATTCTTCTCATCTCCTTATTGTAGAATTTCGAACTTCCTTCAATGTTCAGCTCAAGAACCACCTCCTACAGGAAGCCTCTCTTAATCCCCCAGATACCAGCACCATTCCTCAAGGAATTCTTTTGTATCTGCATGACATACATTTTATATTATGTGTTGTCTTCCCTTCCCCTTGCCCATCCCCAATGTCTTTGTGTGACCAGGGCTTAGCATGGTCTTTTGCACATAGTTAAGTCATTAATAAATGCTTATTTTAGAGCTGTTCATCCTTTCCATTGTGCTCTCTGGAATGCTTGCTCTATAGGTAACAAACTAGCTTTCATCATAAACCAATTCTTTTTCCTGTTCCTTCTTACATTCCCTAAGACACAGCTTCCCTGGCCACTGTTTCTAGCAATGGTTGTACTTTCACTTGTATATACACATAGGTGTACACACACATACTTGCACATGCATGCATGCACACATACACACACACGTACCTGCACATACTCATACACACGCTCACACATGCACATACACTCATATACACACATATACTCATACATGCATACACATACATGCTCACACACACACACACACACTCACTGGCATTGGTAAAGGAGTTGGAATGCTCCTTTCTGCCCTTGGCCACTTTCAAACTATCCCTAACTTTGAGGTATACTCAATCTGTACTTGTCATCCAATCAAAGTTTTAGTAGCCATTGTCTTGTGGCCTCTGGGACAAATTCCTCCTTTCCTAGGTGAGCCCAGTGATTGACCCACAGGCTTTCTCTCCTCCCCAACTCCTGACACCATGCTAACAGACTTCAAAATTATACTGATGCTCCCTTGAGCACTCTGACCAGTTGGCCTCAATTCGCTTGCTTCCCATGACCTCTTCCTCCACCCCACCTGTTACACACAGAGATAGTCACACCCCTTAAGATCATGCCATCATACATAAATGAGTCACTTCTATGTTCATGAATTATGAAATTCCCTTATGAGACATCAATTTGTTGTCATTCCACCTCTTACTCTGCCTTGTGGCCCCAATGCTTGCTCTTCATCCATACCATGACCTCCAGTTCCTCTATTTTTTCCCAGGCCAGCCCTCCTACACTGGCTATGTGCTTCCCCTTTCTCCATCCTGACCCCTTGATGAACCAGGTTAACACTACCATGCTCTCCAGGCCCTGAACTCCTTATCTTATTATCAGTCTGGCCCTGCCAAGCATCAATCTTGGATCACTCCCACTCTCAGTTGCCTTTACTCCTACACAGGTGCAGCTGAATGAATATTGGAGAAGACCACAGGGCCATGCTTACTGGGTCCACTAAAAATTTACATTACATAACTTCAGCCAGGGTCTCACTACTGCAAGGCAATCCTTTTATACCTCTGTAGTTGACGCACCATCCCATTCCCCACAGTGGCTTTTCCAAACGTTTGCATGGCTCCTCAAGCCTTCCACAAA
This sequence comes from Trichosurus vulpecula, assembly GCF_011100635.1. Taxonomy (NCBI): domain Eukaryota; kingdom Metazoa; phylum Chordata; class Mammalia; order Diprotodontia; family Phalangeridae; genus Trichosurus; species Trichosurus vulpecula. The sequence continues at coordinate 413,702,356 of NC_050575.1, read as the reverse complement.
TCCCTCTTCCCCCCTCCTTCTCATGTGTGAACTTTGCCTCATATTTCTCCCCAAAATTAAGGCCATTAGCCAAGAGCTCCCTCTTCTTTCTTCCTCCTCATCTCACATTACTAAGATGCCTTCTGCCATTTTCTATTGTTTCACCTGAAGAAGTGACCCTTCCCCTGTCAAGATAAAGCCCTCTACCTGAACAAGTGATGTCCTTGCATCCTGTCTTCTCCAGCAGATTCTAGCATCCCTAGTCTCTTGATTACCTTCAAGCCCTCTTTGTCTACTGCCCACTTTCTTGCTGCCTAGACATGTCCATGTCTCCTCCTTCTTCCAGAATCCCTCAGTTGACCCATTCATCCCTACTAGCCATTATCTTATTTTCTCTTCTCCTCTATGTGGCCAAATTCCTTGAGAAGTCTGTCTCTAATTGGTGCCTCCACTTCCTCTCCCCTTGCTCTCTTCTTAACTCTCTGCAATCTGACTCTGCATCTCACATTCAGCCAAAACTCTCTGCAAAGTGTACATTAATCTCTTAGTTGCCTAAGGGTCTCTTCTCAATCCCCATTCTCCTTGACGTCTCTGCAGGCTTGGACACTGTTGATCACCCTCTTCTTGTTGATTCTTCTTCTTGCTACACCCGTCTCTCCTGGTACTCCTCATACCTAGCTGACCACTCCTTCTCAGTCTCCTCTGCTAGATCTTCATCTAGGTCATACCTGATAACTTTGAGTGCCTCACCTAGCCATACCAAATCTTAAATTGTATTATAAAGCAGCAATCATCAAAACTGCTTGGTACTGGCTAAGAAATAGAAGGGTAAATCAATGGAGTAGGTAGGTACACAAGACACAGTAGTCAATGATTATAGCAGTCTACTGTTTGATAAACCCAAAGACCCCAGTTTCTGGGATAAGAACTCACTATTTGATAAAAACTTTTGGGAAAACTGGAAAATAGCATGGCAGAAACTGGGCATAGACCAACATCTGACACCATATACCAAAATAAAGTACAAATGGGTACACTATTTAGATATGAAGGCTGATAGTATAAAAAAAATTAGGGGAGCCAGGGATAGTTTATCTGTCATATTTGTGGAGAATGGAGGAATTTATGACCAAAGAAGAGAGAGAGAACATTATGAAATGTAAAATGGATAATTTTGATTACATTAAATTGTAAAGTTTTTGCACAAACAAAGCCAATGCAACCAAGATTAGAAGGGAAGCAGAAAGATGGGAAAGATTTTTTACAACTAGTGTCTCTGATAAAGGCCTCATTTCCAAAATACATAGAGAACCCAGCCAAATTTACAAAAATACAAGTCATTCCCCAATTGATAAAGTGGTCAAAGGATATGAACAGGCAGTTTTCAAAGGAAGAAATTAAAGCTATCTATAGCCATATGAAAAAATGTTCTAAATCACTATTGATTAGAGAGGTTCAAATCAAAACAAATCTGAGATACTACATCATACCTATCAGATTGGCTAACATGACAAAACAGGAAAATAATAAATGTTTGAGAAAATGTAGGAAAATTGGAACACGAATTCATTGTTGGCGGAGCTGTGAACTGATTCAACCTTTCTGGGCTATAGAATGTGCATGCCTTTTGATCCAGCAATACCCCTTCTAAGGCTATATCCCAAAGAGATCATAAAAATGGGGAAAGTACATGTACAAAAATATTTATAACAGCTCTCTTTGTGGTGACCAAGAACTGGAAATTGAGGGGATGCCCATCAACTGGGGAATGGCTGAACAAGTTCTGGTATATGAATGTAATGGAATACTATTGTGCTATAAGAAATGATGAACAAATGGATTTCAGAAAAACCTGGAAAGACTTATATGAACTGATGCTGAGAAAAGTGAGCAGAACCAGAAGAACATTGTACACAGTAACAGCCACATTGTATAATGATTGATTTTGATAGACTTCGCCCTTCTCAGTAATACAAGGACCTAAAGCAATTCCAAAGGACTCATGATAGAAAATACAGTCCACATCCAGAGAAAGAACTATGGAGTCTGAATGAAGAGTGAAGCAGACTATTTTCTTCTATTGTTTTGTTTTGTTTTCTTTCTCATGGCTTCTCCAATTCATTATAATTCTTCTATACAACATGACTAATGTGAAAATATGTTTAATAAGAATGTATGTGTAAAGCCTGTGTCTTGGGGATTGCGGACTGTCTTGGGGAGGGAGAAGGAGAAAATTTAAAACTTATGGAAGTGAATGTTGAAAACTAAAAATAAATAAATTAACTAATAAAAAAGGCAGAAAAACTTTGAGCGCCTCACAGGGCTTTCCTGGACCCTCTTCTTTTATACTATTTCCCTTAGTGATTTCATTAGCTCCCGTGAATCCAATTATCATCTCTATGCAGATGCTTCTCATATTTACTTATCCAGATCTAACCCTTCTGCTGACCTCTGAATCTCCAACAGCCCATTGGACACTTTCTACTGGATGTCTCATACATCTTAAACTCAATATGTCAAAAACTGAACCCATTATTTCTCCCCCCAAAAAACATCTCCCCCTTTCCTAACTCTCCTATTACTGTGTGGGGGGGGGGGAGGTGCCAACATTCTCCAGCTCACGTGAGCTCATGTCATAGGTAGTCATTAACTCCTCCCTCTCATCCTCTCCCCCCGTTTCCAATAAGTTGCCAAATTCTGTTGTTTCTCCTTTCCTGAAATCTCTCATATATGTACTCTTTTTTTGACACAGCTACTATAGCACAGGCCCTTATGACCTCACATCTGGACTATTGCAATAGCCAGCTGGTGGGTCTTCTTAACTTTGGCCCCTGCCCGCTCCAGTCCATCCTCTACTCAGCTGCCAAACTAATCTTCTTGGTCAAGTCTGACCATATGATCTCCCCTGTTTAATCGACCCCCATGGCTTTCTATTGCGGGCAGAATCAAACACAAAATCTCTGCTTGGCTTTGAAAGCCCTCCATAACTTGGCCCTTTCCTACTTTTCTAATCACCTTCTTCCTTCCTTCCTTCCATGTTGTCTTTGCTATGGTAACGATGGCTTCCATGCTGCTCCCCACACTTAACCCTCCCATCTCCAGAATTAAATGTTTTCAATGGTAATACGCCAGCCTAAGAATGTCCTCTCTCTTCAACCCCTCTTTCTCTTGGATTCTTGGTCTCCTTCAGATCTTGGCTTTTCTACTCTTCTCTAATGTCAGGGCCTTCTTCTTTTGACTACACCCAACTTACCTCATCTTCACCTTGTTTGTCCATCACTGATTGCTTGTTATCTCCCCCATCAGACTTAGCTTTTTGAGAGCAGGGATTGTCTTTCATCCTTCTTTGTAACCCCATTCCTTAGCACTATACCTGGCACATAGTAGGCACTTAACAAATGCTTGTTGACTCTATGCCCAGGGCTTGGCATAGTCCTCCATACATAGTAAGTGATTGCCCATTGCATCCTCATTCATCTATTTGTATTAGAATCCCCAGCACCTTGCACTGGGGCTGGGACGTTAGACCCATTGACTGATGATTGACTGGTGGGCACACAAAAACTCTATAGAGGTGAGATAGTATTACCATTATCTAGTCCAATTACATCATTTCAGAATGAAGAATATAGAGGTACATAAAGGATAAAGAACTTCTCCATTGTCACTCAGTCATGGATTGTATGAATCCAGTCTGGAATTCACATCTCCTCTCCTCCAGATCATTCTTCCACCCCTAGGCTGCCACCGTGTTACATGTGGTAGGTACCAGATACTAAAGGCTAAAAATAACAGATAAGAACACAATACAGAGAACTCAACTGCTGTTGGAAAAGAAGAGCTGACTTGTTCCTTCCCCCTTTATTCATTGGCATTTACATGTCTTCTGTACAATGGGACAAACAAGCATCTTCAGTGGACAGAAGGAAATGCCAGGGGAGATAGAAACTTCAGAGGGCTTTGATGCTTGCGCTCATAGAGCTCACAGTCTAATAAGAGACAGGGTGCAGACATGGGTAATCAGGATGCAGCATTACAGGATGAGTACATCCTAAAAGAGGCAAAGATGGTGCCTGGAGAGGCCTGAGAATGAAATTAGTTATGGACTGGGTATGCATGGCAGACTTCCTGGAGGAGATGTCATTGGATTTTCATTTTTAAGGAGGGGAAGAGATAATCAGATTTTGAATTCTACTCACAAATAAAACTACCCCCCACCCACTCCCATGATGCCCTGCCTTGGAAACAGAGAAGTTGCTTCCATTGTTCATTGTGCACAGCTGTCAGCATGTGTGGGTCCCTAAGCTTAGATATGGTAGGAAGGGTGAGTTTCTCCAAATAAATGACTGAATGATAATATATATATATATATATATATATATATATATATATATATATATATATATATATATATATGTCAAGTGGAAGAAAGGAAGGAAGGAAGGAAGGAAGGAAGGAAGGAAGGAAGGAAGGAAAGAAGGGAGGGAGGGAGGAAGGAAAGGGAGAAGGGAAGGAGTGGAGTGAGAGAAGCAGGAAGGAAGGAAGGAAGAGAGGGAGGGAGGAAGGAGGAAGGAGGGTGGGGAGGGAGGGCAGAAGGAAGGAAGGAAAGTAGGCCCTCCAACGATTCTGTCATCTTTGATTCTGAGCCTTGATCCATCTCTGAACTCCCAGAACTGCCCCTGGTCTATTGTTACAGGCTTTTAGCCGAGACTGGGCCCCAGGCCATCTTAGCTACCTCCTCAAAGTCTTGGGCTGGTTTTTCTCTTTTGGCTTGGGTTGAAATTGTTGGAGACCTTCCCCCAGGAAGCTGCATGGTGAGGTGGAATGAGCTCTGGATTTGCAGTCAGAAGCCCTGAGTCTAAATCCCTGTGTGTCTGCAGGCCTCAGTTTTCCCATCACTAAATCAACGCTTGAACTGACCTCCACCATCGAACCCTTCCCATTGTAACTCTTTGATCCTCTGGTCCCTTCTAAGCTGTCCTGGCAATGGAGGCATTGTGTTACCTCCCTGGGGCTTATCTCAACAGCACAAAGCTCCAACTTCTGTACACAGTAGGTGCTGAACAGATGTCTGCAGAGCTGACTACTGGTCAGAAACGACATTAGCCTATGACTGTGTAACAAACACACTAGTTAGGGGATGGCACACAGTTAGCACAGTGATTAGCAATGATGCTTTTCAAGTTATTACAAACACTTTGTTCCCCTGTGTCCCTCCAAGCATTCCCCTGACTGGCTTCCTCTGGGCTCTTTTCAGAGAAAACAAGAACGTTCCATTCTCTCTCCTCCCAAAGCCCAGAGCACCCAGAACTGCAGATTGTTTGGCAGATATTTCATGGTGCCCTTTTGTGGGCAATGTCTCCTTCAAGGCCGATCTGATGTTTGAAGAAGCACCATGAGGGAGCCCTCTCTACAGTCACTCTGCCCTGCTTTGAATCTGTCCATGTCCTTCATCTGCAGAAGAAAAATCTGCTTGGCCTTCCAATCGTACAGAGAAAATGAAATTTTAGGCTAAAATGCAGCATGTGTGTGTGCACATGCATGTTTGCGTGTCTGTGCATGTGTGTGTGTACGCACAGTGGTGTGGAGATATGTGGCTGCCTCTCTAGTCCTGTAATAATATTTTAAATTGCTCTGTTTTTAAATGGGAATGGCTACAAGCCAACATCTGCCCCCATCTGCGCACATCTGGCTTCCATTGGGGTCATTCCAATCTACAGGCATGCGTGCTTAGGGGCACCATTTAGCCTCCTAGATACAGAAGTTACCAGGAGGGAAGGAAGCAATTGTTACACATTGAGGGGGCTTCCCTGGCCTTTCATTTAGTAGCTTGAGAAAGGCTTTTACTTTGTTCACCACTCCACCAAAATATCGGAATATGTGGATCTGCTCAGAGGTTCCACCTCCTTCTAGGGACCTTTTGCTAATGCCCCTCCAAAGGTTGGTTGGATTTCTTAAAGTGCAATTCTTTCTGACCTGAGATCAACCGAACTCAGGGCTTTTTTCATCCCTTGAAGGGTCTCACTTACTCCTCTGAATTAGAGTTGAGAAAAAACTGACCAATTCTGTTTAGGCACCTGGCCAAGTTGCCTTTTCAAGGAGCATGCTGGGTTATGCCTCCCTATAGAGGACAGCATGCTGGTCCCCAGATCTGCAGAACCTGTGTCCACCTCCAGCTTATTTGGCCAATCTGGGGAGGGTCCTCCTCTGAGTGAGCCCTCTGAGTTGGTAGGACCAGGGTTCCACAGGCTTAACCTCCAGTCCATTCAGGAACATCTAAAGTGAAGCAAATATTCTGAGACCTGCCTGCCTGGAGGATGCTGAGGCTTTGACCAAACATCAGTAAGACACACACATTAAAAAGAACAAGCCTTCCAGGAAGTACATTTGGACAATACATCCCTTATTGGGTCATGAGGTTGAGAGCTGGCATGGGCCCGAGTGGAAAGGATAGAACCAGACAACAAAGATTCAAAGTAAGACTCTTCACTTCTGGGCTTTTGTTCCAGATGCCTCTACCAGGTTTTACATTCTATAGTTTACATTCTAAGGCCCTTCCCAACTCTGACATTTCATGTTCTTTATTTGAATGACACTCCCAAGTTTTACTATATTCTCTGTCCTCAGGTCCCTTTTAGCTTTCTATTCCATGTTCTAAGCATCACCTTAGCTCAACATTTTTTGTTCCATATTGTAAGCTCCCTTCTACTTCATACCTCCTATGAACCCTTGAACCATTTTAGGGAAAGTGACCCTCCTGAGGGAGAGTAGAAATCCCTTGAGGATATACCTGGAGGAGCACATGGACTTGGACCTGGTGGGATTCATCCATTGTGGGCTGAGTATCCATGGCCATCAGTATTCTTCTGGGAAGTTTCCTTTAGCCACTGCTTGTGGCCACTCAGAAACATCCCTAAGGGATGTATTCCTGACTTGCTCCATCCGTTGTGCTAAAGAGTCTTCTCTTGTTCCTGGATCCCACAGTCTTGCAGACTTGTGCCAGGCCCATTTCCTTTAAATCTAAAGTATAGACTCCCAAGAATTTCCTACAAAGGGGGTTTCACTGCTACTCTGAACAAATGCTGGCTAACTGATCTATTGATTGGTTGATGAACTATTTATGGGATGGTTTAATACATGTAAAGCAGTAAGATTGGAAGAATGAGTTTGGGAGCTGTGAATGACATCCCCATGCCAGGGACATAACTAATAAAGATCAGAGAATCCAAGTCTGAGGTAGGAGAGGGACAGGGGCACACATTGGAAGCCATGGCTTTGTGATGGAGGCTGAAGGTAGAGTAAGGAAGTCAAGGGTTTGAATCTCACCTGCAACAATTACTAGCTTGTGATCATAGTTACCAGTCAATTCCTCTCTCTGTTCTTCACTTTCCTTATCCACAAAATGGGCATGATGATATCTACATCACCTCTGTTAGAGGGTCATGGTGAGGCACCTGGGAGGTGAGGGGTAGAAAGAAAATCCTTGGCAAATGTGAAAGTTCTCCATGTAGAACAGGGGATGTTGTGGTTATTCTTCAGCACCATTACAATCACCCTACTAGCAATGGGCACCAACTAGGAAAGTGTCATGGGCAGACCTGCCATTCACATTGAGGAGTGTCTGTGATTGTGTGTTTAAGAGACCAAGGGTGTTGTGTGACTGGGTGTGAAAAATAGCGTGGGTGTGTATTTGGGGGTGAGTGTGAGTGTATGGGGGGTGGCACAAAGGAATTTCTGGGGCTTCTCAGTGTCATAGGAAGATAACTATGACCCAGAATCAGGAAGCAAGGAATCACTGGCTCTGGTGAATGTTGAGTCCCAGGTCACCAACACTCCCAACCTACTCTTTCACTACTACTTAGCTATACACAGCTAGCATTGAGCTCAGTTCTGAGTTAACAGCCTTTTATTAAGTACCTACTGTATGCTAGGAAGTATGCTAAGCTTTGGGAAAACAAGTAAAAAGGCAAAAACAGTCCTTACCTCAAGAAGTTCACATGCCAGTGCAGGAGGTAACAAGCCAGCAACTGGGTACATACAATATATATGAGTGTATATGTGTGTTATGTCTGTGTGTATATACATATGTGTGTTCATATGTGTGTGCATATATGTGTATGTTTGTGTGTATATATGTATGTAAATATATGTGCACATATACATACACACACATATATGTTTGCTTGATTGAATATATCTCAGAGGGGAAGGCACTAGCAAGAGGAGGGGAAGGGGATAGGAGCCAGATGTCGCCATTTAACAAAGACCCTGATGAACTGGAGAAAATACAGAAGAGAATGATCAAGATGGTGAAGGACCTTGACTCAATATCATGTGAAGATCAGTGGGGAACCCTGGAATGTTCAGCCTAGAGAAGAGCATATTGTGGGGGGGGGTGCAGGGATGATGGGCAAGAGAGCCACCTTCTTTTCTGTAACCCCAGACCCCAAACCCATTGGTCTGGGAATCTCTTCTTGTTGGTGTACATCAATGCCTCATGCCTGTATTGGGGACATTTGAGACTGGGCTCCAAGTATTTTTGGCTTGGATAGGCTTCCTTAAGGGGTTGTACAATCTCCCTCCTTGGAGATCCCTCAGTAGAGGCTGAAGGCCACCTGTGAGGCATGCACTCATGGTGATTCTGTTGGGGCATATTTGAATTGGAATAAATGACCACTGAAATGTCCTTCACTCTAAAATTCTGTGACTGAGTGTCTCCCCATCCCACACTTGGAGCTGTCCAATGGGAAGCAGCCCTTTACCTCCTGAGGCTGCCTGTTTCACTCCTGGGAAGCTCTGATTATTAAAGTTTGTGACTTCAAGATTAAATTTGGCCCTTTGCAAATATCAGCTGCTCTTGGTCCTCTCCTCTGAAATGGTCCAATTCTCTTCTGGCTAGTAGACATCGACCCATTAAGTAGAACTTTTTGAGATTGGTCATTAAGTCAATTTGAAATGCCTCTAATTGTACTAGTGTCTGGTCTGCTTTTCTGTTCTCATGAAGATTCTCTTTCAGCCATAGTTTTGGATTGGATGCTCTCTGAGTTCCTTCCTAACTATGAAACTCTGTGGCTATCATCCATGCCCATCCCCCTATGGGTGGGTTTTGCCACGGTCCTTTTCCTGGGCTCTCTTCCCTTCTCCCTCCCTACTCTCTCTTGTTGACTTCACCAGCTTCTATGGGTTTAATGATCTTTTCCATACAGGTCGTATGGCCTGGGCCCAGCTCTCCCCTGAGCTTCCTCTTGGACACCTCCACCTGCATTTCTGTCTACTGGAGTTTTAACACTAATGCACCATTTCTCTTTCCTTTTAAACCACACCTGGATCCTAACCTCACTATTTCTATAAAGATACCACCATATTTCCAGTCACTCATGTTCACAGCCTCCATGTAATCCTCAACCACTGACTCCCACTGACCCCATAGATCCGGTATACTGCCAAATCTTGTGCTGCCATGTCATGCCCTCCACAGAATCACTCTTCTGTTTCCCCTTCTGGCCACTGTCTTGCCCACCACCTTAGTTCAGCCCCTTGCTGCCACCTCAGTTGACTTCTGTCCTAATTGTTCTTCTGGCATCTCACCTCTCCCCTCTCTGCTCCATCAAAATGATCTGAAATCTGACTGTGCCTCTCATCTGCTGAAGAGGCTTCATGGGCTCCCCCTTGGCTCTGAGATAAAATACCAGCTACTGTGTTTGACATGTAATGTCACCCACAATTTGTCTTCATCCTATCTATACAGTCTTAATGTATACCACTGTCTTTCAAGAATTCTAAGCCCCAGTCAATTATGCCTCTGCTGGTGCCTGGGCACCACGTTCTGCACCTTAGTACAGGTTTCCTCCCATTTCTGGAATGTTCTCCATCATCACCTCCATCGTTTGGCCTCTAGAGCTTCCTTCCAGGCTCCTCAGGTACAGCCGCCTCTGATGCAAGCCCACATCAATCTCGCCTCACCTGCCTTTGGTATCTATGAAGTATCAGCTCTTCCTTTACTCATCTGCATAAATGTTCTGTCTCCACAGTAGAACCTAAGCTTCCTGAGAGTAATGACTAATTTTTTGTCCTTGTAACCCCTCAGCTCAGCAGAGTTCCTGGAATTTGGTAAGCATTTATTAAGTGTTGTTTTAAGTGAATTAAATTGTGTTTCCCCATCGTGTGCCCAAGGCTAAGCCACCATTCTTCAACCCTCAGTACTAGGCGGACAGTAACACTTGCCATCTTCCTGAGCAAACTTGAGAGCCCTTTGGTGATGGAGCAATCCACTATCTCTCCAGCAGGCTATCTTGAGGTGAGCCCTCAGGCACCAGTGACTCCAGCTTTTGTTTGAATTCTTCCTTCCCTTGGCTTTGCCTCTGGCCAGTCCCCCAGGCCTGCCCTGCTGCCACAGACCCTCCACTGACTTTTGATTATTTAATCCACTCACTGCTTGAAGGGAGCCCTGCTTTTTGTGGCACCCAGACAACTCCAAGCCGGGAAAGATATAGTTTCATGTGCTTGAACTTGGGGGACATGAATACTTAAGTGGTGAATCAGCCCTGGAGAAGGGTGGCCAGAAAGGTAGGGTGTGTTTATAGAAGATGTTTCATCACTACTAGTAAAACATTTCTTCTTGTTAGTTCAGCAGGCACTGGTATTTCGGTCTTTGAAGAAGATGAAAATCAAGGAGTGGGCTGCTCTGGCCCACTGGTAAAAGCATCACACACAGGGAGCAGAATGGCCATCTCCCCACACGCCCCATGCCCCCAGGCCAGAGGACATGCTGCTCAGGAATGTTGATGAGCTCAGAGACAAGTTGGTCTGTCTTTCTTCTGAAATGGCAGATATGTGCAAGGAAGGCCCCTTCGCATTGGGACTGAAACAGAGCCTTCTGCTCATTTGCCCTGCCTAGTATGATATCTTCTCTGAACTTTCCAGAATCCCTCTGAATAGTCACAGAATCCAAGATTGCCATGATAAAAGTCACAGAGAACTTCAGAGTTATAGAGCCCTAGAAACATGGGAGAATCCTGGAGCCAGAATGTCAGGATCTTAGAAAAGCCCAGACATAGCCTGACAACTCCAGAGTCAGAGTAAGAACTGGGAGGGGAGAATCAGGAAATCAGGAAATCTCAGAATCCCAGAGATGTGAATCACAGAATCCCAGATCCCCAGAACCAGAAGACAAATCAGAAGAAGACCTAGAGAGACAATCCCAGCATCCTCAAATGCAAGAATTACAGAGGCCCTAATTTCTGGGATTAGAATCAGAACCAGGAATTGGCAGAATCTCAGCATTCTAGAATTCCAAAAGAAGAGAATCACAGATTCCCCGAATTGCGATCACAAAACTCCCCACACACATTTCCAGAACTAGAATTCCAGGGGAAGAAACCTTTATTAAGTGCCTACTTAGACAGCAAGAATCTATCTATCCTTAGGAAAGATCCCCGCCTCTGAGTACAGTATCGCCCAGGAGAACCCCTTTTCATCAAGTTACTCCCTGGAGAATCCTCGCTTCCAAATGGTGAGGAGGCTGTGTTAACCTGGGATTGTAAGATACACAGAGTCCTGCAGTTACTTTCTGCTCCTGGTTCTGGCTTGGCTCCTCAATGGCAAAGGACCCAAGGGAACCATCAGTCAGGCCCCAAGAACCCTACTGTTCCCCGCTGCTGCCCCACCGCCCCTGGGCAGGTCAGAGACACAAGGGAGCATGTCTTATGTTTTCAGGGTGGCAGCGTGCTTTCCATCCACATCCCATTTGCTCCCTTCCTGTGACGCAGGTAGGAAAGGGTGGGAATCATTGTTTTCAGGTCACTGAGGCTCATACCAGGAGAATGACTCGACAAGGCTTCTGCCCAGACCACATGATCATAGGACATCAGAGCGGGAAGGAACGATTAAAGCCACTCAGTCCAGCCCTCTCATTTTACAGAGCAAGAAACTAGGGCCCAGAAGGAGAGAACCCTGCCCACTGTCCTTCCTCCAGTAAATAACTGAGGCCAGAGCCCAGGAGCACGAGCATGGAGGCTTTCCTGTCCGACTGTTCCCTAATACAAAAGCAGGGTCTTAGACACAGTTGCTAAGGGAGCTGGGGCAGAGCCCTAGCCCAGAAGTCCTGTGGGAAATGAGAGTCTTGCAAGTGATTGGCCTGAGCCACAGGACTGTGGTGGTGGAAAGTGAGATGCTCATTTTATTGGTGGTGGTTAGTGGTGGTGCCATTTTACCCAGGAGCTCTCCCAGGGCCTAAGGGAAATGGTAGCCCTCGGAACTGGCTTGTGGTTAGGCTGGGGCAATGGAGTTGGCAACAGGACCAAAGGAAGCTTATATTTAAAGGCGCACAAAGTGGGCTGTGCCAAGAAATGCAAACAAGGAGGAAATATTTTAAGAAAACAAACAAAGCTACTGAGTAAACCATCCACATGGAGGAAGGAGGAACAAAAGCTAATTGGAGGTTGTGAGAATGTTAGGGCAGCCCCTGGGACAGTCTGGCCTGAGCAGCAAGAGGTCCTTGAGGCCATGGGCACCCATTGGGCAGCTACCCTGGCCAACCTGGCCAGATGAGGTATGGGCATGCCTGAAGGAGACCCTAAACCAAACACAGGACTCAGGCTCTGATGTGAACTGCACCGCCACCCCCCCCCCATCTGGACATCTCTGTGTCCGAGGCATCTCCAGCTTTCAGTCCCCTGGCTCCATGACTCCTGAGACTCCCTCACCTTTTCACTCTCTCACCCCATTTCTCCAGCCCATGCCAAGTCTTGCTTCTCTATCTCAGTGTCCTTCCCATTCATCTCCTCTCTTCTGACACTGCAGTCAACACCCTGGTGCAAGTTTTTGTCACCCCTTGCCTGAACTGCTACCCCCACCTAAGTGGTCTAACTGTGCCCCCTGCCTCAAGCCTCCCCCCCACCAACCCCTCCTCCACTGGACTGGCAAAAGGATTTCCCTAAAATGCAGGTTTTACCATGGCTGTCCTGTACCTGAGAAACTCCAAGCTCAAGCGGCCAACTCTTGTGTCCAGAATGAATTACAAATGCCTCCCAAGCTGGCTCCTCAGGTCCAACCAAACTATCTTCCCAGCTTTTCCTCCTAGCTAGCACTCCATCTCCCATGCCCAGGGCTAGAATGCTCACTCTTCTTACCTGCCAAACTCACTAAATTCCTAGGTTCCTTCAGACCTTAGCTCAAGGACCAGATTGTTCTAATCCCCACCCCCCTAAGACCCGGAGCCTCCCCAAAAAAGTATTTTATATTTAATTATCAACATCCATGCCGTTTACCCCCAATGAAATGTAATCTCCTTAAGGACAAGAATCAGTCTCCTGGGGCCTAGCACAGGGCCAGGAAAACCACTGACCCTATTAAATAGAAATGAGTTACATCCTTAAGGGTTTGGAGTTAGGGGGGCGGAGCCAAGATGGCACTGTGAAAGGAAGGAACTACTGGAGCTCTCACACAAATTCTGTCAGATAGGTCTAAAAAAGTGAATATTAGTAGACTGAGAGGGTCAGGAGCGCTGGGCAGGCACAAGGGCACCAAACCAAGCCAACCAGGAGCAGCAGAGAAATTCAGCCAACATGCCAGTCTGGGAGAGCACTGGGCCAGAGAAATGCCCAGAGCAGGAGCAGGCCCAGGGTGGATCAAGCCCCAGGCCTCTCAGCCCAAGATGGGAGTCTGTCAAGGCTACGGGAGACACCAGCACAGAGCCTGTGGCTGTGGGGAGCAGGTAGCCTGGAGGCCTCCAACACACAGTCTAAAGGTTTGAAACTTGCCTTCTCGAATTTCCAGGAGCCATGATGGCCAGGTAAAATTGCTCTCACTACTCATTTGAATAAACCTAGAGAATACCTAGAGAAACAGAGGAGGCAGAAATGGGCTTCAGTAGTGAGAGAAGTTGGGGAGAGGGCCCTTCTTGTGGTGGCAGAAGGAGACTAGTGCAGGAAGAGAGGTGTCCCAGAAGCCCTCACCTCAGCAGAACAACAAGATGTGGCTTTGCACAGCCAGGGGAAGTGGCAGACACCAGCACAGACAACAGCTAAGACCACACCTGTGTTGTCCTGGGGAAGAGGAGACTCCCAGCAGCCACACCACCCCTCCCCCACACCTCACAAAAACAGAGGCCATAGCACATAAAGCTAGATACCAATACAAGAAACTTGGGACAGAGCCCTCCAAGCCCCAGAAGGGGAGATCCACTTTAGAAACCAGGAGAAAAAAACACCATGACAAAGAACACTAAGAGGCTTTCAAAGAACATTGATTTGCATTATGGAGACAGGAAAGATCAAAATACCAAATTCAGAAGAGGACAGCATGGATACTACACCCACATCTGAAACATGAGAAAGGAAAGTGAACTGGTCTCCAGACCAAAAAGCATTCCTGGAAAAACTCAAGGAGGACTTTAAAAACCAAATTAAGGAGGTAAAAAAAAGAATAGAAAAAAATGGAAAAAAATTCACTGAACAAATTTTTAAAAAGTAAAATCAGTGAAACAGTTAAAGAGAATCAGAATATAAATGGAGAAAATGTTTCATTGGAAACTAAAATCAACCAAATGGAAAAGGAGATATAGAAGGTAAAGGAAGAAAACAATATATTAAAAATTAGAATTAGGCAAGTAGATGCTAATAACTCTATGAGACATCAAGAATCAGTCAAACAAAATCTAAAGAATGAAAAAATAGAAGAAAATGTGAAATATCTGATTGGAAAACAACAATCTAAGAATTATTGGTCTACCTGAGAGACATGATGAAAAAAAGAGCCTGGAAATTATCATCTAAGAAATTCTTTTTTTTTAAACTTTTTTTTCCAGTTCTTTTTTTTATTTAATTTATTTAATATATTTAGTTTTCAGCATTGATTTTCACAAGAGTTTGAATTACAAATTTCCTCCCCATTTCTACCCTCCCACCCACTCCAAGATGGCATATATTCTGGTTGCCCCATTCCCCAGTCAGCCCTCCCATCTGTCATCCCACTCCCCTCCCATCCCCCTTTCCCTTCTTCTCTTGTAGGGCAAGATAAATTTCTTCACCCCATTGCCTGTGTATCTTATTTCCTAGTTGCATGCAAAAATTTTTTTGTTGTTTTTGAATGTCTGCTTTTAAAACTTTGAGTTCCAAATTCTCTCCCCTCTTCCCTCTCCACCCACCCTCTCTAAGAAGGCAAGCAATTCAACATAGACCACATGCATATCATTATGTAAAACTCTTCCACCATACTCATGTTGTGAAAGATTAACTGTTTTGCTCCTTCCTAACCCATCCCCCTTTATTGAATTTTCTCCGTTGACCCTGTCCCTTTTCGAAAGTGTTTGTTTTTGATTACCTCCTCCCCCACCTGCCCTCCCTTCTATCATCCCCCCTTTTTTATCTTCTTCCTCCTTCTTTCCTGTGGGGTAAGATACCCAGTTGAGTGTGTATGGTATTCTCTCCTCAGGTCAGATCCGATAAGAGCAAGATTTATTCATTCCTCCTCACCTGCCCCCTCTTCCCTTCCTAGAGAACCGCTTTTTCTTGCCACTTTTATGCATGATAGTTTACCCCATTCTATCTCTCCCTTTCTCCCTCTCTCAATATATTCCTCTCTTACCCCTTAATTTGATTTTATTTTTTTAGATATCACCCCTTCATATTCAACTCACCCTGTGCCCTCTGTCTATATATATGTAGATATATATATATACATATATATATACATACATATGTATATATATACATATATATGTGTGTATATATATATATTTCCATGTAGGAATGTAAACAAAACAGTTCAACTTTAGTAAGTCCCTTACGATTTCTCTTTCTTGTTTACCTTTTCATGCTTCTCTTGATTCTTGTGTTTGAAAGTCAAATTTTCTATTCAGCTCTGGTCTTTTTCACTGAGAAAGCTTGAAAGTCCTCCATTTTATTGAAAATCCACATTTTGCCTTGGAGCATGATACTCAGTTTTGCTGGGTAGGTGATTCTTGGTTTTAATTCTAGCTCCATTGACCTCCGAAATATCGTATTCCAAGCCCTTCAGTCCCTTAATATGGAAGTTGCTAGATCCTGTGTTATCTTGATTGTTTTTCCACAATAGTCAAATTGTTTCTTTCTGGCTGCTTGTAGTATTTCCTCCTTGACCTGGGAGTTCTGGAATTTGGCGACAATGTTCCTAGGAGTCTTCTTTTTGGGATCTTTTTCAGGAGGCAATCAGTGGATTCTTTCAATTTCTATTTTACCCTCTGCTTCTAGAATATTAGGGCAGTTCTCCTTGATAATTTCTTGAAATATGACATCTAGGCTCTTTTTTTGATCATGGCTTTCAGGTAGTCCAATAATTTTTAAATTATCTCTCCTGGATCTATTTTCCAGATCAGTGGTTTTTCCAATGAGAGAGTTCACATTGTCTTCCACTTTTTCATTCCTTTGGTTCTGTTTTAGAATATCTTGATTTCTCATCAAGTCACTAACTTCCACTTGCTGCAATCTACTTTTTAAGGTAGTATTTTCTTCAGTGGTCTTTTGGACCTCTTTTTCCATTTGCCTAATTCTGCCTTTCAAGACATTCTTCTCCTCATTGGCTTTTTGGAGCTCTTTTGCCATTTGAGTTAGTCTATTTTTTAAAGTGTTGTTTTCTTCAATATTTTTTCAGTATTTTTTGGGTCTCCTTTAGCAAGACATTGACTTATTTTTCATGGTTTTCTTGCATCCTTCTCATTTCTCTTCCCAATTTTTCCTCTAGTTCTCTAACTTGTTTTTCCAAATCCTTTTTGAGCTCTCCCATGGCCTGAGACCAGTTCATGTTTTTCTTGGAGGCTTTTGGTGTAGGCTCTTTGACTTTGTTGACTTCTTCTGGCTGTATGTTTTGGTCCTCTTTGTCACCAAAGAAAGATTCTAAAGTCTGAGACTGAATCTGAGTGCGTTTTCACTGCCTGGCCATGTTCCCAGCCAACTTACTTGACCCTTGAGTTCTTCATCGGGGTATGACTGCTTGTAGAGTAAACAGTACTTTGTTCCAAGCTTGAGGGGGTGTGCTGCTCATTTCAGAGCTATTGCTATACAGCCAACTCTGCCAAACCAGCACTCCTCCTTCCTCAAGAACCACCAACCTGGACCTGATGCAAATCTTAAGCAGGCTGTGCACACCTACTCTGATCTGCCACTTAATTCCTCCCACCAGGTGGGCCTGGGGCTGGAAGTAACTGTAGCTGTAGTTCTGTAGCTGCACCACCCCCCCACTGCCCCTGGGGCGGTGGCCAAACTGTGAACTCTGTCCCTGCAGCTTTTCCCACTAACATTCTCTGTTGTCTTTGTTGTTTGTGGGTTGAGAAGTCTGGTAACTGCCAAAACTCACTGATTCAGGGGGCTAGGGCCTGTTCCACCCAGCTCCCTGTCTGGTTGGTCCTGCTGCCGCCCATGCTGAGCTCCACTCCCCTCTGCTCTGTGGGTGATAGACCTCATTCAGCGACTATCCAGGCTGTCCCAAGCTGGATCCCTGTTTCCCTCTGCTATTTTGTGGGTTCTGCAGTTCTAGAATTTGTTCAGAACCATTTTTATAGGTTTTTGGAGGGACCTGGTGGGGAGCTCATGCAAGTTCCTGCTTTCCAGCCACCATCTTGGCTCCACCCCCCCACCTCCTATCAAGAAATTCTTAAGAGAAACTGCACCGAGGTTCTAGAACCAGAGGGTAAAATCGTCATCGAAAGAATCCACTGATCACGCCCTGAAAAAGATCTTAAACTGAAAACTCCAAGAAATATTATAGCCAAATTCCAGATCTACCAGGTCAAGGAGAATATATGGCAAGCAGCTAGAAAGAAACAATTCAAATATCATGGAACTACAGTCAGGATCACGCAAGATCTTTCAGCTTCTTCATTAAATGACAAGAAATTGGAATATGATATTCTGAAATGCAAAGAAACTTGGACTGCAACCAAGGATCAACTACCCAGAAAAATTGAGCATTATTTTCCAGGAAAGGAGATGGACATTCCATGAAATAAGGGAATTCCAGACCTTCCTGATGAAAAGGCCAGAGCTCAATGGAAAATCTGATTTTCAAATACAAAATTCAAGAGAGACATAAAAAGGTACATGGCAAAAAAACACTAGTTAATCAATAAGGCAAATTAGTTACATCCCTATATAGGATTATATTGTTTTGTATATGTTTTATACATATGTCAATCTTGAGAATAATGCAGTTATTATGACAATTGAAAGGGATATACATAGACTGTGGGGGTCAATATAAAATAACTGATATAATGATAAAAATATAAGTAAGAGATATAAAGGGATGGTTCTGGGAGAAGAAGCAAGGAGGTGATATAAAAGAGTAAATTATATCACATGAAGAGGCACAAAAACGTGTTATAGTACATGGAAAGAAAGGAGGGAGAAGAGCAGTATTTGAGCTTTACTCGCATCAGATTTGGTCCAAGAAGGAAATAACATACCCTGATAAGTAAAGAAATTAAACATGTCCTATGGACGGTAGGAGGAGAAAGGGGAAAGAAAAAGGAGGGGGTGATCAGAAGGGAAGGAAGAAGTAGCAAGGGGAAAAAGGTAAGATAAAGGAGGGGAATCAAGAGGGAGGGTAAACTGAGTAAGGAAGTGGTCAAAAGCAAAACTCTGTTGAGGAGTGGAAGGGAGAAGGGAGAAACAAAAGCATAAACAGGGGGGAAATGGGAGGGAGAAAAAGACACAGATAGTAATCATGACTGTGAATGTGAATGGGATGAACTCTCCCATAAAACAGAAAAGGATATCAGAATGGATTAAAAACCATAATCCTACAGTATTCAGTTTACAATAAACACATTTGGAACAGGGGGATACCCACAGGGTAAAGGTAAAAGGCTGGAGTGGAATATATTGTGCTTCAGCTAAATTAAAAAAAAAAAAAGCAGAGATAGCATCCTAATCTCAGACAAAGCAAAAGCAAAGATAGATATAATTAAAAGAGATAAGGAAGGACACTACATCCTGCTAAAAGGCACCATAAACAATGAAGCAATATCATTATTTAACATACATGCATCAAGTGGTATGGCATGCACATTCTTAGAGGAGAAGTTAAGGGAGTTACAGGAAGAAATAGACAGCAAAACTATAATAGTGGGGGACCTCAGCTTCCCCCTCTCTGAACTTGGTAAATCTAACCTCAAAATAAACAAAAAAGAAGTTAAGGAGGTGAACAGAATTTTAGAAGAGGCAGATATGATAGATCTCTGGAGAAAACTGAATGGGGATCAAAAGGAATATACTTTTTTCTCATTGGTACATGGCACATACTCAAAAAATGACCATATACTAGGGCTTAAAAACCTCACAATCTAGAGCAGAAAGGCAGAAGTAGTCAGAGCATCCTTTTCAGATCATGATGCAATAAAAATTATTTTTAATAAAGAATCATGGAAAATAAATTAAAAATTAATTGGAAACTAAATAATCTAATTCTAAAGAATGAGTGGGGCAAAGAACAAATCATAGAAACAATTAATAACTTCATTCCAGAGAATGACAATAATGAGACAACATACCAAAACTTATGGGATGCAGCAAAAGCAGTTCTTAGAGGAAGTTTTATATCTCTAAATGCTTACATGAATAAAATAGGGGAAAGGGAGATCAATGAATTGGGCATGAAACTGAAAAGGCTAGAAAAAGAACAAATTGAAAATCCCCAATTAAATACCAAATTATAAATATTGAAAACCAAAGGAGAGATTAACAAAATTGAAATCAGGGAAACTATTAAATTGATAAATAAAACCAAGAGTTGGTTTTATGAAAAAAAAACAATAAAATTAATAAACCTTTGGTCAATTTGATTAAAAAAAAAAGAAGAAAATCAAATTACCAGTATCAAAAATAAAAAGGGTGAATTCACCTCCAATGAAGGGGAAATTAAAACAATAATTAGGAATTATTTTGCCCAATTGTATGCCCATAAATTTGACAACCTTAGGGAAGTGTATGTATATTTACAAAAATATAAATTGCCCAGGAACAGGAAGTAAAATTCCTAAATAACCCCATCTCAGAAAAATAAATTGAGCAAGTCATCAATGTACTCCCTAAGAAAATATCTCCAAGGCCAGATACTTTTCATGTGCATTCTATCAAACATTTGAAGAACAATTAATTCCTATACTTTATAGACTATCTGGGAAAATAGATGAAGAAGGAGTCCTACCAAATACTTTTTATGACACAAATATGACACTAATACTAAGCCAGGAAGAGTCAAAACAGAGAAAGAAAATTATAGACCAATTTCTCTAATGAATATAAATGCAAAAATTTTAAATAAAATATTAGCAAAAAGATTGCAGTAACTTATCATGAGAATAATACACTATGACCAGATAGGATTTATTCCAGGAATGCAAGGCTGGCTTAATATTAAGAAAACTATCAGCATAATTGATCCTATCAACAACAAAACTAGCAGAACCATATAATCATCTCAATAGATGCAGGAAAAGCATTTGAGAAAATACAACACCCATTCCTG
This sequence comes from Trichosurus vulpecula, assembly GCF_011100635.1. Taxonomy (NCBI): domain Eukaryota; kingdom Metazoa; phylum Chordata; class Mammalia; order Diprotodontia; family Phalangeridae; genus Trichosurus; species Trichosurus vulpecula. The sequence goes on along the minus strand of NC_050575.1, from coordinate 413,681,875 downwards.
TTAAAAACACTAGCAAGCATAGGAATAAATGGAGCCTTCCTTAAAATTATAAATAGCATCTACCTAAAACCATCAACAAGCATTATTTGTAATGGGGATAAGCTAGAAGTATTCCCAATAAGATCAGGGGTGAAACAAGGATGTCTCTTATCATCCCTATTATTCAATTTGGTACTAGAAGTGTTAGCTGTAGGAATAAGAGAAGAAAAAGAAATTGAAGGAATTAGAATAGGCAAAGAAGAAACTAAATTATCACTTTTTGCAGATGATATGATGATTTACTTAGAGAATCTTAGAGAATCAAGTAAAAAACTACTTGAAATAATAAACAACTTTAGCAAAGTTGCAGGATATAAAATAAACCCAAATAAATCCTCAGGTTTCCTATACATTACTAACAAAGCCCAATAGCATGAAATAGAAGGAGAAATTCCATTTAAAGTTACTGTAGACACTATAAAATATTTGGGAGTCTACCTGTCAAGACAAACTCAGGGCCTATATGAACACAATTACAAAACACTTTTCACACAAATAAAGTCAGATCTAAATAAATGGGAAAACATGAGTTGCTCATGGTTAGGATGAGCTAATACAATAAAATGACAATTTTACCTAAATTATTTTATTTATTCAGTGCCATACCAATCAAACTATTAAAAATTTATTTTACATAACTGAATAAATTAATAACAAAATTCACCTGGAAGAACAAGAAGTCCAGAATGTCAAGGGAATTAATGAAAAGAATTGCTAAGGAAGGTGGCCTAGCCATACCAGACATCAAACTGTACTATAAAGCAGAAGTCATCAAAACTACCTGGTACTGGGTAAGAAACAGAGTTGTGGATCAGTGGAATAGGATAGGTGCACAAGATGCAGTAGTCAATGACTATAGCAATCTGCTCTTTGAAAAACCCAAAGAATCCAGCTTCTTGGCTAAGAATTCACTATTTCACAAAAACTGCTGGGAAAATTGGAAAATGCTAGGGCAAAAACTGTGCATAGACTAATATCTTACACCGTATACAAAATAAAGTCAAAATGGGTTCATGATTTAGGAATAAAGGCTGATACTATAAGCAGTTTGGGAGCACAAGGAATAGTTTACCTGTCAGATTTATGGGAAAGGAAAGAATTCATGACACAACAAGAGATAGAGAGCATCACAAAATGCAAAACGGATAATTTTGATTATGTTAAATTGAAAAGGTTTTGTATAAACAAAGCCAATGCAACAAAGATTAGGAGAGAAGCAGAAAATTTGGAGAAAATCTTTACAACTAGTGTCTCAGATAAAGGCCTTATCTCTAAAATATACAGGAAACTGAGCCAAATTTAAAGGAACACAAGTCATTCCCCAATTGAGAAATGATCAAAGATATGAACAGGCAGTTTTCAGAGGAAGAAATCAAAGATATATATAGGCATATGAAAAAATGCTCTAAATCACTACTGATTATAGAAATGAAAATCAAAACAACTCTGAGGTACCACATCTCTCCTGTCAGATCGGCTAACATGACAAAACAGGAAAATTATAAATACTGGAGAGGAAGTGGGAAAATTGGAACATTGTTACATTGCTGGTGGAGTTGTGAACTGATCCAGCCATTCTGGAGAGCAATTTGGAACTATGGCCAAAGAGCTATAAAAACATGCATACCCATTGACCCAGCAACACCACTTCTAGGGCTGTATCCTAAAGCGATCATACAAATGGAAAAGGGACCCATATGTACAAAATTATTTATAGCTGCTCTTTTTGTGGTAGCAAAGAATTGGAAATCAAGGGAATGCCCATCAATTGGGTAATGGCTAAACAAGTTGTAGTATATGAATATAATGGAATACTATTGTGCTATAAGAAATGAGGAAGACACAGACTTCATAATAACCTGGAAAAATCTACATGATATAATGCTGAGTGAGTGAAGCAGAACCAGGAATACATTATACACAACCATAGATATATTGATTCTGTGATGACTAACCTTCATACACTTGGCTCTTCTCAGCAATACAAGGTTCAAAGATAGCTCCAAAAGACTCATGATGGAAAGAGCTATCTACATCCTGAGAAAGGACTATGGAATCTGAATGCAGACTGGGGCACACTATTTGCTATCCTTTTTGTTCTCTTGTTTTTTTTTTCTCTTTTGTTTTTGTATTTTTGGTTTTGTTTCTTCTTTCTCATGATTCATTCTGTTGGTCATAATTCTTCTTTACCACTTGACCATTGTGTAAATAAATTTAATGTGAAGTTATATGTAGAAGATATATGTGATTCCATGCCATCTTGGGGAGGGGTGGGGGAAGAAAATCTGGAACTCAAAATCATGCGGAACTCAGTGTTATAAACTAAAAATAAAAAATCTTAATTTAAAAAAAATGAGGCAAAAAATGGCCTCAAAAAGAGTTTAGGGTCAGACAATTACTCCTTAGCCATATTAGATTAGATATAGCATTTATTAAATATTTACTCTGTGCTGGAAACTGTGCTGTGCTAAGCACTGGACATTTGAAGAAATTCAGTAAGAAAGACAGCCTTGCCTGCCCTCAAGGAGTTTCCCTTCTAATGGGAAGAACCACACAAACTGGGGGAGTTGAAAAGAGGGTGGGAAGATGGGCAAAGAGTAAAACTGACAGTTAGGAGTGGAGACAAATGAAAGTGAACCTGACTGGTGTAGACACTCCCCCCGCTTGACCTGATGATCACTTAATCTTTCTGGACTTTGCAATTATTTACCATTGATTGATGATTGACTGGTTTATATAGGAGTAAGAGTCCTAGATTTGGGAGCACAAGGATTAGGCTCAATTCTTGGTTCTACCCCCTGTTAGCCATTTGACTTGGGACTTCAGTTTCATAGAAGATGGTACTCAATGGCCCCCAGTTCTAGGTCTGGTCATGTAGCTGCTAATTCCAGAGGATCCATTTCCTCCCAGAACCACCCACTGAACTGAGGGGCCCCCAAATTATCTGCTGTTTGGCTGAGTAGCTGCTCTTGGAACCTCAGAGTCTCATGGGTAGAGGGCTGAGCCTCCCCCTGCGATGGGAAGGCATCAGAAAGGGGCCTGGAGAATGTCCCTGGAGCTCATCACTTCGGCTCAGAACATCACTGTCACAGGCTTCCTAGGGGCCTCCTGAGTGCAGTCTGCTCACATAACTGAGGAAGAGCTGAAGACCAAGGGGGAAGGAGCTTATCCAAGGTTGAGCAGCCGGTAGGGGTCAGAGAAAGGGAGAGAGATGCAGAGTGGCCTGGGATCTGGAGTCAAGAGAAGACCTGCAGAGAACCTCAGAGAGCATCTCAGAGGTGGGAAGGGCACTAAGGGGTCCCGAGATCAATCCCTAACTTAACAGGGATCCCATCTACAAAAAAAATTGTCTTGCAGGCTCTGCCAAAAGACCTCCCTGAGGGGAGCACGCCACCCCCAGGCAGCTCATCTCACTCATTCTAGGCCACCACTCTCCTTGTCAAGAAGCCATTTCTGACACTTAGCTTAAACCTATCCCCTGCCTCTCTGAGCACCCCAGGCCTCCCCGTCCAGGGAGCTAAGATTCCTGGTTCTGTCTCCCAGATCCAAGCAGAACAAGACTGACCTGTCCTGCAAATGGCAGCCTTCTGACTACTGGAACTCAGCTACCAGGCCCCACTTCCCTGAGTTTTCTCTTTTCAAGTCTAAATATCCCTGATTACTTCAAACAGCCCTCATCAGAGACAGATTCAAGAGCCTTCCTCATCTGCTTCTCCTCCTCAGATACTCTGCAACCTATACTTAGTCCTTCCTATACTGTAGCACTTGGAATTGAACTACATGTTCCAGATGTGGTTGGACCAAGATAGAGTCAATCAATCAATAAGCATTGATTAAGCACCTACTGTGTGCCAGGCACTGTACCAGGGATACAAAGAAAGGCAAAAGATAGCACCTGTACTCAAGCAGTGTCCAGTCTAACATGGGAGAGAATGTTCCAACTACTTTGTACAAACAAGATAGAGATGGGGTAGCTTGGGGGTAATCTCAAAGGGATGACACTAGAATATAGGGGGCTTGGGGAGGTCTTCTTGTGGAAGGTGAGATTTGAGCTGAGACTTCAAGGAAGCCAGGGAAGTCAAGAGGCAGAGATGAGAAGGAAGGGCAGCCCAAGCAGGGGGCACAGCCAGGTCAAAGGCACAGTAAGGGGATGGTCCAGTGCAAGAAAAGGCAGGAAGGCCAGTGACTCCGGACTACATGAAAAGCCTGGTGAGGGCTAGGCACTGGATAAATGATCATTGTTATTAGTAATTATCTCCTAGAGGGCTGCCTCTTGCTGAGTGCCCTAGGGAGGGATGGCAACAGGTCCCTCCATGCCGAGGTTCTCTGGCCATAGGGCACTAATGACCAGCTACCCTGAAGGGTCTCCTGCACTCAATTTTCTGAGCACCCTGAATCATTGCTCTTTACCTGCTCCAGGAATGCTGTTCCTCTTAACGGAGATTTCATGGTATCTGGAGTTGGCTGCATGTGTATCTGATCTGACGGTTACAGGGTCAGGTAGATACTTTGCCCCTAGGAAAGCTCTGCCTAGAAGAGACATTATAGGACTCTCTGTTTTTCCCTTGTGTGTGTTTGGAGGGTGGGAAAAGTGTCCTGAGGAAAATGACTAATTTTGATCTCGATGTCAGGTCAGTAGAGCTGTCTTCAGCTCCTGTGGGCAAACTGTCCTAATTGGGTCAGAGTCCCAGGGGCATCGAGGGGCTTCTCTATGGGGGAGAAGATGAAAGGACATCCAGAGTAGGTACCAAGAGTCAAAGTGAAGAGTGGTCTTCTCCCTTCAATGTGTCTTTGTGTTCCCTCCAATAAAAGACAGAGCAATGCAGTGGAGAAAGCTGTGGATTGAGGGGTCAGAAATCCAGGCTTGGGGTTGCATTGAGTCCACTGACTTTCTATGATGCCTTGGGCAAGTCTCCTCATCTGTAAAATGGACATCCCCACCCGTGCCTTGCCTCTTTCCCAATGCCCAGGCTGTGGGATCTCAGGACACACTAGATGAGAAATAGCTTTCTTAACTTCAAAGGACTCTCATCCCTACCCAGTGCAAGGGATGCAATCTATTTTGATAAACAGGATCTAAGGCACTGAGCTAGGGACTCCCAAGACTACCCAGAAGGAAGGGGGCTCAGTTCCACCAGCTACTAATGCCTAGAAGAGGTGATGCTTGAGCTGAGCTAGGGGTGGGACTAGAGAATTTAAGGTGCAAGGTGAGGGAGAGGAAGGGGGCATTCCAAGAATGGAGAACAGCTAAGAAAAAGATGTGGACATGAAGTACTGTGTGTGTGACAAATAGCCAGGTCAGTATAGCAGGTCTGAAAAGCACATTGGGCCAGGACTGGGGGTGAGCTAATCTGTAAGAAGACTGGGAAGGTAGGAAGTAAACAAGATGTGAAAGGCTTTAAAGACCAGTGGGTTTTCCTATTTGATCCTGGCAGTAAGAAAGGGCCATTGGAGTTTGTTGGGTAGGAGATGGCATGGTCAAAACAATGGAATCTGAAGATGAGCAGCTGTGTGGAGGGTGGACTAGAGGGGAGAAACTTCTGGCAGCAAGACCAATTAAGAGACCTTAGCAATAGTCCAAGTGAGCGATGATGAGATGATGAGAGCCTGCACCAGGGTGGATGCTGGGTGAGCAGAGAGCAGGGCATTGGGAAGAAATATTGAGAAAGGAGAATATATGGAATTTAACAACAGATCACCTATGGGGGATGGGGGAGAGGGAAGAGTCAAGAATGAGTCCTAGGTTTCCAGCTGGGGGGACTGGGAAAATGGGGATGGCCCTAGACAGTCATACAGAAGTTCGGAATGGGGAAGGTTTGAGGGGAACGATAATGAGATGCATTTTCGACATGTGCATAGGACATCCAGAGTCAGTGACACGAAGCTCAGAAGAGACACTATGAGATAGAATTTTGCCATCATCTGCATAGAAGTAGTCAATCAACTCACAAGAGCTGATGAGATGACCAAGTGAAATAGTCTAGAGAAAGAAGAGAGGTGGCTCAGGACAGAGTCCTGTGGGACACCCACACTTAGCAGGCATGACTAGAATCAAGAAGGAGCCCATGAGACTGAGGAGAAGTCAGTCAGGTAGGAGGAAATTCAGGAGATGGTGTAAAACAGACAGAGGAGAGGATCCAAGAGGAGAGACTTTTGAAATAGACAGCATGAAAGGTACAGAGAGGCCAATAAGGATGAAGACTAAGAGTAGGCCATTGGATTTGTCGATTAAGAGATCATTGGTAACTTTGTTGGGGGAGCAGTTTCTTTGGACTGATGAGGATGGAAGCCAGGTGGGAGAGGGTTTCAAGGAGAGTGAGAGGACATTGTATCACAAATGATATGATTATTTCTTATTTAGATAACTCCTAAGGCACCTGGTTCCCAAGAGCAAAATCACTGATTTTGGAAGGATTGATTTGATGTACATTATCTTTATTTGGGAGATTTCATTAACTTGAGGAACTACCAAAGAAGAAATCCCTACAAATGGAGGTTAGCACCTTCTTGGTAACTTCTTGTCTAGAGTTAATAGATTTTCCCAGGATCATATAGAAAATACATATCAGAAGAGGGACTTGAACCCAGGTCCTCTATCTCTGCCCACTACCCTACACTGTCCCTTATCCATGCGTAGGAGCAACATTTTTCAATGGGGTGAGACAGTAGGGATTGTCTCATTCTTTGCATCCCTATCACCCAGGACCTTGCTTGACTTGGAACACTCATTTAAGAAATGCTTGCTATTTGAATTTTAAAAAGTGACCTTGTATTGACTATTTAGTCACAAAGGATGGTATCGTTTTGCTTAAACTAAATAAACTAAAACATAACTAAACATTTTTAATTAACAACTGTATTTTACTTTAAAAATCAGACTCAAACCCCACTTTTTGGAGGGGAGACTTGTGGGTGTGCCTCCGTTCACAGGGCACACCCCATACTCTGGGTTATCCTCTTTTAGTCATCATTACAAAAAAACTATCCCCAGTAAATGTCTCTACATTTCTCCATTTCGGGAAGGAAGAGTCTTCCAAATTCCAGTGAAGCCTGGTTAGAGACTAAGGGACAAGCAGTGGTTGCAGGAATGCTGAGTCAGAGCCCAAAGTCCTTTTTCAGGAATACACAAATGTTTATAAACAATACTTTTACTTTTAAGCTTCTCCAATGTCACTTTTTTTTCCCTTAAGGAGGTCAAACGTTTACCTAAGAAAACCACAAAGGCCTCTCCCGGGGCATCGGTGGACCAAGAAACACCAACACTGACCAAGTGGTTTGCTGGGAGAGTGTCTCCAGCTTCAGATCGAGGTCCCATCTGAGCAGAAGAGAAATGAGTACTTAGCAAACCGCTTTTAGACACATCCATTTTTTTAAAAGAACACTTACCGTATTGGTTCCAATATAGATTGCCCTTTCCCCCTCCACATCTGGCTTGAATAAAAGCTGAGTGCTGCTTACATTTGGTGGGATGTTTCATTACCTACCTCTATCCACCCCCCACCCCCAGGGGTAGGATGGTACAATAAAGCAAGCAGAAGATTTGAAAGATGAGAACATGAGTCCAAATCGCGGTTATTCTGCTTATGAGCTTGGTGCCTTTGGTAAGTCACTAAATTTCCTCAGGATCTCCCTTTCTTTGTATGGTGCTTTGGAGTTGGAGGACCTGAATTCAGATGCCATCTATATCATTTATTAACCCCACATGCCATTGGGCAAGTAAGTTCCCCTCCCTGGAACTTAGTTCCCTCTTCTGTAAAATGAAAGGTTTGGACTGGATGGTCTCTCAAACCCTTTCTCTAAATGGGCCAACCCACACTCCTCTTCTGTGCATCACTGTAGAAGGAGAGCAATAGGATGGATCTTGCCTCTGGCACATCCTGACTGGCTGGCACTGGGGCAAATCACTTCAACCCTCTCTGCTTCAGTTTCCTCATCTGCAAAATGGAGATAATGGTAACACCTACCTCCCAGGGTTGTCATGAGGATCAAGGGAAAGGATATTTTGAGGGCACTTTGCAGGCCCCGAAGTGCCTTACATAAATGCTGTCATTACTATTATCACTGTGTTGATTAATTGGGTAACCTTAAAGAGGCATTTTCAACTACTAAAGGCACAGGGCGAGAACATCTTGTTAATTGGAGTGAAGATAGGTGGAACTCCATCCCTTACACAGAAGTTGGACTAGATGATCTCTAAGACTCCAATGGTAATTGTCTTACACGGGGACATTTTGAATCTGAGGCCCTGATCCTGCCTCTCAACTATGCCTATATGCACCAGGGGATGGTCTGAATGAGAGAGAGAGAAAGAGAGACAGAGACAGAGAGAGACAGAGACAGAGATAGATAGACAGAGAGAGACAGAGACAGAGACGCAGAGACAGAGACACAGAGACAAAGGGAGACAGAGAGGCAGAGGAAAACAGAGAGACAGAGAGAAGGGAGGAGGGACAGAGAGACAGAGACAAAGAGACAAAGACAGAGAGAAAGAAGAGAGAGAGGAGAGAGGGGGGAGGGAGGAGGGAGAGAGACAGAGACAGAGAGAGAGGACGCCATGGACCCATTTCCAATATAAGCCCTGGGGGTCAGGACAAGGGCTAGGTGGGCTAGCTATGTCTCTCTGTCTCTTCAACAAGGGTTGAAATGTCTTGGTAAAATGTTATGGTGAATTTGGTGATAGGAAAATTATCTAGATGAGCATTGGTGTGTCATGGGTGTGCCATGGGTGTGCCATCAGGATCTTTCCTATTGAGCCCAGCCACACAGGGAAGGTGGAGCCAGGGATGCTGATGGAGCCTAAGATAGGAAGGGATGAACAGAGATGTTAGATGACTTGCCCAAGATCACACAGCTATGAAGTATCTGAAGCAAGATCCCAGTGTCTCAAATCCTCCATGAGTTCAAGCCCAGCCTGTCATCCAATGTGCCATCTAGCTGAATGTTCTTAGCTCCAAACTCCCTGGGACCATACATCCTCATCTTCATCAGCTCATTCTTCTGCCCTGCCTCCTCTGGTACCATACTGACTCCCCTTTCTACCTCTTGCTCAAAGAACTCTAATTGAATCACTAGTACCATTGCTAGGGAAGGAAAGGAGGAAGGAAAGAAGGAAGGAAGGAAGGAAGGAAGGAAGGAAGGAAGGAAGGAAGGAAGGAAGGAAGGAATAAAAGAAGGAGGGAGGGAGGGAAGGAAAGAAGGAAGGAAGGATGGAGGAAAGAAAAAAGAAAGAGAAAGAAAGAAAGAAAGAAAGAAAGAAAGAAAGAAAGAAAGAAAGAAAGAAAGAAAGAAAGAAAGGAAGGAAGGAAGGAAGGAAGGAAGGAAGAAAGAAAGAAAGAAAGAAAGAAAGAAAGAAAGAAAGAAAGAAAGAAAGAAAGAAAGGAAATAAGCATTTATTAAGCACCTGGTGTGTGCCAGGTACTGTGCTAAGTGTTTTACAAATAGTATCTCATTTGATCCTCACAGCAACCCTAGAGGTTAAATGCTATTATTATACACATACTACAGTTGAGAAAACTAGAGATTGTGACTTGCCCAGGGTCACAAAGCTTGGAAGTATCTGAGACTGGACGCGCTCAACCTTTCCTGACTCCAGGACCAATGCTCTATCCACTATATGACTCAGCTGCCTCTTTAAGTGAAGAGATTGAACACCAAGTCATTATAAGTTTTGAAAGATCAAGAAAACGAGCCTCTGGGAACCTGGGAGATGAAAATCCCAGATTCCAAGAATTTAAGTCCATGCCAGGTGCAGCATCTGAGCCCAGCACTGATGCCCCAAAGATTGAGGAGACACCTTCAGGGATAACCTATGGGATTCATCTAAGTGGTAGCTAAACTGAGGACTTGTCTACCATCAACCAGCAATGCCACATTTGGACATGAGCTTTGTGGGATCGACACTATGTGAGATTTGAACTAAGTCTGAACCCACTTTGCCCAGAGCCCAAAGGGCTACAGGGGAGAGTGTGCCCCTGGGGTGTTAGCCAGGGGCAATGTTTGTACTCTTGTTTTGTGATATCTTCAATGTAAATATTTTTTAAAAAGCTAATTGATGGTAAGTGGTTAAACAGAATTGGGGTGCTAGTTATTCATATGTGGCTGATAGTGGGGGAGCACAGTGGGGCTTTATAAAGACAGTATTAGAGAAGGGGCACTCACACCCCTCAGGGTACCTCTAGAACACTGAGGAGGAGATGTAGCAGCTGACTCTGGAATGGTGGACCCAGAGCATACCTGATTCACTTAAATCCTTCCCCATGCTGAAACTTAGAAATTACTTCTCCAAGGAAATATTGTTCCAAGAGCCCTGGGCTCCTAGGTCCCACCCACCCAGCCTGTTTATTTAATATAAGCCCACAGTCTGCCAGTTCTGGAAGGGACCTTGAGGATCAGGTAGCAAATGTGTGTATACTTAATCTGGGGTCAGTGAACTTTTTCTTTTAATAATTAGTTTCCTTTGAAGTTAGATTAGGGTTAGATCCTCTCCCTGTCTCCATCTCCCATGATCTTTGAAACTATTTCAACTGTCATCCCTCTAAAAGTAAGGGAGGCTTGGGGTGGGGGAGAGTGAGGCTCAAGGGTTCTCCTAGTGGCATCTGTGTGCCTGTTGCTCTAATGAAAAGTAAGCCTCTTGAGGGCAAGGATTGTTTCATTTTATTCCCAGTGTCTGGCACATAGGATATACTGAATAAGTGTTTGATTGATGCCTGAAGACATGTCCAAATAACCCTCCCTTAATTAGGGGATGGTTGGAAAAGGTCCCGATTCTCAAAGCTGGCTGGCATATTAATGGTCTCCCTGCACATGCCCTCCCAAGGGCTCCCTCATTGGCTTGCTTTAGGGTCCCTGTCTTCCTCCAGCATATGGAATCTATAAAAGGCCAAAGTAGGTGCCCACCCCACCCCCTTCTATTTATAGGAAGCCTACAGTAGGCTCATAAACAGCCTAGGCTCCCAGAGCACACACTCCCAGGATTGTTTGGGGAACACTTTAGTTTTCCTTCATCTCCCTGTGTGCCTCTGCTCCTCAGAGGTCATACATCATTCAGCAAGTCCTACTGTGGATTCATTCTCTAGGCTGGCTGCATGTGTGCCAGAGGGTGGAGAAAGGGTAAGGACAGTAGTGGATAGAGATGGAGCCCCTTTGGCTCGGCTTGGCAACAATGGGAGAGACTATAAATCACAAGGGGAGAGCCTGCCCAGAACATTTATTATGAATGAGCTAATGTGGCAAAGAGATTAAACATTTCTAGCAATGTGGAAGCAACTCTTTTAGCCAAGGCAATATACCGTGAACCTCTCAGGAGCTCACATCCCAATGCAGCTTTGAGATCCTCCAGTGAGAAAGGCTGACACTTTGTACAATCTGCAGACTTGGACACCAATGCCCTTCAAATAATCAACAGCAGTGTGGAGCTAGAACCAGCCTCTTCAGCAGAGTGGTCATCTATGTAGAGCTCTGATCATGTGATTCTTCTGCCCGATTCACAGCAGCAAATGACCATAGTAACCTTGTGTTTGACAAGTATAAAGACTTAAGTTTGGGGACTAAGAATTCATAATTTGGTTAAAAAAACTGTTGGAAAAGCTGGAAAGTCTAGCAGAAATTGGACATAGACCAATATCTTACACCATTTACCAAGATAAGGTCAAAACAGATACATGACCTAGATATAAAGAGAGATTTTACAAGAAAATTTGAAGAACGTGGAACTTCTTACCCACCTGTCGGACAACTCCTGGTGGCTCCCTGATAAAGAGAAGACTGGCGCACAAGACTCCCTACCACTGGGCATGACCCCATTTTCCAGACTTATCTGGAGAGATGCCCTTTCCTTTGGGACCTTGTTTAAAACATTTCTGTAAGGCACTTGTCATGTAATAGAATGTATTCATCATTAAGCATTGATTAAGTTCCTATTATAATTTCTCCACTGATGATTCTCAGACATATTTGTCTAGCACCAATCTCTCTACTGACCTCTAATCTCTCATCTCCAACTGTCTTTCAGTCATCTCCAACTAGATTGTCCAGTAGACATCTGAAACTCAACATGTCCAAACCAGAACTCATCATCTTTCCCCCTAAACCTTCCCCCACCCTATTTTCCCTATGACTGCCAAGGGCACCCCTGTCCTTCCAGTCTTTTAGATGCACAGTGTAGGAGTCACCCTGGACCCCTCACTCTCTCTCTCTCACCACCCCACCCCCACCCCATCCAAGCCATTGCAGATGAGGAAATGCTTGCCTTGATGAATTCCACTAGCAGAATGCCAGCTCCTTGAAGGCAGGTCCAATCTCACTTCCGTCTGTCTCTCTCCAGTGTCCAACATTTAGTAGCTACTTATTAAATGTTACTCGAATTATGTAAAACTAAGTTTAATTGAACATGGAGGAAGGAATCTGGATTCAAAGGGTTCTGCTGATGACCACCTTCATGAGCCAGGAAAACTCTTTCTCTCTGTGGGGCTCAGTTTCTTCGTCTGTAAAATGGTTAGCTACAAGGCCCCTAAAGTCCTTCCTAGCCCCAGAGTTAGGATGCTCTGCTCCAGGGATGTGATGGAAGGAGTCTTGGGGACCTCATATCACAGATTGCCTAAGGGAGCAGCTTTCATTTATAATGAGAGATGATGCAGTCTAATGGATAGAGAGACAGCTCGGATGCCAGGAAGGTCTGGGTCTGGTAGCACCTGACACCTGAGGCCTTCATTCCTCTGACTCTCAGGTATTTCACCTCTCAGTCTTCCAGCCCAGTCTCTCAGGCAAAAGAGGAGGTGGCCGTTGGCACTGGTAGACACAGTTTCTTTACCTAGAAGTTCCCTCTACCTCCAGCAGTAAAATCTCCAGTCCAGGCCCCAGTCCCCTCCCTCTCCCAATGTTCCTTGAAAAGACAAATCTTCCTTATTAATTTCATCCTTCCAAAGGACCCCTCCTCCTCCTGAGTCCCATCAGAACATGTTTCCTAGAGGCAAGCCTGGACTTTCTCACCTCTAAGGTCCTCAGGGATGACCCCCAACTCATCCAAACCACTGTCAGCTGATCATGGGTTTTCACAGACTGAGCTGGGATTTAGGAGAGAGACAGAGGGCGCATCTTCTAGCCAGGGCTGGAGCATCTCCTCTTGGGGATGCCCTAGAAGAGATTCTTGGTCATATTCATGGCCTTGACAGTCTTTTCCTGCCCCAGGACCACGGGATTCTGTGATTTCTGTGTGATTGACAGAGACAGAGAAATCAAGAAAGATGGTGAGGGGGTGTGAGGATAAAGTAAACATTCCCACTACAGGGGAATTCTCGACATGAAACAGATGCCGCCATTCAGGTACAGCCGGATGCCTGCTTTATGTCCACTTTCTACCTTCAGCCCTCCCGCCTGCCTAGGCAGGACATGGCTGCTCCAGGCCAGGCTGGGGCGATACCTGGGCTGATGAGAACCAGGCCTGGGAGTGCAGAGGACAGAGAGCAGGGCCTCACAGGTGCTGAGCACACCAGCTGTGGGAAACATTGTGGCTGCCAAGCAGGGCTGGATCCTTTTACCTAATCTGGGAATCAGTCACCGAATAGCATTAGGGTTGGGGGAAGAGGTGGGGAGTCTTCTCAGGGCACTCTGATGTGTTCTGGCATGTAATATTTCATGTTGGTGTTTTCTGGGTTTGCCTTGAATTCACAGCCTGAGGACCTGGGTTTGAGTCCCAAGATGGCCTGCCCTGTGGACTCTTGTCTTAATGCAGGCTCTGCATCTCAAATCCCCCTCAATAAAATGAAGGGAGTGGGCTAGATATTCTCTATCATCCCTTTTTCCCCAAAGTACCAAGAACCTCTGATCTCTAACTGAACTGTGCTCTCCATGAGTGCAGGGATCACATCTTGGTTGACCTTTATGTATCCTGGCCTCTGGACCTGCACTTTGCACACAGTTGGTCCTAAATCATTGAAGGAATGAATGTTGAAGGTACGAAATGGAATGAGAGATGAGCTGTGAATTTTAATGGATGTGCTCTCAATAATTCCTGTTTCTCTGCTGCTTTAGAGTTCACAAGAACCCTTCTTTACAATAGCTCTGTCTGGGAAGCAGTTCACAAGAATCATCAGTCATATTTCGATAGAGCACTGAGACTTACAAGGTGTTTATCTTGCAAGACTTCTGCATAGTAGACAGGGAAACGTAATTTCTCTCATTATACGAATAAGAAAACTGAGATTGTGAGAAATCACATGATTTGTCCTGTCCTTGTGATATAGCTAGCAAGGACCAGAGGCAGAGTTTGAACCCAGGTCTAAAGACTGCAGGCTCTGTACTCTGACCAATGTCATATTGCTCCTCCAAGAGAAAAAAAAGACAGAATTCTGAGACAGGCCACATTGATCTTCTGGATATGATTTTTATTAGTAAGAAAGATCTAGTTGGTGCAGTAGAAATGACAGAATCTGGGAGCTGGCAGGGACCTCAGTAGCTGATGAGTAGAACCCATCACTGAGAGGACATGTCCAATGTCCAGTTTCTGCTTGAGGTCCTCCAGTAGCGGGCAGCCCAGAGCTACCTCCCAAGGGCAGCCCCATGACACTTAGCATTGCTGTAACCTTTAGGAAGTTCTTGTTTCCTGGTTTCTTGTTGGTTGCTGGGGTTTTTTTTCCCTCAAACCCGAGGCAAAATTTACTTCTTTGTACTTCTACTGGTTTCTCCTTGTGGCATTGGGAAAAAGAAGAACTGGTCTAGTCCTTCCTCCTATGATATCCTTTCAAACAGCTAAAGGCATCCACCCCATAGCCCTTTAGTGTTCTTGTCTTCAAACCCAACAGTCCCATTTCCTTCCGGGAAGACTCACATGGCACAGACTCTAGGCCCTTCCCCATCCTAATTTCCCTGCTTTGGGTTTCCCATCATGACTCAAACTCCTCTTCATTCTAGAAGGGAGCTGCAGCTCTCGAACTCATGTCTGTCCTTGGGCCCCAACTCGGATTGGCTCATCTAAGATCCTCCATTGAAGGAGAGTACCCACGCCAGCCCTCTCTTCATTTCCTACCAGGCTGAATTTTCTGGAGTTCTCATAATGTCCCCACCCTCTCCTTTTCAGATTCCTTTTATGTGTGGTTTTCCCCATTAGAATGGAAGCTCCTTGAGGGCAGGAGCTGTCTTGCTTGTATTTGCAAGCTCATCATTTAGCACAATCCTTGGCACATGCTAAGTACTAATAAATGTCTGCGGACTGCCTGACTGATGCTGGACACTCTATTCTTCTTAACCAGTGTCACCCAGGACTGAGTTCCATCCTTCCAATGAGGTCCCTGACCTAGGGCAGTGGGCCAGTCTCCTGTTCCTGGAAGCTCTGACTCTCTTAATGAAGCTTAAGATCACAACAATTTTGGGGGCCCACATCACTCTAACTCAGCCCGAGCTTGCACTCTAGCAAAACACAAAAACGGTCACCTTCCCATCCTGTGCTCATGATTTTTTGAACCAAGGGGTAAGATTTTACATTGAACTCCATTTGAATTTCATCCTATTAGATTCAAGCCAATGCTCAAAGCTGTAAAGTCTTTGGAGGGTTCTGAATGATAAGAACAACAACCGTAGCATAATTTTAATGGCACTTTAAGTCTTGCAAGGCACTTTATATATGGCATCTCATTTGATTCTCACACCAATCCTGGTGGGCAGGTGCTATTATGACTTCCATTTTATAGATGAGGAAACTGAGGCTGATAGAGGTTAAAGACTTCCCCAGGATCACACAGCTAGGAAGTATCTGAGGCTGGATTTGAACGCAAGTCTTCTAACTCAAGGTCCAGTACACCCTGGGCATGGTGGTGCCACCTAACTGCCTATGGCCCAGTGTGATGACTCTCGTTCCTAGCTTTATGCCATTTGTATGTCTAATGAATATGTCATTTATTCCTCTATCCAAGTCATTGAGAATATTGGCAAACACCACAAAGAGGAATATAGATCCTTGGGGCATTCCACAGTAACTTTCCTGCCAAATTGACAATGACATTGATCTTGGCCATTCACCCAGTTCCAAATTGATCTAAATGTATTATATGGCCCATTTATCTCCACATCTTCTACAAGTTCAGTAGGAAACACTTCATCAGATGCTGATCTAAAATCCATGGAAATGATACCTGCAGTATTCCCATTATCTGCTAGTATAGTAATCCTCCCCAAAAAGGAAATAAGGTTAGTCCAAGCTGACTCGTTCCTGACGAAGCCAGCCTGTGTCTTCATAATCTCCACTTCCTTTAACATTCTGTCTAATGATCCTTTTTTGGAGTTTTGCCAGGAATTGAAGTCAAGTTCACTGTCCCATAATCTGCAGGTGTTCTTCCTCCTCCCCTCCCTCCCTCTGTCTCTCTGTCTCTGACTGTTTCTCTGTCTATTTCTCTCTGTGTGTCTATTTCTCTCTCTCTCTCTCTCTCTCTCTCTCTCTCTCTCTCTCTCTCTCTCTCAACACACATGCACATGCACATGCACACACACACACACACACACACACATATCCTACACACTACATAGAAAAGCTGTCACTCCCTAAAGTGATAGAAAAGCAGAGGAAAATTGTAAATAGTCTAATTAACAGCACAATTGATTTTTTAGAGTAGATTTAAAAGAGTTCAGAAGAATATGGAGTATTCCAGAGAAGAAAATTCTTCAGGGGAAGTCAAGGCTGGTCAACCATCAAGAAAGAAATTCTGAAGACATGCAAGGCGACAATTCTGGTTAAAGAACCAGAAGTTTCTGAAAAGACCCATGAGGATGCACATAGAGCTGCCCAATGAACTTAGATTTTAAGAAGGAGAAAGTGAAACCAAGGGCATGTAACAGAGGGTTAATATAAGGATGTGGTTCGGTCCTCTAAAAAATAATCTCAGGATGCTAAGCCTTAGCATCCCAAGGTCAAGGTTATTGAGTAGAGGTAAGGATAACAAAATAAAATCTGTTAGTTTGTCTTACTTTTCAGTCTTAAAGAAAAAGTTTCAAGAAAGGACAGGACATGTACATGGTGTGGATGGGACAAAGACCAATCAGTTTAGAAAGAAACATTTAAGTACTTGTTATGTTTTTTTCTTTAAAAATACTTATTTTAAGTATTTATTGCTTTCCTTTTCATCCCCCTCCCCATTTTAAAAAATAATAAACATTAGAAGAAACATGATTAATCTAGCAAAGCAAATTCTCATATTGGCCATGTCAAAATGCATATCTTCTGCCTGGGAAGTCCCTGGGCTCTCTGCCAGGACTGGGGGGTGGGGCATAATGGATTCACCTGGAGTCTCCTGGACCCTTAAGCACTTAGGAGGTGTCAGACACTAAATCAAGACATACAAAGATGCAAAGTAAAACATCTTTGCCTTCAAGGTGCTGTCACTCTATTGTAGAAGACAACATGAAGGCGTCAAGAATTTAATCTATATCCCTTCTAGAAAACTGAGGGAGTTTGGTGAAGAGCAGCATCAGCAAACTTTAATATTTTAATTTTAAACAATTTTTAAAGTGGGAGTGTCAGGAACAGCTTCACACAGGTTGTCTTGGAGGGAGCCACAGATTTCAAAAAGCAGAGGTGAGAAGGGAGGGATGATAAAGAGAGGAGGAGAAGAGGGGAGGGGAGGGGAGGGGGGAAAGAGGAAAGGGGAGGGAAGAGGAGGGTAGGAGAGGGGAGAGGAGAGAAGGGGAAGGAAGGGGAGGGAAAGGAAGGATGGGATAGGGGAGGAAAGGAGAGGAAGGGAGGGGAGGGGAAAGGGGAGGAGAGGAGAGGAGAGGGGAGAGCTGTTCACTTTGAATTTTGTTTATTTTTTTCCACTAAGGAGAATGGCCTTCCTTCTGAGAAGGAAGATACAAGAATGACTTTCAGGGAGGTGATCATCTGGATAAGTAAAGAGGAAAGAGAGTACCTCACTTCTCCGAATGAATTCATGTGCCCTGAACCAGATGAACTCCATCCTTGGGCTCTGGAAAGATGAGCTACTGTCAGTAGAAAGATGTGGAGCACCAACTGGAGAGATGCTAAGCAAATGTCCTGATTTTTTTAAAGGCAGGGAAGGGAATAAAATCTTCAAAGCAAAGTCCCTCAAT
Source organism: Trichosurus vulpecula (assembly GCF_011100635.1). Taxonomy (NCBI): domain Eukaryota; kingdom Metazoa; phylum Chordata; class Mammalia; order Diprotodontia; family Phalangeridae; genus Trichosurus; species Trichosurus vulpecula. The sequence continues at coordinate 413,663,764 of NC_050575.1, read as the reverse complement.
TTAATCCCTACCAGCATCACTCTGTCACCACCTCCTTGTTGGTTCCTACATTTCTGAAGGACAAAATTATCTTGAGGTAATTTAAAAAAATGGTAGCAACCTTGCTTTTGGCAGAGAAAGAGCTCTGATAGATGTCTGGATAATTGAAGTTTCCTAGTGTCACTGGGTTGTGCCTTAGTGTTGTGCTTCTGGTGGATTACTTTAACTTTTCATCCATGTCTTCTCTCTGTCCAAGTGGTCTGTATATCATCTGGTGACAAAGATAGCTTCAGTTTTTTGCTCCATTGATTAACAAATACTGTCCCTTTCTGGTTCTTGAATGTCTTTAAATTAGCCCCTCTTTTTAATGTGCATTATCCACTCCTTTCCATCTTCTGTGTCTTTTGAGTCATTTTTCCAGGGTCAAGTTCTAATCATGGGTCTCATCCTATCAGTATTCCCATTAGTTCATATTCCCTCCCTGACTTAGTAACTGTCCTTTTGTCTTGTTGCTTGTGCTACACATATAGACATGTGAGTCTCCCAGGTTTTGTTATTGGGTCCTCTCTCTGTCTCTCCTGTGAACTGGATCTTGGAGGGAGCCACAGATTTCAAAAAGCAGAGGTGAGAAGGGAGGTGCAGTGGCTGCACCTCCTCTGATGTTGTAGCTGGGCTCTCATCTCATCCAGCATCATGACCGACCACATGCACTTTTCTTCTCTCCCCCATTCTTTTCCATCTCAAACTTGTTTGCTTACATTTTTGAGGAGAAAAAGGGGGAAAGCAGCAAGCACTTCTTAAGCACCTACTATGTACCAGGCACTATGCTAGACACCTTACATTGGAGCAGGGCAGTGATGTTGTCAGATCTTCACACTGGGAGGATTCTTGAGCAGCCAGTATGGTTTGGATTGGAGAGGAATGAGACTGGAGCCAGGGACGACTGTTACCAGGCTCTTGCAATAGTCAAAGTGCGAAGTGATGAGGACCTGAAAGAAGCTGGGAATGTATGGTGAGAGGTCTTGGCCTTGACTTCCTTTAAACGTTATTAAACCATCCAGGGCTCGTTTCTGTTGTCTTTTGGAGTCTGCTTTACTGCACAGGTTACTGGTCTGACTCTCTGGTCCTAAGCTTACTTACGCTTTTCTTTACATTCTCAAGAGCCCTCCACTCAAGGTGGGGATGAGAGGTGGGGGTGATGAGTGCAAGGGGGTGACAAAGTGTCTGTAAAGGTTCCCTGCTGGCCTGGTCATTCCAACTGCCCCTACTGCACGCTGGAATAGAGAGAGCATGGGCTACTTTGGGTTCGGATTTTGGTCCTGAAGACAATGATGATAGCTCCCCCTCCCCCTCCCATCCTCCTCTGGTGCCATTGAGCTCATGGGTGCACCAAACATAAAAGCCAAATGACCTCAGAACCACAGAACCAGAGAACCACCAGCCGCACCTAGTCCTTGCCTAATGATAGTAAGAATGGCAATTACAATCATTAATAATAATAATAGCAGCTGACATTTATGAAGTGCTTACTCTGTGCCAAGTACTGTGCTAAATGCTCTCCCAACATTATCTCACTTGATCCTCACACCAATCCTAGGAAGAAGATGCTGGCACTATCACCACTTTCAGATGAAATTAAGTGATTTGCTCAAGGTTAAAGAGCTAGTGAGTGTCTCAGGCCAGATTTGAATCCAGGTCATCCTGACTCGAATTCCAGCACTGTAGGCCCTGTGGTGCCTCCTGGCTACCCAAAATCACCCTTACATCAGCCCTGACAGTGTCATCCGGCCTCCAAGGAAAGGGGTGGGGGTGGGGTGGGGCTTATCTATCACAAGAGGCTGCCCATTCTACTTTGGAACAGCTCTAATCATTAAGAAGCTTTCCTTTACATCAACCTTCAATTTGCCTCTTTGAAACCCATGCCCTGACCACCCACTCCCCTGCCCCTATTCTCTACCCTCTGGGGCCAAGGAGAACAAAGATGATAGAATGATCACCATTCCCCATGACAATCCTTCAAAAACTGGAAGATGACAGCCAAATTTCCCCTGAGGTTGCCCTTTTTCAGGCTCACTAGCCTATTGGTTGGTGGCACTGAGTTCATCCATTCCTGTGGATCCATCTTCCACCAGCCAATAAACTAATTAACGTCCTCTTATCCTCCTCCCTCAAGCATTGGGCTCAGCTTTGAGCAACACATTCTGGGGAGGATGTGGACAAGTTGGAGAGAATGCAAAGGAAGGAACTTCAGAGGAGTATAAGGACCTGGGTCCTCACTATCTGAAAATGGAGGAAAGAGGAATGTTTAGCCTGAAGAAAAGACAATTTGAGGAGAGGGGGCAGTCTTCAAAGGTCTATAGGGCTGTCCTTTAGGGGAGAAAGTAAGCTTGTCCTGTTCAGCCCCAGAGGGTAGAAGGAGGAGCAATGAGTGAATACCCAAGAGGCAGATTTGGGCTTGATGTCAGACCATCTAACATGAGAGCTGTCCCAAAGGGGAATGAGAGCTTTGAGAGGTATTGGCTGGAGAGCCACCCTCTGGTGTGTTGATAAAGGGATTCTTGCTGATCTAGGACAAGTGATCTTCACCCACTTTGACATCACCCCTTTAACCATCAGGTAAAGCATATGAATACCTTATCACAATAATGTTTTAAATGCACAAAATCAAATACATGGGATTATAAGGGAAACCAAGAATACTGAAATAGAGTTATCAGAATATATTTTTAAAATATTTCAATTTATTATTTATTTTTAGCATTCTTTTCTTTTTAAATTTTGAGTTCCAAATTCTCTCCCTTCCTCTTACCCCTCCACCACCCACCCACTGAAAAGGCAAACAATATGATGTCAAATATGCATATGAAATATGCAAAGCATATTTCCATATTAACCATATTACAAAAAGAGCAAGAAAAATGAAGAAAGTGAAAAAAATTCTATTTCAATCCGCACTTTGAATTCATCAAATCTCTCTGGAGGTGGGTACCATTTCGCATCATGGGTCCTTTCAGATTATCATAGATCATTGTATTGCTGAGAAGAGCTAAGTCAGTTACAGTCAATCATTGTTACAAAATTGCTGTTGCTATGCACAATATTCTCCCAGCTTCTGCTCACTTTGCTTCTCATCAGTTCATATCAGTTTTCCATATATGTTTGTTTGTTTGTTTCACAAACTACCCTTTTTGTCATTTATTATAGTAAAATGGTATTCCATCATAATAATATACCACAGTTTGTTCAGCCATTCCCCAATTGATGGACATCCCCTGAATTTCCAATTCTTTGCCAACTCAAAAAGAGCCGCTATAAATATTTTTGTACATATATGTCCTTTGCTTTTTTTTCTTTGATCTCTTTGGGATACAGACCTAGTTGTGGTATTGCTGGATCAAAGGGTATGTACAGTTTTATAGCCCTTTGGGGATAGTTCTAAATTGCTCTCAGTTCACTATACCAACAGCTCATTAATGTACTTCTTTTTCCCTCATCCCCTCCAGCACTTGTCATTTCTGATAGGTGTGAGGTAGTACCTCAGAGTTCTTTTAATTTGCATGTCTCTAATCAATAGTGATTTAGAACATTTTTTATGTGACTGTGAATAGCTTTGATTTCTTCTTCTGTAAATTGCCTGTTCATGTCCTTTGACCATTTGTCAATCTGAGAATGACTCTTATTTTTATAAATTTGGCTCAGTTCTATACTTGGTATATATTTGAGAAATTAGGTCTTTATCAGAGAAACAGTATTTTTATATTACTTCATTGTCTATGGTACTTTTTAGCAAAATGGAGTTTCCCTAATTATTTCTTTTGATTGGGTCAAATTTTGCTTTTGCTTCATCTGAGATCATTATTATAATCTCTGCCTTTTTTAACTTCAGCTAAAGCATATTAGATTCAGCTCTACCCTTTATTTTAACTCTTTGTGTATCTCTTGTAAGCAAGATATTGTTGTATCCTTCTTTCTAATCCATTCTGCTATCTGCTTCCATTTTTGGGGTGAACTCATCCCATTTATATTCACAGTTATTATTACTAATTGTGTATTTCCCTCCATCCCATTTTCTTCTGTTTCTTTCTCTCTTTTTTAAATCCTGTCCCTACTCAAAAGTCTATTTTGCTTCTGACCACTGCCTCCCTTAATCTGCCCTCCCTTTTTCTGTCATCCCCTTCCCTTTCTCTTATCCCTTTCCCTTTCTATTTTCCTATTGGATAAGTCACATTTCTATACACAATTGAGTATATATATATGTATATATATATATATATATATATACATATATATATATATGGAACATATAAACATATGAACAAATTTCTATGAGAGTGAAGTTCAAATATTGCCTGCCACCCCCAGAATATATTTATTTTTAAAATGCATGGCCCCCTGACAGATAGGAAAGGCCTGATCGTCACTAGGAACATCAAAGTTTTGTGACTCAAGAAAACAGGAATACAATTTACACAAGATGAGAACGTGTTTATAAGGTCCAACAAGTGATTGAGATTACATGTTTGAAAATGGTGTCCACAGAAGCATTGAAGTATGAGAGCACACATGAACTCTAAAAAGGAAGGCAAGACAGGCCTGACTTGCTCAGTTTGTTGCACTGTTGTTCCATTGTTTCTCAGTTGTGTCCAGCTCTCCATGACCCCATTTGGGTTTTTTTTAGCAGATATATTGGAGAAGTTTGCCATTTCCTTCTTCAGCTCATTTCACAGAAGAGGAAACTGAGGCAAACAAAGTGACTTGCCCAGGGTCACACAGCTAGTAAGTGTTGAGGCCAGATTTGAACTCAGGAAGATGAGTCTTCATGACTCTAGACCCAAAACTCTATTCACTGCACCATCTAACTGCCCGAAGTTTGTAAAGTCAACAAGCAATTTAAAAAGCATTTATTAAGAATCTACTGGGCACCACAGACTGTGCTAAATGCTAGGGATACAAACAAAGGGTGAAAAAATTCCTTGCCCTCAAGGCACTCACAGTCTAATGGGGGAGACACCATGCAAACACCTCTGTACAAATAAGATATAAACGGGATACTTTGGTGACAATCTCAGAAAGAAGGGCTCCATTAAGAGGGATCAAGAAAGGCTTCTTTTAGAAGATAGGATTCTAGCTGAGATTTGAAGGAGGCCAAGAAATCCAGGCAGTAATGATGAGGCAGGAGAGAGTTCCTGAAATGGTGCATAGCCAGCAAATGTTCCTGGAGTCAGCAGATGGAATGTCGTAAGAGGCAGAAGGGAGGAGGTTGTCACAAGATCAAATAGTATGAGGAAGGGAATGAGTTGTAATATGACTAGAAAGCTAACAAGGTATGAGGTTCCAAGGGATTTTCAAAGTTAAATAGCAGGTTTTATATTTGATCCTGGAGGTGATAGGAAGCCATTGTAGTTTGTTGAATAAGGAAGTGATTTGGTCAGACCTAGGTTCTTGAAAGATCACTGGATTAAAGAAGGGCTTGATGCTTTGTGTCTACGTTGGTCATGGTTGAGTTCCTGGACCTCAAATATGGAGCCCTTCACTTCTTCAAGGTTACAGATGATATTAACAGCATTGTTAACACATGTAATGTCCCATGGGTGAGCAACACTGTTGGCATGGGACAGACGGAGGGAGATCTGCATGACTGTGTCATGACCTTCTGTGTTGGTAACCAAAAATAGGCTCCTTAGCACTTAGCCAACAAGTGCCCTTGACTAGTTTGGCTTTTTACCCTGAGCTGAATGCTGTTTGTATGTTGGATTGGAGTAAGCTTGTCGGCCCATTCACCTTGCTTCCCTTGCTTAAGCTGATCGAAAGAACATGTGCTTTCCCGGTCAACCCCTTCACCTTGCTTAAGCAGATCGAAAGAACCTGTGCTTTCCCCGGCACACCTTACATCCCCGCAGAAGCTGGGTGGTTAAAAACAGCTTCTGCTGGAGCCAGAGGCTGCTATAGCTACAGCCACAGCCAAAGCTGAAGCAGGAGCTGCCGGTAGCAGAGCTGACCTACAGGAGGAAGCTGAACAAGGACTTGAGGCCAGTGGGTAATCTTTTTACCATAGAGGGGAAGCATGTATATGATTTTGCTGTACACCATCATACTTCTCTGTGGCCTTCTGGTTACTCTTGTGAGGCGTACATATTGGGCCTGGAAGCTTTTGATCAATATATCGAAATGGGGATGCTGGTTCATGGGTTGGTTACTGTGGAGCCTAAATATATGCTTTGATTCTTCTGCCTCCTACTTTGAGAGTTTCTTATATCCGGAGGTTCTGAACCTTTCAGACATATATATGATCCTCTTTGAAATTATAAACTCTGCCCTCCTAATACATTTCGCGACAAGGATGGGATCGCTAGGTATAAGATCTCTATTTAGAAGCACAAGAACTTCAGAGGAAGAGATGAATATCCTAGGGTGGGAGGATCCATTTTATTCCTCCCTAGCAAAAGAATTGGCTAAAAAAGCTGGACCCTGTGAAAACTGGGAACCAAGGCTACAGAGAGAAGATCCTAGGGATTTGGAAAGGTGTTTACAAGAGGTTGGGATTCAGTCAGGGGCATCACTATCTAGGCAAAGCTGGATAGTGTTATCAGCCTACCGGCTAGTATAGGAAAGATTGAGATTAAGTGAAAGAGATGGGGGCGCTCCTACCCCACTGCAAGAAGGGGAATCTCAGATAGCAGGAGAACAAACTGACTCAAATGAAAACTTTTCTATTAATGTGGCTAGGAGCAACAGGAGACCAAATAGGCCAAGTGTGCATTCCAACCTAGCCCAGACCAAGCCTGACTGCCTGCTTTGTCCTTGCCATGGTGGCAGGGGAAGTGAGTGGGGGGAAAATGAGACAACATTAGGGGCTGAGGCACAAAACACTACTAGGATTCAGGATGCCCCTCGCATAGAGAATGGGAGATGGTTAAATAATCAGACAAGAGATTTGTCGGGGGCGGAGGCAAGATGGCGGCTGGTAAGCAGGAACTAATGTGAGCTCTGTACCGAGTCCCTCCAAAAACCTATAAAAAATGGTGCTGAACCAGTTCTAGAGCAGCAGAACCCACAAAACAGCAGAGGGAAGCAGGGCTCCAGCTCAGGACAGCCTGGATGGTCTCTGGGTGAGGTCTATCCCACACGGAGCTGGGAGCTGGGAGCTGGGAACGGAGTGGAGCAGAGTTCAGCGTGGGCGTTGTGGACCATCCAGACCAGAAGCCGGGCGGAGGGGGCCCTAGCGCCCTGAATCAGTGAGCTGCGGCAGTAACCAGACTCCTTAACCCACAAACACCAAAGACTTCGGAGAAGGTTAGGGGGAAAAGCTGCCGGAGTAGAAAGAGTTCGCGGTTCGGCTTCCATCCCCGGGGACAGCGGATGTGGGGCAGCTACAGCTGTTGTTACTTCCGGCTGCAGGCCCACCTGGTGGGAGGAATTAAGTGGCGGATCAGAGCAGAAGTGCATGGCCTGCTGAAGATCTAAGCCCAGTCCGGGTTGGAGGTTGGGTAAGGAGCAGTGCTGGTGTGGCAGAGCTGGCACCTCCCCCCCAAACATGGAACATAGAACTCTCTAGTCTACAAGCAGTCATACCCCACTGAAAAACTCAAAGGTCAAGTTAGTTGGCTGGGAATATGGCCAGGCAGCGAAAACGCACCCAGATTCAGTCTCAGACTTTGGATTCTTTCTTTGGTGACAAAGAAGACCAAAACATACAGCCTAAAGAAGTCAACAAAGTTCAAGAGCCTACACCAACAGCCTCCAAGAAAAACATGAACTGGTCCCAGGCCATGGAAGAGCTCAAAAAGGATTTGGAAAAGCAAGTTAGAGAAGTAGAGGAAAAATTGGGAAGAGAAATGAGAAGGATGCGAGAAAACCATGAAAAACAAGTCAATGACTTTCTAAAGGAGACCCAAAAAAATACCGAAAAATACACTGAAGAAAACAACACCTTAAAAAACAGACTATCTCAAATGGCAAAAGAGCTCCAAAAAGCCAATGAGGAGAAGAATGCCTTGAAAGGCAGAATTAGCCAAATGGAAAAGGAGGTCCAAAAGACCACTGAAGAAAATACTACTTTAAAAATTAGATTGGAGCAAGTGGAAGCTAGTGACTTTATGAGAAATCAGGATATTATAAAACAGAACCAAAAGAATGAAAAAATGGAAGATAATGTGAAATATCTCATTGGAAAAACCACTGACCTGGAAAATAGATCCAGGAGAGATAATTTAAAAATTATTGGACTACCTGAAAGTCATGATCAAAAAAAGAGCCTAGATATCATCTTTCAAGAAATTATCAAGGAGAACTGCCCTGATATTCTAGAGCCACAGGGCAAAATAGAAATTGAAAGAATCCATCGATCGCCTCCTCAAATAGATCCCAAAAAGAAATCTCCCAGGAATATTGTTGCCAAATTCCAGAGCTCCCAGATCAAGGAGAAAATACTGCAAGCAGCCAGAAAGAAACAATTTGAGTATTGTGGAAACCCAATCAGAATAACCCAAGATCTGGCAGCCTCTACATTAAGAGATCGAAAGGCTTGAAATACAATATTCCGGAGGTCAATGGAGCTAGGATTGAAACCTAGAATCACCTACCCAGCAAAACTGAGTATCATGCTCCAAGGCAAAATATGGATTTTCAATAAAATAGAGGACTTTCAAGCTTTCTCAGTGAAAAGACCAGAACTGAATAGAAAATTTGACTTTCAAGCACAAGAATCAAGAGAAGCATGAAAAGGTAATCAGGAAAAAGAACAAGAAAAAGAAATTGCAAGGGACTTACTAAAGGTGAACTGTTTTGTTGACATTCCTACATGGAAAGATGATGTGTATGATTCATGAGACCTCAGTATTTGGGTAGCTGAAGGGAATATGCATACGTATATGTTTATGTATATATATGGGTGAATGTGTATGTATGTATATATCTATGTGTGTATGTATATAAATATATATATATGTGTGTGTGTGTGTGTGTGTGTGTGTGTGTGTGTGTGTGTGGAGAGAGAGAGGGAGAGAGAGAGGGAGAGAGCAGACACAGGGTGAGTTGAAGATGAAGGGAAGATATCTAAAAGAAATAAAATCAAATAAAGGGATGAGAGAGGAACATACTGAGAGAGGGAGATAAGGAGAGATAGAATGGGATGGATTATCTCCCATAAAGGTGGCAAGAGGAAGCAGTTCTATGGGAGGAGGGGAGAGGGCGGATGAGGGGGGAATGAGTGAACATTGCTCTCATCAGATTTGGCCTAAGGAGGGAATACCATACATACCCAATTGGGAATCTTACCCCACAGGATAGAAGAGGGAAGAAGATAAAAAAAATGGGGGGGATGATGGAGGGGAGGGCAGATGGGGGTGGAGGTAGTCAAAAACAAACACTTTCGAAAGGGGACAGGGTCAAGGGAGAAAATTCAATAAAGGGGGATGGGTTGGGAAGGAGCAAAATATAGTTAGTCTTTCACAACATGAGTATTGTGGAAGGGTTATACATAATGATACACATGTGGCCTATGTTGAATTGCTTGACTTCTTAGGGAGGGTGGGTGGGAAGGGAAGAGGGGAGAGAATTTGGAACTCAAAGTTTTAAAAACAGATGTTCAAAAACAAACAAAAATGTTTTTGCATGCAACAAGAAAATAAGATACACAGGCAATGGGGCATAAAAATTTATCTTGCCCTACAAGAAAGGAAGGGAAAAGGGGATGGAAGGGGAGTGGGGTGACAGAGGGGATCGCTGACTGGGGAACAGGGCAACCAGAATATATGCCATCTTGGAGTGGGGGGAGAGTAAAAATGGGGAGAAAATTTGTAATCCAAACTCTTGTGAAAATCAATGCTGAAAACTAAATAGGTTAAATAAATTTAAAAAAAAATAATCAGACAAGGGCTCAACCTATACAAAGGAGGAAGACAGAAACCCAAGGTGACAATTCAGTTACAAGGGAAATTCAGGAAGATTTCTCACCACAAGAGGTTACAGATATTTTGAGTAGATTCAGCCAAAGAATAAGAGAACCATTAATATCTTGGATGGTAAGATTCAGTGATCAAGGGGCCAGTGGAATATCAGTAGATAGGACAGACTGTATGAGATTCATAGGTATCAGCCATGATCCTCTAGTTCAACAAGCTTTTAGAGAACATTGTCAGCCAGGAGATGATGATGGCAGGACTATTCTGTTGGTGTAAGCTGCTGTGGGATACAATAAGAGATATGCTACTGATTATATGTGGCCCACTGAGCACAGACCCTGGTATTCACTTAGAGATTGTATCATGAGACTAAAGGAGGAGGTAATGAAGACTGCTATTATGACAGGAACTGCAGACAAATATTACAATGATCCAATGCTACTCCCTCATAGGAATTTAATAATTAGGACAGCTCCCCCCATTTATGAACAACTAATTTTGAATTTGTTACTTGGGGAAGTAGGGAGCCGTCTTACAACGGTGATAAACAAGATTTTACAGTTACATGACTTAGGAGACTGGTGAAGGGATAGATCTCCTTGAGAGAGAAGGGTGAATAACCAGCAAACTTGGCGAGAAAATAGAGTAACAAGAAAAGAAATGTTTACTGCTCTATTGAGAGCAGGAGTAGGTTTTGAAATGATAGATGGCATTCCAACCAATGAATTGTACAGAATGTACCAAGATAAAGGACTCGATAACAGAAGAAATAGGGAAATAAGAACTGCTCCTGCAAACCCACAAGCCACTCAGAGGGAAGGTGACCTTGTGTGATTAATGGATGAAAACTTGTACATCTGGGGAAAGGCTGGGAGGACAATCCTAGTCTCTACCTAGGATGGGATCCTCTTAGTTTAGTTTTCCCATTGTGTTTCCTTGTACATCTGGGGAAAGGCTGAAAGGACAATCTTAGTCTCTATCTAGGGTGGGATCCTCTTGGCTTTCTCATTATGTTCCTTTTGAAAAGAAACATTTCCCACCTGAGTTTGGCTCTAATATTGGATCTTTGCATAACTTAAATATCAACCAAACTGGAGATGATTTTATTTGAAGGATAATAGCCCATACTTGCCTACTCTTTTTGTTCTTTGTTTTGGCTAACCTTGTTGCTAGTTCTGTTTCCTTTAGGCTTAAGCACTTTTCGGTGACTGCCTAAGCATGTAGCATTCTTGGAATTCCTGCCAGCTCGTTAAAGAACTGACCTCTGGAATGATACTTTTTGGGGCAGAGACACCTCTACATCCAATTTCAGCAAGAAGAAGCTATGGAAAATGAGACCTTCACCCCTTACCCCAAGATTTTGAGCCCCAATCGTTCGAGGGGTGTGGGAATGATGATAGTGTTCTGTGTACTTATTTTGTGTTATCCTTGCTATGTTGTTTTATTGTTATGATATTATTGATCCTATGTAATGTATACAAGGATCTAGGGGTGGACATTTGAATTATTAATAATTATTTTGGGGATGATTGATTGAAGAGATTATCTTGCTGGGACCTAGGGATGGATCACATTTGAATCGTAAACCAATATCTGGGAATGTCACTGAATGATATGTTTTGCTTTATTATGAATGATATGTTTTAGTTTCCTTTGTAATTGGATCACAATGTACGTTCTAGGATACATGGCTGATTAGATTATGTATCCTAGAACAAGGGGTGGAGTGTGTTGGTAACCAAAAATGGGCTCCTTAGCACTTAGTCAACAAGTGCCCTTGACTAGTTTGGCTTTTTCCCCTGAACTGAATGCTGTTTGTATGTTAGATTGGAGTAAGCTTGTCGGCCCATTCACCTTGCTTCCCCTGCTTAAGCTGATCGAAAGAACCTGTGCTTTCCCCGGCATACCTTACACTCCCACAGAAGCCGGATAATTAAAAACAGCTTCTGTTGGAGCCAGAAGCTGCTATAGCTACAGCCACAGCCAAAGCTGAAGCAGGAGCTGCCGGTAGCAGAGCTGACCTACGGGAGGAAGCTGAACAAGGACTTGAGGCCAGTGGGTAATCTTTTTACCATAGAGGGGAAGCATGTATATGATTTTGCTGTACACCATCATACTTCTCTGTGGCCTCCTGGTTACTCTCGTGAGGTTTACTTATTGGGCCTGGAAGCTTTTGATCAATATATCAAAATGGGGATGCTGGTTCATGGGTTGGTTACTGTGGAGCCTAAATATATGCTTTGATTCTTCTGCCTCCTACTTTGAGAGTTTCTTATATCCGGTGGTTCTGAACCTTTCAGACATATATATGATCCTCTTTGAAATTATAAACTCTGCCCTCCTAATACACCTTGCCACTGAGGACATGAACTATGGCAGCATTCCAGGCAGAGGAAGGAACATGGTAGCCTGCAGAGTAAGACTGAACTTACTGACCTCATTATAATCAGGTACTGGGCCAACAAAAATTCAGATCTTCTGACAAAAGATTAATAGCACCCCAACTCTGTAATCTGGAGTCTTTGATATATAATGTGGGGCCATTATTGACTGCCCACCAGTCCGATCTCCTCAGCTTTCCCAATGACAGAATCTCAGAATTGGAAGGGACCCTGGTGGCAACTGAGTCCAACCCATACCACAAACATAATCACCACTATGACATCCCTGGCAAGTGACCTTCCAATCATTGTTTGATCACTTCCAGTAGAGTTAAATCCACTGCCTTCTCTGGCAGCCCATTAAGGAAAGTCACTTGCCCAAGATCAAATATCTAATAAATTGAAGACATGAGAAGGATTCCAGTCCTTAGTCTGACTTCAAATTCTGACACCTTCCCACTCCTCTTCCCCATTCCACCCACACCAAGTACAATGTGCAAAATAACACCAAAAAATGAGATGAAAGGATCATGTTTGTCTGAGGTGATCAGGGGAGGCATCATAAAGAAGATGGCAGTGTGGCATTTAAGAGTTGAGAGAGGCAGGAGTATTGGTAGAGTGAATGTTTAAATAGTATTTGTTTCACGGTTCAGAGAATTCAGAATTTCACCATATGAAAGGATCTCAGAAGCTATTGATTCAATCCAACCCATGCCTGAAGAGGAATGTCCTCTATAACACATCACAAAAGAAGTCATCCAACATCTTCTTGAAAAGCTTGGATGAAGGGGAACCCACTGTATCTTCAAGTAGCCTATTACACTTCAGGATGACCCTAATTATCAGGAACTTTTTTTTCTTTCATTTAAAAATTACCTTGCATTTATTTTTAAAGCATTTTGTACATTCTTATGCAACAGGTGCTTGGAATGGCTGCATACAGTGTCATGCCTCGCACCTCTTTCATGGACATATGAATATTTACTCACTTTTGAAGATGGGTCACTCACCCCAATCTGCCCTCACATTGGCAAGCCTAGGTTACTAGAGAATTCTCTCAAGATCTTATTGATAACCTTGGTGTGAAAGAATATATTTCCCCTATTCATAACTCTAGCTCCTGAGGCTCTACTAATGCATTTTTATTTATACAACCAACCATTAATAACAATGATACTATTAGATATAAACATAATGATTTACTTTATAGTAAAGTAAAATAAAAATTACCGTAATACTACTAATAATATCACAGGTACTCATATTTTGAGACAAATGCATGTATAATAAATATGCCCATAAATCTGGGTCACAAGATGTGCCTAATTTCTGTGGAGGGAGAGGGGCATATGCTTACAGAAACCTCCTAAGGAAACACACGATTGAGGTAAATCTGTGCACACAAGGTGACTCAAATGTTCCACTTTGGTGTTTTCTTTTTGTTTCAGCAACTGTCCACAAAAGTCCCTAATAAAGCTAGCTTCTATACTGAACAGATGTTCGCACTGTTACATCGAAGTGATCTTCACCATGATAAACTAACACATCACTGGGCACAAAGTCCCAGCAGGACTTACTCATCAGCGACAGCTATAGTATCCATCACTTCCAACTTCCAACTCACATGATGCAGTTTTGAAATCTCACCTTCCACCTCCCTCTCATATTTTATCTTTCTGTGTTTAGCCTCTGGATCTTCTCTGCAAATGAATCAACTCTAGTCTGTGGTTAGTAATCAAATTCTCATCTGTCTATAACCAGATAAATCATATTTGTACCATAGTGATACAATTCTGATATCTCTTCCCCCATTTTACTATGGCTTGTCTTGGAACTCAGAGTTACAAAGTAATTGAATCCATAACAGTTTCTCTCAGAGCTATGAGCAGGCTTAACTCAACCAGGAACCCTAAGAGACAGTGTATTACACTTATCCATGTCCAGGTTGCCTTCCTTCCCCCAGACTCCAGAGGGCTCTTTGATGGAAGACACTCCTCTCTCTTTTAACTTTGTATCCTCAGCCCTGATTGCTCTATGGACACTTTGTTGATGGATTTGCCCAAATTTTCTCTGCAATTTATCAAGCAACAAACACACATTCCTGGTTCTTGTCTATGGGTCCAAACAGAACAAATCTGATCCCTTCTTCCCAGACATTCCTTCCAATTGTTGAAGACAAGATCATGTCCAGCTCTGAATTTTCTCTTCCATTAGCTGATCCTCATATGGAATGATCCCTCAGTGTTGACTATTTCATTCACACCTCTGGAGTCCAATCTCAAGTGGTCTGACACAGTGGGCAGGATGGGCTCTACCCACCCACCCCTGCTCCTTCCTTTTGAAGAGCTGCAGGCTTGGAGCCTGCACCAATTGCTGCAGCAACTCTCAAAGATCATCTCCTAATGTATATGGTGGATACAATCTTTAATGGAGACACATGAATGACATGACAGATTGTGCAATGACAGGTCGAGACAAAGGAACAACTCTTTAGTCACTCAATATAACAAAGAAGCCAATTTAAAATTATCCAGCCATGCCTTTGGAAAAGGAATTGTTGATCGCCAAGTATCCAGAATGGCTTATTGGGGTGTATGTAGTGTTCAGGGCAGACTAGCACCTCTGGTGTGAGGACTACAGCTCCAAGAAGCTGTAGCATGTCCAGTGGCCACACCCCAGTAAACCATCTCAGCAGAAGGGCTGAGGGTAACTAACAAACCTTTAAGTGAATTAGAGGTGTGTCTACCCAAAGCATCTGAAGACAGAATGGGTGAATGAGAACAAATTGTTCTAATGGCCATGAAGGCGGCTGAAGCAGGTGCTGTGGAGCACTTAGAGCTTGGTCAGACATCAAAGACGCCATGGTCATCCACTGTATCTCAGGACATCAGCATTTGTCCCAAATTATGTTCTACCACTGGATTTTGATGACTCTGGAAGAAAGAGTAAGGATTTCCATCTTAGATGAGAATTTGAGGCTAATAGAGCAGGGGATTCTGTGGGCTTATTGTGAATTTCAACGAAACATTTGATAAAATTTCATGTGCTCTATATTGAGAGCTGAGGACTTCATAATTGCACAAATAGGTGTATTTAAAGCAAAATACATATTTAGAACATGCACCATGCTGATTAATACATCAGTTTCTGTTTGGAAAGAGCCCTCTAGTGCTGCAGACACCAAAGATCTGTGGTTGATCCTCAGTACCTTAACCTTCCACTATGTGGCCTCAACAAAGAAGTAGATGGCACACTTTTCAAATTGGCAGTTGGCATGAAGGCTGGTATGAAAGCCAATGGATGCTGACAGAATCTTCTTTTGTAAGGAAATAAGAATTAACAAAGTCTTACACTTGGAGAACAAAAAATCAGCCTCCCAAACAAACTTCCCAAGTCTAAGATGGAGAATAGCTAGAGAATATTTCATCTGAAAATAGAAATCTGGGTTTTTGGTGGAAGGAAGATTCAGTGTCTGTGTGGCATGGATGTCAGAATATCTAATGTCTCTGCTAGACTTCAAGCTCCCTGAGGGCAGCAGTCAGGGCATGTATACATTTGTGTAAGTTTTACTAACATGTCTGTCTGCACTCGGTAGGCTCTTAGTGAAGGTTTGCTGTCACTCAACATTCTTATTGGGCTGCATTAAACCATATCTCAAATTTTGTTGTGAAAAATGAAGATTGGATTTGTGTTGCTTGGTCAGAGATGATACAACAAAGAGCAAGGTGGGGGCAGAGGAAAAAGTGAGTGAAGGAAGTCCCTAACAAAAAGAGTCCACCCCCCCAAAAAATTGGCTGCTGTGAAAGGTAGTGAGGTCCCTTTCACTGGCATTAAGCATGGGCTAGAGGACCACTTGCAGAAGACTGTGCAGAGGGTCTTTCTATTCAGGTTGGAGTTAAACTAGATGCCCCCTGAGGGTTGTTCATGTTCCAAGAAACTATGATTCCCTATATTTGACACCTTAACCCAAACACTTCTACCCTGAGCCAGAACATGGTCAAGGCACCCAGGCAAGGTTCTTAGCCACTGAATTAAGAGAATGTCAAGTTTAAGGGGCAATGAGCACATTTAACATCCTTTGGCAGCAAAGAAAGAGGGTACATTGGCACCTGTTGTTGTGGCTCAGTTGTTTCAGTCATATCTGACTCTCTGTGACCCATTTGGGGTTTTCTGGGCTATGATACTGTCATGGTTTGCCATTTCCTTCTCCAGTTCATTTTACATATGAGGAAACTGAGGCAAACAAGCTGAAGTGACTTGCCCAGGGTCACACAGCTAGCGTCTAAGGTCAGATTTGAACTCAGATCTTCCTGACTCCAGGGCCAGTGTTCTATCCACTGTGACACCTGGCTGCCCCTTGTTATCCCTCAGTTTGAAAGAAATACTAGTTCAAATAGGAAGCTCTATGATGGGCTAGTGTGCCTACTTGTCCCAGAAGCCTAGCCCCTAGTTATAGCTCTGCTTTCACCCACTGCCCCGTTGCCCCACACTCAGCATCGGCCTTAGGGCTGTACTTGGGGACTGACTTGAAGCTGGAGCCATGACATCCCTTGACCTGGAAAAGGCAGCTCGTAGTCAATGTGTGACCCATGGCCTGAGATGATGCATTTTCTTTAAGTGTTTTCTTCATTTGTTTGAATGTCATTTTGTTTGAATGTCATGTCATTTGTTTGAGGAGAATGAACCAATATCCAGGAGCCCAATAATGAGGCCTCAGAGCATTATTTACTGCTTTGGATGACTGTGGAGAGCCACACTTCCTCAATTCTAATGGTGGGAAAGACCAGTCTCCACTATGGGAACATTAGAATTTCTGATTATCTTTTATTGAAAGATAGTTTTTTCTAAGATTCAAATAATATTAAAATGAATTCAAATAATTTAAACTAAGTACTTCATTCTTAGGACTCCAGCATCAGTCAAAAGACTATAATTATTTGTAGATAGATAGATAGGCACATGGTAAGCACTTAATAGCTCATCTATTCATCTATCTAACTGGAGAGAGAGAGAGACAGAGATAGACAGATAGAGATGGAGAAAGAGACAGAGACAGAAAGACGAAGAAACAGAAAGACAAAGAGACAGACACAGAAAGAGAAAGACAGACAGAGACAGAGAGAGGTCATTACCACTTGTTGCCATTATTGTGGGTTGAGCTCTAAGAGTCTGTCTTTACACAATTCATATTCCAAATGAGTAAAGACCAAATTAAAAAAATTTTCTGGTAATTTCTTTTAATTCACCAGGAGAATGACAGGACGTGGAAAAATCATCCTGATTCCTTTGCTGGCCTTTGCTTAGATGGGACTTACTGAAGTGGCCCATCAATGCTTGGGGAGCTCCGGCAAAGGCCCTCAGAAAGACCCTGAGTTGTTTCAGTGAATCAAGTATTTCAGAATTATAATCAGTCTCAGTCCTGACTTCCAAGTTCTTCCAAGCACATGGCAAGCATCCGAACAGGCAGGTTCCAGGAAGGAGGCGGGGAGGTGTTGGGAGGTGAGTTCATAAGCACAAAGTGTGAAAAGGCAGATGAGGAGGAAGATGAATCTAGTTTCTTCACTTCTGGGGAGAAAAACCAGTGCCTGAGACATTCCTAGGCTTGGGCCCCCATTACATGGATTCAGTCAGCCAGCTGGACTCCACTAACCCCCCCCCCCCACTGTCTTGGTTTGTGTCAAGGCCACCTTGAAACATATCCATGTGCTCCAGAACACAGAGATGTTCAGAGAAGAGTGGTGGGTGTTTGGCAAGGTCAGCATGCAAACTTTTTTTTCTCATATCCATAGAATGTGGGGGCTGAGCTATGAAGGACCTTAGAGCAGAAACCACATCCTGTAAGAATTCCATCATCAATGTGCCCAAAACACTTGTTAAGATTCTGCCCAAACCCATCCCTCTTCCAGAAGTCCCTATATTTCGGTTGGGTGCTTCACTAACCTTTAGTGATACAGGTTTTTCATCTTGGGGTAACCATCACTCCTTCCCCACCCCCAACTCCCTAGTCAATCACTATCTACACCTACTTTTGCCAACTTAACTTCTCTCCCTATAATTGCTTGCTAATTGGTCTCTCTACTTCTGATCTCCCCTGTGCTTATCTGTCATCCACGTAGCTGACAAGGTGATATTTCCTAAACACAAGCATGACCATGTCAACTCCTGGCCAAAAGTTTTTGTGGCTCCCAATTGCCTTAAACTTCTCCGTTCAACATTAAAAACTCTTCACAGCATGGTTTTCATCTATCTTCCCAGTCTCCTTTAGTATAGTGCTTTCCATAAACAGCATGGTACCTCCTATCTCTGCCCTTTTGCAAAGTGTACTGTCATGGGTGGAAAGCACATTTTCCTCATCTTTGCCTTAAGCTTAGTCCTCAGCTTGAATACTAGGGGATTTGTTTGTTTTGTTTTGTTTTGTTTTTTAGCTGCTAACCACTGCTATGAAGAAAAACACACATTTGTCATAGTTGAGACAATACAAAGACTGGAGTACTGGAAATTGGGAAAATGCCATTTTTACTGATGGAACTTATTTTTTATTCTAGGCTACACCAAAACCATTATCAGAAGTCCAAGGGAGCCTATAAGATCTATCAGACTATAAAACATTCTCCCCCATTCTCACTCAGGTTAGGGGGATTTTTTTTACTCTGGGTATTCATCAGAGAAAGGAAAGGGCTGGACACACAGATCTGAGAATCATCTACATAACCACTGACACTAATGAGGACACAGGGAAATAAAAGAATCTTAAGGGATACCAGCAGTAAGAGAGCATGACAAGAATAAAGATCCAATAGAAGAAACCATGAAGGAGTGGTCGGAGATTTGGGGAAAGAGCCAAGAGAGACTTCATCAGGGAAACCCAGAGAGAAAGAAGATCCTATGCAGGAGAAGGAGGTGATTAATAGTGTCAAAATCTACAAAGAAGTTGTAAGGAAAAGGACTGAGAACAGGCTGTCAAGTTTGGTAATGAAGAGGTCACTGGTAACTTTGGAGGGACAAGTTTCAGTCAAGTGGTCCAACTTGAAACCGGATTGAAGAGGTTTTGGTTATACTGGGAAAAACTGTCTGACATATGATTGATCCTTTGCCCAAGGGGGATGCGGAGACTTTTCTGGCACTTCTGAGAGTAGTTTCACCCCCTCTTCTGAAACAGCTCCAAGCTTGCAGGAAGGGAGACAGAGCCATGACTTGTGGACATCTCCATCTACCCAATAAGTCAATGAATGTCATCTGACCACCACACTCTCCTGACCTCTGCTGGATGAAGGGGCATCACTCTCCGGAGAGGAGATTGCTGAGGTCAGCCACATCTCTCTGGAGCATGCCGGTAACATCCTAAGATATCATCTGACATCTCTGCCCTCCACAAGGCTAGTAGGTGCTTTGAAGGAGCAAGAAAAACACACACAAGAAATAAACTAAAAGCCTAGAAAAGGCATCCAGGATCCTTACACACCTGCTCATTTGGGCACTGATCCTGGGGGGGTCAGTTGGAATAAAATGGGATCCAACAGGGATCCATGGAAAGGCTTGCACTTGAGTACAAAAAAATGAACCTCACAAGGATAAAATTGGGGAGCACAAAGCAGTTGTTCTGAAAAAAATTAAGGCTTTTTTTAGTGGACTAGGAGTTTAATGTACATAAGTCAGCAGCATGATGGGGAAGCCAAAGATGACAATGTAATTGTGGACTGCATTAGGAAAGACTTAGTTTACAATCCCCATCTCTCTCCTGAGCTTCAATTCCTCAGCACCAACTGCCATGTAGACATTTCAAACTGGACATCTTGTTGGCATCTCCAACTCAGAATGTGTGTTCAAAACAGAGTTCATTGTCTTTCCCCTCAAATGCTTTTCTTTTCCCAACTTCCCTAGTGGTGTCCAGGGCACCACCATCCTTCCAGTCACCCAATTCAAGCTCTGGAATTGTCCTAGACTCCTCTCTCTGTCTCAACCCTGATTGAAAACCCATTGCCAAGTCTTTTGGATTCAACTTCCACTGTATCTCTCAAAGTGCTTCCTTCTTTTATTTATTTAATCATTCACTACTTGACTAATTTATTTATTTGTATATTCATTCATTCATTTGTTTGCTTATTATTTTCTACTGAAGTCGCCACCCTCATTTCCAGGCTCACCTTGACCTGGATGATGACAATAACCTCTGCGACTCTCCTGTCTCTCTATTCCAATCAAGTTTCCCTGCAGCTGACCTTGTTCATGGACAGCCTGACCATATCACTCCCCTGCTCAGGAAATGTCAATGTTTCTTCATCACCATTAGCATAAAATACAAGCTCCTCTGTTTGATATTTGAAGGCATTCTGGCTCTGGCCGGTCATTCCAGGCTTCCTGGACATTATTCTCTTTCATAAACTCTACATTCTAGACAAGATGGTCACCTATGCTCCAAATGAAGAAAGCCATCTCCCACCTCAGTTATTTCAGACAGGCTTTGCTATATGCCAGGAATGGCCTCTCTGTTAGACTCCTCAGTCTCCTATCTTCAGGCTTTGGCCCCCTGTTGTTGCTGTTACTTCTTTGTGCATACATTGTATGTCTCTAGTAGAAGGTAAGCTACTTGAGGGCAGGGATAGCTTCATTATTGTTGTTACAATCTGGCACTTTAGCAGCATGTTGGCACATAGAGTAGTTGTCTCTCAATCAATGTCCATCAAAATAAATTGCATTGACATCAAGTCTTAGTTTTTTCACTTAATAGCTCAAAGACCTTGCTCAAGTCGTTTTGTCAGTTTCCTTATCTGCCAAGCAGTCCCTAGGAGTCCCTAGCAGCCCTACATTCCTGATTCCACAATCTTTCATACCAGTTCACTATAGAACTTTCTCTTGGAGGAATCAGTCTCTGGTGGATGGTCTCTGTGATCTGTCAAGACCATCCAAGATTGAGATCATGCATTAGGATTACAGAAAAAGAAATACAGAAAAAGCCTTTTAAAAATTTAAATTCCGGTGGGAGGAGCTAAGATGGCGTCTAGAAAGCAGGGATGTGCCTAAAGCTCTCCCTGAGAACCCTTCAAACACCTATAAAACTGGCTCTGAACAAATTATAGAACTGCAGAACCCACAAAATAGCAGAGGGAAGCAGGGCTCCAGCCCAGGACAGCCTGGATGGTTCCTGGGTAAGGTTTATTGCACTGTGCTGGGAGCAGAGTGGAACAAAGCCCAGCATGGACTCCTCCCAGACTAACCAGACCAGGAGCCAGGCAGAACAGGCCCTAGCACCCTAAATTAGTGAGCTGTGGCAGTTACCAGACTTCTGAACCCACAAACACCAAAGACAACAGAGAAGGTTAGTGGGGAAAAAACTGCAGGGACAGAGTGAAAGGAGTTCACGGTTCAGCCACCACCCTGGGGGCAGCAGAGGCAGAGCAGCTACAGAACTACATCTACAGTTACTTCTGGTCCCAGGCCCACCTGGTGTGAGGAATTAAGTGGCGGATCACAGCAGCAGTGCAGAGCCTGCTCAGATCTGAGTTGCAATCCGGATTGGCGGCTCTTGGGGAAAGACGAGCACTGGTGTGGCAGAGCTTGCTGTGTAGAAAAAGCTCTGAAAACAACATGGAAGCCCCTCAAGCTTGGAACAAAGTACTCTCTACTCTACAAGCAGTCATACCCTGATGAAAAACTCAAGGGTCAAGTAGTTGGCTGGGAACATGGCCAGGCAGCGAAAACGCACCCAGATTCAGTCTCAGACTTTGGATTCTTTCTTTGGTGACAAAGAAGATCAAAACATACAGTCAGAAGAAATCAACAAAGTCAAAGGGCCTATATCAAAAACCTCCAAGAAAAACAGAACTGGTCTCAGGCCATGGGAGAGCTCAAAAAGGATTTGGAAAAGCCAGTTAGGGAAGAAGAGGAAAAATTTGGAAGAGAAATGAGAGTGATGTGGGAAAACTGTAAAAAACAAGTCAATGACTTGCTAAAGGAGACCCAAAAAATACTGAAGAAAATAACACCTTAAAAATAGACTAACTCAAATGGCAAAAGAGCTCCAAAAAGCCAGTGAGGAGAAGAATGCCTTGAAAGACAGAATTAGCCAAATGGAAAAGGAGGTCCAAAAGATCACTGAAGAAAATATTACCTTAAAAATTAGATTGGAGCAAGTGGAAGCTAGTGACTTTACAAGAAATCAAGATATTATAAAACAGAACCAAAAGAATGAAAAAATGGAAGACAACATGAAATATCTCATTGGAAAAACCACTGACCTGGAAAATAGATCCAGGAGAGATCATTTAAAATTATTGTACTACCTGAAAGCCATGATCAAAAAAAGATCATAGATATCACCTTTGAAGAAATTATCAAGGAGAACTGCCCTGATATTCTAGAAGCAGAGGGTAAAATAGAAATTGAAAGAATCCACTGATCGCCTCCTGAGAAAGATCCCAAAAAGAAGACTCCTAGGAACATTGTTGCCAAATTCCAGAGCTCCCAGATCAAGGAGAAAATATTTCAAGCAGCCAGAAAGAAACAATTTGAGTATTGTGGAAACACAATCAGGATAATACAAGATCTAGCAGCTTCTACTTTAAGGGACTGAAGGGCTTGGAATACAATATTCAGGAGGTCAATGGAGCTAGGATTAAAACCAAGAATCACCTACCCAGCAAAACTGAGTATCATGCTCCAAGGCAAAATATGGATTTTCAATAAAATAGAGGACTTTCAAGCTTTCTTAGTGAAAAGACCAGAGCTGAATAGAAAATTTGACTTTCAAACACAAGAATAAAGAGAAGCATGAAAAGGTAAACAAGAAAGAGAAATCATAAGGGACTTATTAAAGTTGAATTGTTTTGTTTACATTCCTACATGGAAAGATGATGTGTATAATTCATGAGACTTCAGTATTAGGGTAGCTGAAGGGAATATACATATACAAAATATGTATTTATATATATATATACAAAATATGTATTTATATATATATATATATATACATATAGACAGAGGGCACAGGGTGAGTTGAACATGAAGGGGTGGTATCTAATAAAAACCAAATTAAGGGATGAGAGAGGAATATATTGAGAGAGGGAGAAAGGGAGAGATAGAATGGGGTAAGTTATCTCACATAAAAGTGGCAAGAAAAAGCAGTTCTGTAGGAAGGAAAGAGGGGGCAGGTGAGGGGGAATGAGTGAATCTTGCTGTCATCAGATTTGACCTGAGGAGGGAGTAACATACACACTCATTTGGGTATCTTACCCCACAGGAAAGAAGGAGGAAGTAGATAAAAAGGGGGGATGATAGAAGGGAGGGCAAATAGGGGGAGGAGGTAATCAAAAGCAAACACTTTTGAAAAGTGACAGGGTCAAGGGAAAAAACTGAACAAAGCGGGATAGGATAGGAAGGAGCAAAATATAGTTAGTCTTTCACAACATGAGCATTGTGGAACGGTTTTACATAATGATACACATGTGGCCTATGTTGAATTGCTTGACTTCTTAGGGAGGGTGGGTGGGGAGGGAAGAGGGGAGAGAATTTGGAACTCAAAGTTTTAAAAGCAGATGTTCAAAAAAAAGTTTTTGCATGCAACTAGGCAATAAGATATACAGTCAATGGGGCATAGAAATCTATCTTACCCTACAAGAAAGTAAGGGGAAGGAGGATGGAGGGGAGTGGGGTGACAGAAGGGAGGGCTAACTGGGGAATGGGGCAAACAGAATATATGCCATCTTGGAGTGGGGGGAGGGTAGAAATGGGGAGAAAATTTGTAATTCAAACTCTTCTGAAAATCAATGCTGAAAACTAAAAATATTAAATAAATAAATAAAATGAAAAAAAACCCTTTAAATTCCTCTTTGCTTCCTGACAAACTCTTTCTATTCATTAAAAACATAAAATAAAAAATGGAAATCCTCCCATGGGTGATCTGTTACAGACCCAGGGATGAGTGTGTTTGTTCATGCACAAAAAGGTTTCAGTTTCACAGAAGAAATCCATAGTAGTATCACAAAGGAAATGTTGTCCACAGCGATGATCAACTCTTGCTAGGAAGATATCCTTTGAAATGCATGGACCTCCTGGTCCTGGACATCTAGGTTGAGCCACCCATTGCACAGGCTGCCACAGGCTCTCTTCCACTGTCAGTGATATGGAATGGGGGCTTTGCTTCATTGTAATAGTACTTGTTTCCAAAGGGCTTTCTGATTTACATTTTCTTCCCAATGGCTCTGGGAGTAACCAGCATAAGTTACACCCATTTGATAGATGAGAACATCGAGTGTTAAAGAAGAAAAGTGACTTACTCAAGTTTATATTGCCAACACTTGACAGAAACTCCTGATTCCAACATTAGAGGATACAAGCAATTGCATAAATACTAAGAATACAGTCACTGTATTAGGCCCTGGTCATACAAAGGCAAGCAGACTCTGCCCTCAAGGGGTTTACATTTCCCTGAGATCCTTCCTAGGCCTCCCCAAGTGGGACCCCCAGACTTCAAGGCTCTAGTCTGCAAGCCAGGCTTCCCTCCTCCCTCCCAGCTCATGGGAAGACAGACAGGGAGCTGCACCCGAGGCCAGGCGTGCGGCTTACGGTATGCCAGGTATGTGAGGCCCTGGCAGAGACCCCACTCAGCTCCAGGGTCTGCTACTGTCTATCTTGAAAGGGCCCACTGTTCAGGCTGCATGGAAACAGGAAGTGAAACTTCTGTCCCAAAGACCTGTCATTGTCTCTGAACCACACAGGGCTCGGCCGCCCTCCAGGGAGATGCTGCTTCCCTCAAGAGAAAGTCATCAAGCCAGTTTCACTCCAAGGTTACCTGAGAGACTCCAGATTGCCAGGTGAATGAGGATGACTGGCCAAGAGCCAGAGAACCCTAAAGCAAGAGGCTCCCAAAGTCATTGGAGCTGACCTCTGACCCAGCAGGAATCTGATGAGAGACACACAAGACACACACAGAGAGAGAGAGAGAGAGAGAGAGAGACAGAGAGAGAGAGAGAGAGACAGAGAGAGAGAGACAGAGACAGAGAGAGACAGAGACACAGACAGACAGAGAGACAGAGAGAGACTGAGAGACAGAGACAGAGAGTCAGAGACAAAGAGACAGACAGACACACACAGAGACAGAGAGACAGAGGCAGAGGGTCATAGAGACAGAGAGGGAGGATAGAGACAGAAACAGAGACAGAGATAGACAGACAGTGAGGCAGATGCAGACAAGCATAGAAACAGAGATACCGAGTGACAATCAGAAACAATCAGAGAGAAACAGAAACAGACATAGAGACGGAGTCAGAAAGAGACAGAGACAGAATCAGACAAAAAAGAGACAAACAAACAGATAGTGGGAGCCAGGGAGAGACACAGAGAGACAGACACAGAGTCCCAGAGAGAGTGGCGGAAACAATGAGGCACAGACAGAGAGACAGATCAGAGACAGATCATGTGATCTAGGGGCACATAGCTAGTCAGTCAAATTTGTTAAATGCTTACTATGTGTCAGGCACAGTTCTGTATAACAAGGTTACCTGAGTATTACAAGGAGACAGCAAGGGGCTAGGCTCCCGGCTGTGGCAGGCCAGCCCTCAAAGCTTTCCCCTCCCATCGATGTTGGCCATCCCACTGCACTCTGACAGACCCTACAGCGGTGTTTGATCCCCCTCCCCGATCTCTTACAGGGCCAGCAGTCCAGAAGCTCCACGTTCGATGCTCCTCCTTCCCATCTATCCACCCCACCCCCACCTCAGGTCCTGGGGAAGGCCCTAACACTGACTTCATAATTTTCCTGACCCTGAGAGTGTTTTGTCTTTTGGCACACTTCCCACAGGTCTCTGAGAACACCTTGGTGATGCCCGACCTCTGATTTAAATGCCTCTGATAACCTTTTCTGCACACCTGGCTTTGGGATCTTTGCCTGCCTCAGTGCACCAAAGTGGAAATTCTTGGAGCTAGAGGCCTACGTGTCTGTCTCAGTGCAGAAGGAAAGGACACCCACCCCACCCCACCCCCACTCCTACTTGGTAATGGCCACCTCCCTGGACTTACAAGATGGCTGCCAAACAGTTTTCAGTCCATCGGCTTGTTGTCAGCATGTCAACAATTCATCTCTTCCCAGCTTCCCACCTGTTCCCTAACCCCAGGTGTGCCTGCAGGTGGAGGGCAGTCCAGCAGTGATCCTGGCATGGAAGACCTCATGGGGAATGGCAAGGTAAAACAGAATGGGATCATTGCTTAGGTGAATGAGCCCCAGACACGGGGTAGGAGACCTGCTTGGGTCTGGAGATGGCCAGGCCCTGAGTGACCCCCTCAAAATCCTGGGACCTGGGAAGAGAGGGGAAGTTCACCTTGGTAGGACAGAGCTGTGCCAGCATTTCCTGACAAGTTTGACTCTGAAGGCACTGTCCTTCCCACCGTATCACACTGCCTATCAAGGTTTGGGTCCTGGGGTATACAAGGATCTCCTCATACTTACCATAAATGCTCCAAGAAGGACTTAGCTTGGAATCTCCAGGCCTCCCTTCTGAGAATGCATGGGCAGAGCTGAGGGCATTTGTGAGTCAAATCCATTGACTCAAGAGGGAGAGAGAACAGAACTTAGATGACTCTACAGGAACGTTGGAGAAGAGATTGATGTTCAGATACAGTTGGACCAGGGGAATTTGGGGTCCTTTCCAATTCTGAGATCCTGAAAGTCGTCCTTTGAGGCTGCCATCTGCCACCTCTCTGCATTTGCTCAGGGTGACCACCCCCACCATGGTTGGAATGCTTTCCTCCTCACCTCCAACTCATGGAAGCTTGACTTCCCTTCAAGGCTCAGCTTAAGTACAACTTTTGACAAAGGTCTTTCCTCACCCCTCTCCTCTGTTTGTTAGTGACCTTCCAGCCAAATTATTAGTTATTTACTTGGGCTATTTCCTTCTCTGTATACATGTTGTCTCCCTCCCAGGTAGAGTGTTAGCTCCTTGAGAGCAAGGACTGCAAAGCCAGGGACAACTTGTGCGGGTCATGGGGGAGTTTTCCCTTTGCCAATTGGCCAATACCAGTCAATACCAGCCAGCCAGCTGGTTTTGATGAGCTCAACAATGACACAATAAGAGGGATGGCTCAGCCAAAGCTGGGGGGGGGGGAAGCTTGGAGGGATCCACGAGCCTGTGTGGAGGGAATAGCCTTTATTATATCTGACGTGCTTATCCCATGACAGTGCCATGGTCAAAAAGAATGTTCCATAGAGAAACAGGACAATTTTTAAAAACAAAGTAATTTTATTTTAGAAATAAGGGGCCACCTCCTAGTAAGCCTGATTTCTGGAAGGGGGAGGGGCCAGATGGTCACTGGGGATGTCGACAGATGGCTTGAAACCTCATGCTTTGAACATTTTTGGGTGGTGATGTTCAGTGTCTTTTTAGCTTAATACCCTTAGACAGGAACATGGGCCCAAGTGATGGTTCTCCCGGGGCCCTTGTCATCCCCATGTCGACACCAGTTACTCCACGATGGACTTGGGCTGAGATCAACACACAGCTCCAGAGGCCAAGGATACATCTGAGCTGCTTTTCCCTAAAGCATATGAGACCTGACAAATGCCACTCAGCCTGCACCATGCCATCCCCGCTGCCCTCTAGGAACATCTCCCAATGTTACTAACACCTTCCCGGAAAATTCCATGAGAATGATGGCTGGAGGAAATGAAATGTGAGCACTTGGCAGAAATTACAGATGAAGAGGACCAGCTTAGGTATCTTCCAGTCTTGAGCCAAAGAATCTGCCTCACTGCCATTCCATAGACCCTCAAATTCCTGGCTAGGAGAAGTAGCTGGGAACCCCCGGCGCATTTTTGCTGAATGAAAAAATGCCATATTCCTCCCAACTGTAATCCACTCTAGCTGTGTGACCTTTGACTCCCCCGGTGACCATCCAGCCCCTCCCCCTCCAGAGACTGGGCTTACTAGGAGGTGGCCCATTATTTTAAAAATGAAATTACTTTGAGTTATTCCTTAAAATTGTATGGTTCCTCTATGGAACATTCCTTTCGACCATGGCACTTTCATGGGATAAACATGTCAGATGTAATAAAAGCTATATTTTTTACACAGGCTTATGGATCCGTCCAAAATCTTGTGTGAGTCCAAACTGTGAGGTCCTTGAGGGCAAGACTGGGTCCCAGAGCCCACTCCCACCCTCTACCCCAGCCCCACTGCCCAGAGTAGAGCATAGGACTGTGGAACCATGGCTCAGGCAGTTACTACTGCATGCCTCGGGGGAAAAAGTCATTTCTCCTTTCTGAGAATCAGTTTCCTTATCTATGTTTTAAAAGGTGATTTTGGTATACTTTCTACATGTCGTCCATTCTAATTCACATTAAAACTGCCTCGTTATTACATCTAGACTCAGTGTAAGAGCTTCAGTCCGGCATTCAAAGCTCTCCATGAATCCGGCCCCTTCATCCCTTACTGGTTTTTTGACACTGCTGGCCTCCATTCACTTTGAAATCCATCCCCACTGGCCCACTGGCTGTGCCTCCCACATAACGCTCCCTCCCCCTCTCTATGACTGTCCACCATGCCTGAAATGCTCTCCCTCCTTCCCTACACCTTTGAGATACCCTGGCTCCCTTCAAACTCACTTGAAATCCACCTTCTGCAGCAGCAGACCTTTCCCAGTCCTCCCAGCTAATGACAGAAATGACAATGCTTTCCCATCTGAGATTACTTCCCATCCACTTTGTCTGTATCTTGTTTATGCCTAGTTATCAATCTGTTGTCTCCCCATCAGAGGCAGCTCAGTGGCACCACAGTGCACAAAGTGCTGCACAGAGAGTCAGGAGGACCTGAGTTCAAATCCAGCCTCAGGCATCTCTAGCTGTGGAACCCCAAGCATGTCACCAAGACTCTGTCTGCCTCAGTAACGAAGATAATAACAGCACCTGCCTCCCAGTGTTCTTGTGAGGACCAAAGGACATCATATGTGTGAAGTGTTTAACGCAGTGCCTGGCACATAGTAGGCATTTATTAAATGCTTGTCTCCTTCCCTTTGCTTGATTGTGAGCTTCTTGAAGGCAGGGATTGCTTTTGATTTTTCCTCATATCGCTCACATTTAGCAGAGCCTGTCCTATCTGCAGCAGGAGCCTCAAGGGCTACAGGAAATGAGTCTGCTGCCGGAGGATGAGTCCCAGAGAAGCACAGAGATTCTCCCAGTATCCCAGGACTGGAAGGGACATGATCTGCCATCTAGCCCAGCCCAGATCTAAACAAGAAATCCTCCTCCACAACATACCTGGTAAGTGGTCATTCAATCTCTGCTTGAATGTCTCTGGTGTGGGGTGATCTCACTCTCTCCCAAGGCATCCCATTCTACTTTGAACTGTAAGAAAGCTGTGTTGCTTGTGGGGGTGATTTTCCTGATTTCAAGCCTAAATCTTTCCCTCTGAAAATTCTACCCTGTGATCCTAGCTCTGGACTCAACATCATCAATAGCCCTACTGCATCAGAGATGAGTCTCCCCTTGGTGCAGGGGCCCATTTCCCTACATGTGCATCTCCCACCTAGGAGTCCTGACAACCTCCATTCCCTAGATGTGCAGCCCTCCACAGTCATACCCTGGCCTTATCACCCAGGCCAGTGGCTATCCATATGTATTTCCTACCTAGGTCCACTCTTCCCACTGATGGTGTCTGTATTCATGTGTTCCCTGGGTTTGGGGTTGGACAAGAGGTGGGAGAGATGTTTTATTGTTACTTCTCTTCCTTTGAATTCAATGTGCCCTCTTGTTATTGGGAACAGCAAATATTTTTGACCTGATGAGGACTCACAAACTATCTTGAGCCTGGGATAGCCTTAAATTGAAGGCTCCCCAAGAGGTGTGAGATGCTCCCAGGTATTACACGCATCTGTGGGCATGTTGTTTAACCCCAGTAGATTTTAAGTTCTGTGAGATCAGGGACTGTTCATTCTTATCTTTAGATCTGCAGTGTGTAACACATAATAGACACTTCATAAATATTTGTAGCAAATGCCCACAAGTGCCAGTTCCTTGAGAAGTAGCCCACAGGTGACTAGCACAGAGGCTCAACCCAGTGACCATTTGCAAGTGTTTGGGGTCAAGTGTTTTTGACACGGCAGATACATTTCCTCTTTCCTTCTTTTGTGAGCAGGAACCCCACTTTCTTTCCCCCAAACATGCCGAAGTCATCCTGCTGGCCAAACCTATGAATTCAGGATCCTGCCTGCTTTTTTCCCCACATTCCCAATGACCCAAATTGGGGGCTTAGGGAAGATGAAGCACACAATTATCCCCAATCCCTGTCTCCTTGAGAAAGGCAAGATGCCCAGGAAGCAGAGAGGGAGGATTTCTGCAGGTGGGAAGCTGAACCCTCAGCCCAATCACTTTTGACACAAATCTGGGCTTTGGCAAACATTCCTTGGTCCCAATCATCCGGCCCAGGAGCCACTGAGTTGTAGAGAAATGAGGCTGGACCCAAGCTGGCAAAGCAGCCAATGAAAATAACACTTCAAAATGGGAGACAGTTGACACAAACTAGTGTGAAAATATCCTCCCTTCCAACCCGGACTGCCGAGAGAGTTTTCCTGCTCAGAGCCACTGAGGAAGAGTGATGACATAGTGGTTTGACATTCAAGGAAACAGAGATGCAGCCAGAGGCTGTGGCTCCTGCTTATTCTAGCTGGCTTTGACCTAAAAGGCTGTCCTTTCTCTCCAGGTGACAGGCTGAAACTCACCATGGGCAGTGGGTAAGTCACTCTTATAGAGACAGGGCTGTAGGGCCCTTGGCCAATTCCCTTTCTGAGAGGCCTTCTCAGCACTGGCCTCATTTCCACTTAGCATAGTACCTGGTGCATAGTAGGCACTTAATAAATGTTGATTAATTTCTCTGACATGCTCTTATGCCATCTTTTGACATGGGGCATCCCCCTCCCTTCCCTTGGCAAGATGGGGGACAATCTCTGGGCTGAGGAGGCCCACTGGGCATCAGAGAATGGTTTCAGGTCATTAGTGAGCTGTAGGGATGCCATATAAAAGAATGGCATTGTATGGGCTGTCAGCAGCCCTGTGCTGTTCTCCACTAGACTGGTTCTCTCCCTCGTACCTGGACAGGCAGGAGTCACACCAGCCACATGAGGCCACCAGGTGAGGTTCAATCCTCCTGAGCAGAGCATTCACTTATTTGTTCAACAAGCATTATGAATATATATGTATTATGTATATGTATATATGTATTATTTATATACACACACTGCACACAAATACACATATACATATATATATATATATACACACACACACACATACATATACACACACAAGGCAGCTAAGTGGTGCATGATACGTAAAACACTGGGCCTGAAGTCACAAAGACCTGAGTTCAAATCTAGCCTCAGTCATTAACCATTACCCTGGGCAAATCACTTCACCTTGTTTGCCTCAGTTTCCTCATCTATAAAATGAGCTGGAGAAGGAAATGACCAATGACTCCAGGATCTCTGCCAAGAAAACCCCAAATGGAATCATGAAAACTCAAATACAACTGAAACAATTGAGCTGAACAAATGTCTATACATGTGTCCATGTGTGTTACCTATAGTGCTCTATATCACACATATATGCATGTACATGTGATATAGCAATGCAGGTAATATACCACACACACATTAATATGTGTATACACATACGTGCAAATATGCTCCTGGATGGTCCTTGTCTTTCATTCTCAAAGAGGACCAAAATGACATCACTATGCTAGAGTCAAGATTCAACGTGGCCAACTGTGGCTGATCAGACCAAAAGGAGCTCGGAATGCTCTACCACAGATCAGGCACAAATAGTCCATGTGAACATTCGGAGTGGATACTACAAACTTGCACATCTTGCGTTTCCTTTGAGCTGTTTCAATTCACCTTCTCTGATTTGGGAACGCCACGCTGGGAGTGCTGTGCCAGTGTCTCCCATGTCGCACAGTGAGCCTGTATACACACGTTTGTGTGTACATACATATATGTATGTGTAAATACATTCACGCATTTATCAATTGTCTTCCTTCCCTCACTTGAAAGTAAGTTCACCAAGTCCCTGAGGACCAGGACAACTTTATTATCCTCCTTGTCCCTGAAGAGCCAGCCAAACACAGGGCCTGCCACGAAGCAGAGATTTACTGAATGTTTGGTGGTGGCTGGGTTGACACGGTGTGCCTGGGGAGAGGAAGGGTGGGATAATGGAGAGAAAGCAGACCTCAGAGCCAGGAGGGGGCTGGGTTCAAGTCCTATGTGGAACAGACGCTTTTTCTTACTCTATGACTCTGAGCTTTAACCCTTCACCCTCAGTGCCTGAGGCAGCTTCAAGGACAGGGGACCATCTGTGCTAGTAAAGAGATTCCTGACTAGCAGCTCTTGATGTCTGTGAAGTCACAATTTTGGTCAAAACTGCAAGAGACAAAGAGACAAACACACCCATCCAAGGTGCTTGACCTAAAAAGACAAAACCAGGAAAATAAAAAAAAATCTGGTCCTCCAGGACCTCCCCTTTGTCTGGGGCTTGGGGTGGACAGGGGGCTGGAGGTGAGGAGCACAGAGCTCATGGACAGAGAAGTGATGGCCACTGCCTGAAGCCTCCTTGGCATGGTTCCCACTCTCCAACTTCCTCTGACCCACCAGAAATTTGGGCTCTGCCTCTGCCTGGATGTTGCTCACCTTAGAGGCAAACCTCCAGGTCACTGCTGCTCCTCACCTCCTCCCCTTTTCTAGAATCCATTTCTTGGTGGGCTTCCCTCATTAGGTTGTTTGCCTTTCTTTGAAACCACGGCAAGTGGCACTGAATAAGAGCTTAATAAACGTTCCTTAAATAGATGGGGGACAGAAAGAGAAGGGGGAGAGTGGGGCAGAGAGGAGGAGGGGGGAGGAGAAGAAAGGGAGGGAAGGAGGAAGGAAGGAAGGAAGGAAGGAAGGAAGGAAGGAAGGAAGGAAGGAAGGAAGGAAGGAAAGAAACATAAATAGAAAGAAAAAGAGAAGCAAAAATGTATGCAAAATAATATGGGAAGGAGGAGCGGAGAAGGTCCCTGTCACCATATTATCAAGAAGGGCCTCCTTTAGAATAGGACAAAAGGTGGAGGGGAGGGAGGGAGAATATTCCAAAGCATAGAGATTAATCTTTGCAAGGTTCTAGAGATGGGAGATGAAGCATTGCACACCAGGACTTAGCAGCCCCAGTGTCTAGAGGCGGAGCAATATAGAAATTTCTGATGCCACAGAGAGTTAAGGGGACTGCGCCTTGGAGAAGGGAACAGCCTTGCCCCAGGAAGCTGGGTTTGCACCCCACCCTTTCCCGTTCCAAGTTCTTGGCTCCTGTCACTCACTGAGCAGATGTGAGCCCAGGGCCTGTTTTCCTATTCAAGCCTGATGGGGCTTCTACAAAGTCTGTGTTTCTCTTGGCATTTCAAACACTCGTGTCCATTTTTATTACACCCCTGACAGATGGGATCCTCATGCCAGCAGCCTCCCAGGAGACACACACTTCCAACTGAGAGAAGGCATTCTGAGGAGATTGTCGATGAAGCCTGGAAATATCATCACCTGGTGTAATATGACAGGCAAGAGGATGGACTTCCACCAACTGGCCGAGTCCTTCAGGACTGTCTCTGTCATGTAAGCTCTGTGTGCGTGTGTGTGTGTGTGTGTGTGCATGTGTGTAAAAGTGTGAGTGTGTGTTCATATATGTGAGTGTGTCACTGTGCAGTGTGGAAGTGTGAACATGTATACGTGTAAGTAAATGTGTTTAAGTTGAATGTATGTATGAGTATGTGTGAAAATGTATGAGTTGTGTAACTGTGAGTGTGTAAGTATGTAAGTATATGTCTGAGTATGAATGTGTGTATGGGTGTCTGTAAGTGCATGTGTATGTGTGTGTGTAATAAGGCCCGTTGCAGTAGGTGGGGCCACAATGTCCTCTTAACTTCCACAGCCCAGCCACAGATGTTGTCACAGACTTTTCTGGCATTCTAAACCAGCTTCAAAACTGACATCTTTAAATCACCACATTAAGACCTAGCATCCCACACTGTTTTATCCCACTCCTCCCAAGACATGTCACTGGTCTACTCAAAATTAGAGTTGGGAGCTGGCAGGAACCCACCAGCTTTCTGTCCAGATCCTCTTTTCTTCTCCCTCTAGGCAATCGATCTCTTGATGTCTCAGCCACTGCTGCGGATTTAGTTCTCGTCCGCTACCTGGAGTCTACTAACCTCCCTCCTGACCCATAATCTCAAAGCACCCATCCAAAACTGACCTCATTAGATTTCTATTTTGTCCCCTTCTATCAGGCCGAAGTCTGCCTCTATCGTACCATCTTCTGTCCAATCCCTTCTCCAAAACTTAGTGGTGACTCTTGGGCGGCTCCTAGCTTTCTCCTCATTGGGCTAACTCACTCTCAGCTTCCCAGCCTACCCCGCTCCTCTGGATGCCTCTGGGTCATTAGTGTCTTCTGCAGGACGAAGTGAAGGCCCTTCCTTGGAGGGCACCGCTGGGAGCCTCCAGGAGGTCAGCTCAGAACCGTGGGAACAGAACTATGGAGGCAGAGCCCAAGCTTGCTGCTAATGAGCTGGTGGCCAATGGCAAGCTGAGCCTGATTGCTCCCCACTAAAATGGAGTTATAGGACAGGATGGGACCTAAGGTCTCTTCCCATTCTAGAATGTTTGCTTCTAAGTGTAACAGGGAATCTCAAAAGAGGTAGAGTGGAAAGTTCTGGTCTTGGATTCCAGTCCTGACTCTGACATTTACTAGCTGTGCAGCCCTGAACAAGTCAACTAACCTTTACCGGCTATCTCCCCAAAACTGCGGTGAGGCTTAAATGAGACAGGGCATATAAAGCGATTTGGAAACCTTACAGCACTGTGGAAGTGCCAGTCACCATCACCATCACCATCATTACCATCACCACCACCACCACCATCATCGTCACCACCACCATCATCATCATCATGATGTAGATCTATAATTCATTACACTGGGAACTCCCAGACTGGAAACTGCCTTCACTGATGCAGACTGGTGGCATCTCTCTGACTTAGAGTCTTAGACGGTTGTCTGGGGGCCTTGCTTGAATCAGAAGCAGGACTCAAACCCAGATCTGCCTGGCCCTAACTCTCTACCAAAGAGACCCATGCCACCTTTCTTTTTGTTATTACTCATCCTATATTCACAGAATTTGAGAGTTGGAAGGTAGGTCAGGGGGCTCTAGTCCAACCCACCCCAAAGGATTCCTCATCACTCTAGACCAATCGCAGGAGGGACTTTTTCCTCCTGGCATTTGGCTAAATTCATCTCTTGGCCTTTGAACCCTGGATCTGCTCCTTAAGACAAAGAGCACAAATTAATCACTCCTCCATGTGATGGCCCTTTAGGCACTTGAACACCTCTATCACGTCCCCCCTTAGTCTTTTCTTCTCCAGGCTAACCAGTCACAGTTCTTTCACCCAGTCTTTGTATAGGGGGGAACTCAAGACCTTCCACCATCCCAGAAGCCCTGCTCTGGACACTCTCCAGCTTATCAATGGCCTTCTTAAAACATGGTGTCCAGAATAGGACACAGGACCCTAGATGAGAAAGGACTTGTCTGA
Source organism: Trichosurus vulpecula (assembly GCF_011100635.1). Taxonomy (NCBI): domain Eukaryota; kingdom Metazoa; phylum Chordata; class Mammalia; order Diprotodontia; family Phalangeridae; genus Trichosurus; species Trichosurus vulpecula. Next base: position 413,627,913 of record NC_050575.1, on the reverse strand, counting down.
CATCATTAAAGGATGATTGCCACCTTCATATTCCTGGAAGCTCTGTCCTCTCTTCATGTAGCCCAAAGGCTTATTCATTATTTTGGGTGCCACGTTACACTGCTGATACAGGTGGAGCTTGCAGTCCACTCCAACCCCCAGATCTTTTTCAGAATAAATGTTGTCAGGCTAGGCTTCACCCAACTCGTATTTGTGAAGTTGATTTTTTGCACTTAGGAATAAAACATTACATTGATAATTCTGTCCCTTAGAATCAGCCCAATGTTCTAGCCCATCAAGACCTCTTTGGAGCATGACTCTCATACAGGGTATTGGCTCCCCTTCCCACCTGGTGTCATTGGCTAATTGGAAGAGCCTTCCTTTATGGTTCTCTGAAGTCGTAAGTTAAGCAGCATAGGCCAAGCTCAGATCCTCAGTGGACACGGTCCCCTGAAGACCGCCTGCCATGTTGCCATTCAACCATCAACAATGACCCTTTGAGTGTGGCCTCCAACCAGTATTGAATCCAAGTGATTCTATTGTCATCTAATCCATAACGGTACATCTTCTCCATCAGAATAGTAGGAGATATGTCATCAAAAGCTTGGCCACAGTCTCAGTAAACCACATCCACAGCATTCTCCAGATTTATTTGTTTAATAATTAATCATGTCCAAAAAGAGGAAATGAGGTTAGTCTGGCGTGAGCCATTCCTGATGAAGCCAGGCTGGATCTTGTGCAGTCTTCGTCATCCCATCCCCTCTCCCCACCCCACCCCCAAAGGGCCTAATCTTCCTCTTCTCCTTTTCTTCCTAATATAACAATAGGAAATCAAATACCACAAACAAAAGGCCTCTTGCCTTCCCTCACAAGTCTCAGCTCATTCCGAGGTTTAATTTTCTCAATGCTATCTTTGCAATCCAGTACAACATCCTTAGATTCATCATCTGCCTGACCTTGCTTTCATCTTCAGCATATTTCTCCTTTAAATCTAATTGGGTTGGAGAGTTCCCTACGAATCAAAATTAATCTCTTCAGACAAATCTCATTTTTCTTCCTCTCTGGAAGGATTTCCTTTTGTGTTTGCACAGTTTTATTCTTTAGTATCTCCCAAAAAGGTGGCATTGTGGTGAATAAAGCACTGGGTCCATAGTCAGGAAGACCTGAGTTCAAATCCAACCTCAAACACCTACTAGTTGTATGACCCTGGCAAATCACTTAGCTTCTGTCTGCCTCAGTTTCTTCAGCTATAAAATGGGAGTAATCATAGCACCTATCTCCCAGGATTGTTGTAAGGATGAAACAACGCAGAGCCTGGCACATAGTAGGTGCTTATAAATACTTGTCCTCTCCCCTACTCCTCCAGAGCTGAGTTCCCCTATAAAATTTTAATCCATGAGACCCTACCTTTCTTTCCTCTAAACCCTCCTTGCTCAAAAGGTAAGGTGCATGGCCGATTACACCACCATGTCCTCCTCTTTTCTATGATAATAAACTCTAGAAAGCTATGATTATTTTCCTTCCAATTTCCCATCTTTGCCACCCCCAGAAAACAATTCCTCTTTATTAGGAAGAATCAGATCTGTGAGAGAATATCCCGTTGTTGATTTCTTCACCTTTTAAAGGATAAGGTATCACTAAAGCAAGTCAAGCCAAAAAGTCATTAGTCGCTTTGCTTTAGGAATAGAGAGAGATGTGTGGATACCTGAAGTCCTCCATCACTGATACGGGAAGCCTCTGTGCTATGCTTGTGATGCATTTGCCGAATTCCTCATCTCTTTCCTCTTTCTGTCCAGGTGGTCTGTAGCATCCTCAGATGACAAAATCTATTCTGTTTCTCTCTCCTTTGACCTTTGCCCCAGTATTCCCCATCTTGTTTCCCTCCTCAGGTTCCTGGATGTCCTTGCCTTCATTATATAAAACTGATCCTTTTTCCCTAATCTGTTTCTTTTGAGTAAGGTATTCAGAATCCAGCTCTGGATTTTATCCAACCAAGTACCAGTGATCCCTGAGGGGAAATTCACCTCCTTGTGGTAGAATCTCTTTTGTTTGCTTGTTGGTTGACTAAATGTTGAGCATCTGTGAATACCCATTCGATGAGATGGGTTTCAGTATTAGATCTTTCCTTGGATTTTGCCTCCTGTGAAATTTTGGGTGTTTCAGCATCTGTTTTTATTACCCCCTTTTTTGTATTATAGTAATTCCCTGTGGTTCCTTCCTTGGAGAACACACATAGGTATCCTTATTCCCTTCACATCCTTTTGAGCACAAAGTCCTTTTGATTAGTTTACCAAGACATCTGACAAATGCTTTCTTATTAGCCTTGGTTAGGTATACTCCTTCTTTGACCAGTCATTTGTTCTTGTGGAATAACAGACTCACTGCACCCATGGGCCAAAGCTTGGACTCTCCTCCTCTCCCACTCAAGAGCTTCCTCTCCAAGCCCCCAGCTCCTCATGCAGTCAAGTAATTTGCTTAATCCCAGAGGATCTTCTTCTCTAAAGAGACAAGACAGGTTTTTTTTCCTTTTTTAAAAATTTTATTTATTTTATTTTTAATTTATTGAATAAAACAAGCATTTACATAAGTTTAATAAAAAAAGATTATTGCACATGAAACTACAAATCCATTATGTTCAACTTGTTCATCCTTTTAAATGTATAATAATATTATCATGTAAATTTCTTTTTTCTTTTTTTCTCCCCTCCCCTCCCACCCTAGAGATGGCTATCGTTAGACATTCACATGTGCATGTGCCCGTGCGCGTGCGTGCGCACACACACACACACACACACACACACACATGAAATCATTCCATACATACTTCTACTCATCGGTTCTTTCTCTGGATGCAGATAACGTCTTCCTTCATAGGGCCTTTGCAGTGAATTTGGGTATTTATAATCAAAATTACTTAGTCACTCAAAGTCATTCTTAAAACAATATTGATGTTACTGCATACAACATTTTCTTAGTTCTGTTCATTTCGCTCTTTATTTCATGAAAGTTTATCCATGTTTTTTTTCTAAGATCATCAAGCTAATCATTCCTTATAGCACAATAATATCCCACCCCAATCATATACTACAACTTGTTCAGTCATTCCCCAATTTATGGGCATCCCCTTAACTTCCAGTCCTTTGACACCACAAAGAGAGCTGCTACAAATATTTTAGAACATATTAGATTTTAGAACATAAACATTTTAGAACATATTTAGAACATAAAGATTTTAGAACATATTAGAACATATTCTTTTCCTTTTACCCTAATCATCTTTGGAAATAGACCTAGTAGTGGTATTGCTGGGTCAAAGGGCATAGGTAGTTTAATAACTCCTTGGGCATCATTCCAGATTGCTCTCCAGAATGGTTGGGTCAGTTCACAATTCCACCAACAATGAATTAGTTTCCCAATTTTTCTATATCCCCTCCAACATTTGTCACTTTCCCCTTAATCATTTTAACCAATCTGATAGGTGTAGAATGAAATCTCAAGGTTATTTTAATTTGCATTTCTCTAATCAATAATGATTTATACCATTTTTATATGATTATAAATTATTTTGATTTCTTCATTGGAAAACTTCTTATTGATATCCTTTGCCCATTTATCAGTTCGGGAATGATTCATTTTCTTATAGATTTTACAAAGTTCTTTATATGTTTGAGATATGAGACCCTTATCTGAAAAATTGTCTTAAAATTTTTCTCTATTTTTTTGCTTTTCTTCTGATCTTGGCTACATTTGTTATATATATTTAATTTAATCCAGTCAAAATTATCCATTTTCTGCCTCACTCTGTTCTCTTTTGTTTATTCATAAATTGTTCACCTATCCGTGAGTCTGATAAGTAATATGTTCCATGTTCTTCAAATTTTCTTGAAACTTCTCTCTTTATATCTAGGTCACGTATCCATTTTGATCTAATCTTGGTAAATAGTATATGATATTGGTTTTTGTCTAATTTCTGCCACACTGCTTTCCAGTTCCCCCCCAAAAAATTACCATTTAATGAATTCATATCTCAAAATCTTAAGTCTTTACTCTTGTCAAACATGGGGTTACTATATTTGTTTGCTGCTGTAAACTGGTATTTACTCGGTTCCATTGATCTACCTTTCTATTTTTTAGCCAGTACCAGATAGTTTTGATACTTACTGCTTTATAATATAATTTAAGATCTGGTACTACCTAAATCTCCTTTCTTTACTTTTTTTTTCATTAGTTCCCTTGATTTTTTTGTTCCTCCAAATAAATTTTGTTGTTTTTTCTAACTCTGTAAAATAAGTTTTGGGTAACTTAATTGGGATGGCATTGGATATATAAATTAGTTTAGGTAAAAATGTCATTTTTATTATGTTGGGCCTGCCTATCCATTGACAATATTTTTTCTGATTATTTAAATTTGGTTTTATTTGTATAATTTTTTTAAATATAATTTTGTTTATATAGTTCCTGGGTTTGTTTTGGCAGGTGTGCTCCTGGGTATATTATACCGTCTAGAGTTCATTTAAATGGAGTATCTTTTCCTACAGGGTTTTGTTTGTGTTATATAAGAATGCTGATGATTTATGTGTATTTACTTTATATCCTGCTACTTTGCTAAAATTATTAATTGTTTCAACTAACTTTTTAATTGACTCTTTTGGATTTTCCAAGCATATCATCACATCATCTGCAAAAAGAGATAGTCTTATTCTCTCATTACCTATTCTGATTCCTTCAATGTCTTTTTCTTCTCTTATTACTAGGATTTCTGATACAATATTGAATAATATTGGTGACAGTGGGCATCTTTATTACATACCTGATCTTACTGAGAAGGCTTCTATCTTATTCCCATCACAAATAATGCTTGCTGGTGGTTTTAGATAAATGCTTTTCATCAATTTAAGGAAAAATCCATTTAAACCTATGCTTAACAAATGTTTTAATAGAAATGAGTGTTGTACTTTATCAAAAGCTTTTTATGCATCTATTAATATAATCATATGGTTTGTTTTTTACATTTGTTTTTGATATAATGAATTACATTAATAGTTTCCTTATGTTAAACCATCCCTGAATTCCTGACACAAGTTCTACTTGGTCATAATGTATAATCTTTGTAAGATATTGTTGCAATCTTTTAGCTAGTATTTTATTTAGTATTTTTGCATCCATATTCATTAATGAAGTTGGTCTTCAATTTTCTTTGTCTGTTTTTACACTTCCTGGTTTAAGTAAAAGTATCATATTCATTTCATAAAAGGAGTTTGGTAGGATCACTTCTTTGCCCATTATTCCAAATAATTCATTCAATATTAGAATCAGTTGATCTTTAAATGGTTGATAGAATTCACTTGTAAATGTGCCTGGTCCTGCTGCTTATTTCTCAGGAAGTTCATTTATGACCTGTTCAATTTTTTTTTTCTATAATAGGTATATCTAGATATTTTATTTCCTCTTCTGCTAATCTAGGCAATTTATATTTTTGTAAATATTCTTCCATTTCACTTAAATTGCTAAATTAATTGATGTAAATTAGGCAAAATAACTCTTTATAATTGCTTTAATTTCATCTTCATTAGTGGCATATTCATTTTAATTTTAATTTTTAATTTAATTTTAATTTAATTTTTAATTTTAATACTAGTGATTAGGTTTTCCTTAATCTTTTTTTAAAAATCAAATAAACCAGTGGTTTGTCTTTTTTGTATTTTTTTTCATAAAACCAGCTCCTAGTTTTATTTATTAATTCAGTTTTATTCATATCACCTTTAACTTTTAGGATTTCCAATTTAGTGTTTAATTGGAGATTTTTAGTTTGCTCTTTTTCTAGTGTTTTTTAATTGCATACCCAATGCATTGCTCTGCTTTTTTCTCTATTTTAGTGACTTTAAGCATTTAGAAGTATAGATTTTCTCTGATCACTGCTTTTGCTGTATCCCATATGTTTTCATATGTTGTCTCATTCTTGTCATTCTTTTTAATAAAATTATTTATTGTTTCTATGATTTGTTCTTTAACCCACTCATTCTTTAAGATTGTTGTTTGATCTCCAATTAGTTTTTAATCTATGTTTCTGTGTTCCCTTATTAAATATAAGTTTTATTGCACTGTGATCTGAAAGGGATACTTTTAATATTTTTGCTTTCCTGCTTTTAACTATAATTTTTTTTAGGTCCTAATATATGGTCAGTCTTTGTAAAGGTACTGTGAACTGCTGAGAAATAGGTATATTCCTTTTCATTTACATTCAAGTCTCTCCAGATAGCTTATCTAAAATTCTATTCACTTCCTTGACTTCTTCCTTATTTATTTTAGTTAGATTTATCTAGTTCTGAGAGGAGAAGAGTAAGGTCTCCCACTATTATCTATCTCCACCTGTAATTCATTTAACTTTAAAAAAAATTAGATGCCATAGTATTTGGTACATATAGGTTCATTAATGATACTGTTTCATTGTTTATAGTACCTTTTACCAAAATGTAGTTACTCTGTTTATCTCTTTTGATTAAATCTATTTTAGCCATAACTTTGTCTAATAATTGCTACTCCTGCCTTTTTTGCATCAGCTGAAGCATAATAAATTTTACTCCAACACTCCATTTAAACTCCGTATGTACAGGTTCTTTTCTCATGATCTATTGTAATTTATTTCCACTAACCCCAGATACCCAGGGAAAAGTACTGAACAAAAGCTTAGGAATGCTTTACACTTAGCATCTTCTCAAAAGAAAATAGAAAGATATTGGATCTGGGGTGAGAAAGAGTGCGGAAGCCAGGATGACTCCTAGGTTGGGAGCCTGAGGATCTGAGAGGAAGGTATCGCCCTCAACAGTAATAGGGAAGATAAAAGGGTGGGGGGAGATAAGAAGAAAGATCATGAGTTTTGTTTTGGACATCTTGAATGTAAGATGTCTACTGGATATCCATTTTGAGATGCCTGAAAGGCAATTGGAGATGTGAGACTGGAGGTTGGCAGAGGTTTGGGGTAGGAGAGGGAGATTTGAGAACTGTCAACATGTCATTTAAGAACCTGGGAGATGATAAGATCACTGAATGAAGTAATCTAGAGGGAGAAGAAAGACCAGGACAGGATCCTGAGGGACACCTGTGGTTAGAGGACATGATCTAGAGGAGGATCCAGCAAAGCAGATAGAGGAAAAGCAGTCAAAGAGGGAGGAGGGTGATCTGAAAACCTAGAGAGAAGAGAGTATCAGGGAGGGGTCCACAGTGTCCAAGACTGCAGAGAGGTCAAGGAGAATGTGGCTGGAGAAAAAGCATTGGTTTTGACTATCAGGAGATCACTGAAAACCTTTGAGAGCAGTTTCACTTGAATGATGAGGTGGGAAGCAAGATTAAGAAGACAGTGGGAGGAGATGAAGCAGAAGCAACTAGGGGCAAAGCGGACAGAGCTCTGGACATGGAGTCAGGAAGACTTGAGTTCAAATCTGGCCTCAGACACTTACTGTGTGACCCTAGCCAAGTCACTCAACCTAACCTCTATATAATTCTGTCTGCCTTAATTTCCTCATATGTACAATGGGAATAACAGCACGCTGCCCTGAGTTGTTGCAAGGATCAAATGAGATAATTCTAAGGCTCTTTGCATGATTCTTTGCACATAGTAGGCACCATATAAATGTGTATTCCCTTTTCTTTCCACTTACCGTAGATGCCTTCTCAAGGAGTTTAGCCACAAAAGTCGGGAGAGATGGAATGACGCCTAGTAGGGATAGATGGATCACCCGAGGACTGTTTGAGGCTAGGAGAGATTGTAGGTAGCAGGGAAACAGTGGACAGAGCAGGACTGAAGACAGGAGGCCCACATTTTCAGAACTCTCTAACTTGAAGCCCCCAAAGCCTCAGTGCCCATCTTTTGGCTGCTGCTCGGAATATTGCCTCTCTAGAGCCCAGTAACCTGGGTGGCTCCAGAGTTGGGAAGCATGGACTTGCAAATCCTCTCATACCCTTCACTAAGTTGTCCTGACAGCCCAGGAAGATGGGGAGTATATTTCACAGATGAGGAAACAGACTCAGCCAGTGGGGGGGAGCAGTGTCTGTCTATGGGTACCCTTCTGTCAAGAGCAAACCCCACCAGCTCCAAGTCCCAGGTTCTTAAATCAAAGAACAAAAGATGTACTGGGGCAGGATACGGGGATGCCCAGAGTCACATTCAGGTGGTGAGATTGCACCTCGGCTTGGCTCCTTTTTATTTATTGGGGGTCTGTGGGTTCTTTCCTGGCATGACCCAGCTGGCATCTCGATGCCCCTGTTCTGGGCACCCTGGAGGAGGTGTAAGCTCCCACTCTCAACCTGGACCCCAAATCAACACAGATTCTTCCCAAGAGTTCCCATCCATCACTGAGATGGAAGGTATCCTGTATATTCCCCCTGCCTCACAAACATAATGATTTAAAAGAACAAATGGGCTAATTTTTAGGCAGATATCACTCCTGTGCTCTATCATGGTGATGCCTCACACAGCTGAGAACAGCTGCCATCTCTCCAAGGCCCCTGGAGCCTGGTGCTGGGCACCTTCCACTTGGAGCCTGCTCTGTGGTAGATGCTAAATTGCTCTTAGTCCAGAAACAACCCTTACCGCCCTCTCCCCCAATACCCTTATGGATTTTTATGCTTTGGGGTGGTTCTAAATCATCCCCAAGGAAAGAGGTCTTTCAGAAGGGTTGTTTAAAAAGGGCCCTTTCATTTGCATTAAAATGTCACTTTTCTGAGGTCATTAAGTGACTTCTGGGCCTTGAGTGAAAGCCAGGCCAGCCAGGATGATCAGGTAAGTAAAGCCAGGCCCAGCAGGAGCTGTGATGATATTACTCAGGACTGGCCCTCACATGGGGCACAGGTCCATAAAACATGGAATGGGGGGAGTTCTGTGCCCTTAATGATAGCCCAGCCAGTTCTGATTGCAAACATCTGCTTAGAAACAAACCACAAAAATGGATGGAGAAATGAATAAATAAATAAAGCTTTCTATTCCCAGGGGATGCACAGGCTCAGGGAGCACTTTCTTAATTTTATTTAACAAATGGTTAAGTTTGGTTTAATTCCAGACCTATCAGAGCCATGAGTCTTGAAGCTCTGAGAAAAGAATAAGTATTAGTCTCATAGGGTTGGGAGCCAGCACAACTGGGACCTGATCCTAGCTTTTCAAACTTGTCATGTGACCTTCAGGAAAGATGTTATAAAAGAATCCCTCTGCTCTCTGAGCCTCAGTTTCTCCTTCTGAAGGTAACCTCGAAGATCACTGTCCAGCTCCTAATCAGATGATGGTAAAATCTCTGGGACTCTGCTTCCTCCTCTGTAAAATCAGGAGGCTCAATTTAATTTAGTCAGACCCAAAAAGCACCCTCACTTCAACCTCACCATAACCTCAAGCCCCCAGCTCCTTCCCAAGGCATCACCTCTGCAGTGGCTACACTCCCATCCCTTCCCTAGCTCCACCTCTTGGAAAATCAGGTTAATCCTACACTACCCTCTTCTATCAAATGCCTGGTCCCCTTCTCCTGTTTCTCAGTCAGTTAATACACTGGGGATACAAGGAAAGTCAGAAGAAAGTCCCTGTTCTTTGGGTGCTTGTGGTGCCTTTCTCAAACCCCAGCCTTGAATGCTGACCTTCTAAGTTGAGAATTTTGCTGTATATTTGATGGAAAAAAACTGAGTCCCTTCTTTGGGAGCTCCCTCTTCTCCCTTCCTTCTCCTCCTCCATCACCCAGATGCCTTCTGTCACGATCTCCTCCTTTGCTCCTGTCTCACATAATGATGTGGCCCTTCTCCTCACCAAAGCAAAGCCCATTACATGTCCAAGTGATGCCCTTCCATGCTATCTCCTCTACCCACCCCTATCCTTCCTCCTATCAGTAATCTTCAATTTCTCTTTATCAATTTCTCTGTCTCCTTCCTGGTTGTCTAAACACACCCTTGTCTCTCCCATCCTTAAAAAGCCTTTCCTTTCAGTTGGCCAGTCCCTGTCAGATATCCTTCCATTATAGCTTTCCTCTCCTCCTTTAGGGACTAAACCCCTTGAGATTCCACATCTATAATAGATTCCTCCACTCCCCTTCCTCTCACTCTCTTCTCAGCCCTCTGCAGTCTGGCTTCTGACTTCATCATTCACTGAAACCTCTTTTTTCTGAAAGGATCAATGAACTCTACATTGTTCAATCCAATGTCCTTTTCATGGTCTTCATTCTCCTTGACCCCTTGGCAGCCTTTGACACTGTCTCTCATTTTTGATCCCCTCTTCTCCCTAGGTTTTCAGGACATCTCTCCTGGTTCTCCACCTCCCTCTGTGACCACTCCTCTTCCATCTCCTTTGCTTGATCTTCATGCAGGTTATACCTCTACCTTACCCAAAGCTGGGTCCTGGGCCCTCTTCTCTTCTAACTCTATATTATCTCTTAGTGATCTCAACAGCTCCCACAGACCTAATCATCACCTCCATGCAAATGATTCCCAAATCTATTTATCTGACTCCAACCTCTCTCCTGACTTGTGATCTCAAATCACCAGTCCAAAATTGAACTCATTATATTTCCTTCCAACCTCCTCCTTTTCCAAATGCCCAAATGCAGGTTGCTCACCCCACCACCTTCCCTATCACCTTGCTTCACAACCTCAAGGTTGACTCTCTTCTCCCACTCACCCCACATGTTCAATCTATTGCCAAGTTTTATTTTTCCATCCACAACATCTCTCATATTTGTCCCCTTCTCATCATTCACACACATGCCACCCTGATTCAAGCCATTGCCACCACTAATTTGAACTATTGAAATATTCTAATAATCTCAAGACTTTCCCTTCTTCAATCCATCCTAGTCCTAAAATGCAGGTCTGATAATGTCTCTGTCCTACTCAATACATTTCAGTGGCTCTTTCCTACCGCCAGGATCAGACGTAAAATGTTCTGTTTGGCATGAAAAGCTCTTCACAATCTTCCCCCTTCCTAGCTTTCTAGTCTTCCAAAGAAGACTAGAGTTCTCCTCCCCTCTTGTCTAATTCAGCGACTCTGGCCACCCCACCTCCATGTCTTTGCACTGACTGTGCCCCATGCTTGGAATGCTCTCCCTCCTCCTGACCTCCCTGGCTTCTTTGAAGACTCAGCTGAAATTTCATCTTCCACATGAAGCCTTTCCCCATCTGTCTCGCTGAGAATTCCTTCCACCATCTCTAAGATTATCTCTTACTTACTGTCTCTATGTCTTGTATGTACACAGTTGTTCACATGTTGTTTCTCCCAGGAGAACATGAATTTCCATAGGACAAGGACTAGATTTTTCCTTTCCTTTGTATCCTCAGTGCCTGACACATGGTGGGCACTTGGTAAATATTTGTTGTTGACCAACTAAGTTCTAACTGTGCACAAAAATATTAGATGGCCCCTGCCCTCGAGAAGCTTCTTTTCTACGATTCAACTGAAAATTACTGATGCTTCCTTAAAGGAGATTCCAACTCTTTTAGTTTCTGTTTTAAGGTCCCTTCTGACAATAACATTATTTGTGCAGTGTTCTAAGATACCTACCCTGAGCTACCAGCTACTCAGTCAACAAGCATTTATTGATTTCCTACTCAATGTCAGGCTTCACACTAAGCTCTGGAAATACCAAAGAAGGCAAAATATAACATTATAGTACAGTGTTTACCTTTTATGTTCTAGGATCGCTTCCAGACCTGATGTTGCATGCTGTGTGTTCTCATTTCCCTCCTAGCTAAAGGATCAGATTCTCCATTTTGAGGTTCCTCCCAGTTCTGACACCCCATTCTGTGATCTCTGTTCCAAGCTCCCTCCCAATACTAACATTCTGCATTCTATGTTTTAAGTTCCCTCTCAGCTCTGGCATTGTGTTTTCCTTCCATCTCTTACATTTTCTGACATAGAATCCATGACTACCACCAGCTTTCTGAAGGAATGGACAGTGTTTCTGGAGACTGTATACATGAACTCATCAAACAACTCTGGTTGGTGATGAGAAGCTCAGTCTCTGTAACCACAGGCAGGAGGGAATAACCTTCTCTTGTGCCCGGATCCTTGTAAACTTTACTAGAATCACTTACTGTGAAATAAACTCCTCTCATACTTATTTTTTTTTCTTGGAGAAAAATTGATCTCAAAAAAAACCCACCTCTCCTGCATTTTGCCTCAGTGACGCCTGCCCTCATAAAAGGCTGGCCTGCTGTTTTACAGGCAGTAGCGTATAAAATACTTCTTCCAGATGTGCAGTCATAATTCTCCAAAGACTGTAATAGTTATCATAAGATTTATGGGGGATAATTTATTAATCACATTTTTTTAACTTTAGAGATCTGTTTAGCAAGATGAAAGCAAACTTGAAAATAAGTCATTCTACTCCAACTGGGCCAGTGTTGGCTCAAGTTACGCCTTTTGTTCAAATTCCCTTTAATGACTTATTGGTCAAATCATTTCATGAGTCAGGTCCAACCTGGTGGATAGGACCTGTCCAGGAGACCTGGGAAGAGCTGGACAGAAGAGGAGGAATGGAGTCTGACCATGAAATGAATGGAGTGGGGAAGCTGGTTAGCACCACCAATGGTTGAAGTTACTAAAGCTCATCCTTCCTTCCCTCCTTCTTTCCTTCCTCCCCTTTCCCTCCTTTCTTCCTTCCGTTCCTCCCTATTTCCTTCTCTCCCTCCCTCTTCCTTCCTTTTTTCTTTTTCTCCCTCTTTCTCTCCTTTTCTCCTTCCTTCCTATCTTTCTTTCTCTTTTTTTCTTCCCTCCTCTCCCCCTCCCTCCTCTCTCTCTCCCTCTCCTCTCTCTCTCTCTCTCTCTCTCTCTCTCTCTCTCTCTCTCTCTCTCTCCTCTCTCTCTCTTCCTTTCTTCTTTTTTTTAAAAATAAGCTTTCAATGAGACAGACCTTGTGAAAAAAAGAAAGCAAAACCTTCCAGATTCCAGCCCCTTCTCAACTTCCTTCATGGAAATTCAAAAAACCATGTGTGGCTGACGTGCTGCAGGTAACATGCTATGAAATGGGATACACATTGAACGCGTGCGTTTCTTTAATCTGGATCGGATTAGAGGAACATAACTCCACTAAATCCATTGCAAATGCGCTGACCAGGGGATGGACAAAGAAATCAAGCAGTCCTCTTGTCACTGTCAAATCTTAGGCTCCCAGAAAAGGATTCCTGGGCCAGAAGCAGCCTCCAAGTCCAGCTAGGCTCACCTCCAGTGCAGGGTAACACACTGCCACAGCATCCTGCCAAGTCACATAACATTGAGTTTTTCAGTAGACCTTCTGAAACAGGGAGATTTCTGTGTACCTCAATGGCTCATCTTCCCTTGGTAGATGGCTCAGATCCTTGGAAAAGTTTTCCTTAGACTGATATTCTTTTGATTCTGGTTCAACAGTCACCATTGCAAGGACACATGAGCCTCATTAATGATTGAGACACCATTCTGTATCACTTGCCAGTGTGTGGGATATTATGATCACCTCCAAAGAGAAAAGCTATCTAATGTCCTATAGGTAACTATTTTTGAGGGGAAGGCATTTTAATTGGATATGAACACATCTTCCTCTCCCCACTCTCAGTAAATGCCCATCACTGCTTTGGGTACCACCATTTCATCCCTTTGCTAAATATAACCTAGTGCTCTGAGAGGCAGTGAAGTATGTCTACACTAACACTCCAACAGAGAACGGAGCCCACAGATCAAGCTCCACACTGGGCTCTGTCATCACCATCCTCATTGCTGTTGCCATCACTAGAATTTCTATTGTACTTTAAAGTTATAAAGCTCCTTACATACATTGTCCCACTACAACTCTAATAAGTAGATGCTGATAGAGTTGGTTGATTGTTGTCCTTCATTCTTGAAGAGGACCAAAATGACATCCCTATGCTAGAGTGTTGCAACTATCTGGCTAGCAGCTGCTGTAGGGGTGAAAAACCAACACAAGCCCAACAACAAGAACACAGCAAGCCCAGGTTCTTTTGATCTGCTTTACTAAGGAAAGCAATGTTAAGGGATTAACAATCTTACTTTAATCCAGCATACAGATATCATTCACTTAGTTTGGGGGAAAAGCCAGTACCCTGAACTTCAGAACAAATACAAACAAATTACAAACATCAACAGACAGACCTTCTCTGCTTCAAATCTCAATTCATAGTTACCAGAGTTTAAGAAAGTCAGAATATCTAGGTTTACAAGCTGGAAGGCTCTTAAATACAGCTGCCCAGAGTCTCCACATCATCACATCACCAAGAGTGAGAGCCCTAAGCAAATAGCTCTGTTCTCTCTTTTTATACACTCTTTAGCCATCATCAGATATCATCTGAGTGACCAGACCTTAAGCTCTTACTATTGGCTCTGGTCTTAGCAACTCCTCTTAGGACCCTGGGTCTTCACGCCCATATGGGCTTAGCACCTAGTAGCTAGGGATTTTGGGCCTACTTGGGAGTGAAGATATAATCAGACCTCCATTCATTGGCCCCACCTGGAGCACCACCTTAGTTACCAATGCATAGAGTCAAAATTCAACATGTCCAACTGTGGCTGACCAGGCCAATATGAGCTCAGAATGCTCTACCACAGGTGAGGCACAAATAGTTCCTGTGAACATTTGGGATGGATAATCCAAACTTGCACATCCTGTGTTTCCTTTGAGTTGTTTCAATTATGCTTTGCTCATAGAGCACAGCACCTTCTCTGATGTTGGAACACCATGGTGAGCAGTCCTGTGCCAATGTTTCCCATGTCACACAATCAAAAAGTTCTTCTGAGAGACCTTGAGAGTGTCCTTGTATCACTTCTTCTGACCACCTTGTGAACATTTGCTCTGTGTGAATTCCCCATAAAATAGTCTTTTTACTATTTTATGTAGGAAAAAAGGTGCTGGTAGGGATTGTCTTTTGCCTCTTTTTGTCTCCCTAGTGCTTAGCGCAGTACCTGGGATGCAGGAGGTTCTTAATAAATATTTATTGGTTGATTTATCATTACCCCCATTTCACAGATAAGAGGACTGAGGCAAAGAGAGGTTAAGGGGCTTGTCCAGAGTTATACAGCTAGTAAACGTCTGGGGCAGAATAGGAACACAAGTATTCCTGATGCCAGCTAGTCCATTACTCTATACACTTTATCACCTCCTCCTGAAGGGAGATAACAGGAAGTATAACTCACCAGAAATCACAGTTCTCACTGTGGATACAAGTCCACAAATCAGATCACTGGGTTGGAAGGGACTGAAGAGAGTCCCTAGTCATATTATTGAAAAAGGAACTGGGGCTTAAGTTACAGAAATAGGCTTGCCCCAGGGCAGGGAGGAAGTGGCAATGCCACGAGCTGAACCTTGGATCTCCACCTCCTAGTCCTGAAGTCTCAGAAAAGGAGGCATTCCCTGCCCCAAGGTCCAGTGTGGGATGTGTGAATGGGTGAACTGGCAGCAGTATTTTAGCAAGGACAGTGGAAACATTCCACTGGTATTATGTGCGTAAGATGGGGGTGGGGTGGCTAGATGACAGTTTACCAGAACAAAATCCAAGGGTGTTAGTGTCCTGCAAACTCAATGTGCATCTCTTAGCAATATGCGTGCCCAGTGAGTAAATGGGGTCTTTGGCTGAGTTAAGAGAGGAAAACATCCCAGGATTAAGGAAAAGATTGTCTCTGTACCCTTGATTTGGTCAGAGGATGTCTGGAGTGTTGGCTCAGCTACAGATACCACCTTTTAGGAAGAGCACAGATAAGCTGGAGTGTTCCAAGGGCTGTCAGGATGGGGAAAGGCCTCAAGCAGATGCCCTATAAGGATCATTTAGCATAGGAGTGGGGAACCTGTGGCCTTGAGGCCACATGTGGCCCTCTGGGTCCTCGAGCGTAGCCCTTTGACTGAATCCAAACTTCACAGAACAAATCCCCTTAGTAAAAGGATTTGTTCTGTAACACTTGGTACATCCAAGGACCTGGAAGGCCACATGTGGTTCCTCACTTCTGCTCTACAGGATCTGGGAATGTGTAGCCTGGGAAGAAAAGACTCAGGGGAAACATGGAAGCTGCCTTCACATGTGAGAAGGGATGCCATGGCAAGGAAGGACTACATTTGTTTCATTTTGGCTCCAGAGGACAGAACCAGGAACAATGGATAGAAGTGCCCAAGAAGTCAGTTTCTGCTGGATGTCTTTTAGCCATGATTCTATGAGAGCTGTCCCAGAGGGGAACAGGCTGCCTTGGGAGCTAATGCACTCCCCTCACCAGGGGTCTTCCAGCAAACACCGGATGACCTCCTGCCATTGTTTTATAAAGAGGAGTCCTTGTTCCTGCCTGGACAGGAGAATGTTTGTGGAAGTCAAGCTATAGTCTCTCTCTTCTTCGTCATCCTCATTGTCATCCTCACAGTCTTCATCATCATTGGTTGTTGGCACAGTACAATCACTCAATCAATAAATATCAATGAAGCTCCTACTATGTTCAAATGGGCAGTGTGGCTCAGGGGATGGAGAGACATTCTGGCCCCACTGCTGCCATGTGACCCTGGGTATATCTCAGAGTCTAAGGTAGGCAGCTCTTGAACCCTGTAAGTCACAGGAAGAGAAGGTGTGACTTGGCCCTTCCTGCAAGAAGGTAGAGGGATGTTTCCTGCCCTGGATATTCCCTATGCCAATGACAGACAGGAACAATTCTTGTCCCTGTGCATGTGTCACTATGGCAGGCACTGGGGGCCACAAACATCAGAATGAAGCGGTCACTAACATTGAGGTAAAATTCACACATATAAATGTGACAAAAGGTACAGAACAGATACAAGATCATGACAATGAAGAGGGTCTGGGAAACCAGGAAAGGCTTCATGGAGAAAAGGACCCTCGAGCTGAGAACCATTAAGAAGCAGGATGAAGAGGGAGTGGATGCCAGACAGAGAGATGGAGTGTTGTGTATGAGGAGCAGCAAGGCCAGGCTGGAGGAACCAAATGGGTTGGGAAGGGGGCCAGAGTACAATAAACTTGGGTAAGGTGAGGCCAAATTATCAAGGGTCTGGAATATCAAACAGAGATGTTTGTGCTTGGTCCTCAAAGTAATACGGAGCTTGAAGAGTATGAGCAGGTAAGTAGCATGGCCAGTCTGTCACCTGTGGAGGCTGATTGGGAGAAGGGAGGAAGGGGGTCCTGTTAGACCCTTGAAGACTTTCTTGCAGTCATTCAGGTGAGAGCTACAGAGGGCCAATGAAAAGGAGGATGGCCATGGGGACTCTCAAAGTGGTGAAAGGGGAGGAATGTGAGGGAGGAACCAGAATGAGAGCAAGGTTTGGGAACCAATTAGATTGTGGAGTGAGGGAAAGGGAGGAAGAGAAGATTCTGCTGCCATTGTAAGCCTCAGTGACCTGGAGGATGGCTGTGCCCTTGACAACAACAAGGAATTCTGGGGAGAAGGATGTGGGTGGGGAGAGAGAAAATCAGTTCTACTGTAGACACACAGACTGGACAATGCCTCCCAGAACCCTGAGTTCCTTATGTCCAATAGGCAGTTGGTGCTGATGTGGGGCTGGATCTTTGGAGAGAGGTTAGAGCCAGAGAAGTAGGTGTGGGAGCCATCTGCACAAAGATGACTGAGCCCATGGAAAGTAGCAAGGTCACCAAGGGAGTGATCATGAGAGAAGAGAAGAGGGCCCAAGAGAGAGCCAGTTCCCCTGGAATCTGGGCCCCAACAAAAGCTAATTTTTGTCTGCTTACAAAGAAAAATATTGATTCTTAAAATTCAGTACTTACACTATTGAGTAGACACAGTCATTGTGGATGGTCCATAGCCTAGGGGCAGCATGGAAGGGCTAAGTGAGCTGAATGCCCTACAAGGGCCTTTTGGTAACTTTTACATGGCCTTAATTGCATTCTGGACACAGTGCCTGGCACATAGTCGGCCCTTAGTAAATGCTTGTTCCTCCCTTCTGTTCTTGAGTACCTCCAGGGATGGGGAACTTACTACCAGAAATGTGTTCCATGTTTTGACATATCTAGTTATTCCTTGGTGAAAGGTCAGCCCTGAATGACAGAGGCTTTTAGAGAAATACATTTTTCCATGTTGGTCTGCATTGTTAATGTATTGTTAATGTAATGTTAACATAGTTTGAAGATCTTCCCATCCATTAATAGACCCATGTGACCTACCTGGGTCACCTGAAAGCCTGAATCACATGAACCTGTTGTGTGAGGAGCTTGCTGAATGGGTGGAGCAGGAAGGGGTGGAGCAGGAAAGGGTGGAGGAGAGCTGAGAGGAAGCAGTCAGAGTTGGGAGAGAGACCATGAGAGTTGCAACTTGAAGAGAGAGAAGGCAATCAGAAAGCTGCTGTTAGTGTGAATGAGAGCCGGGGGGAGTTTTGCTTGAGGGTGTTTGTTTGTGGGAAGGCCCCAACAAAGGGAAGGCTTGGGGGTGGTGGTGCCCCCCTGCATTGTTATTGTGTATAGATTTCTGTGTTACTATGATGGATTAGGCTTTCTGGTGTTTGAATAAATGTTTTGGTTCTGTCTTTCATGTGGAGAGTCTGTTATATTTTGCAATTCAGAACTATGCCAGCATATTCATAGCCATTGTAGGCACTGTGAATATTGCATTGGTACTTTATGGTCCTAGTCTACTGCCTACCAAACTGAAGGTCTACAGAGCTATGGTACTGACCTCATTGTTGTATGCCTGTGAAACCTGGACAGTCTGCCAGCACCATGCCAAGAAACTGAATTGCTTCCATTGTCTTAGGAAGATTCTGAAGATCACCTGGCAGGATAAGGTACCAGCCACTGAGGTCCTTTCCTGAACTAAACTGTCAAGCATTCAAACTCTACTTCAGAGAGTGCAACTCTGATGGGCTGGCCACATTGTGAGAATGCAAGACATACACTTGCCTAAAAAATTATTTTATGGAGAACTCACACAGGGCAAGCATTCATATGGTGGTCAGAAGAAGTGATACAAGGACACTCCCAAGGTCTCTCTTAAGAACTTTGGAATTGATGGTGTGACATGGGAGACACTGACATAGGACCACTCAACATGGCATGCCCACATCAGAGAAGATGCTGTATTCTATAAGCAAAGCAGAATTGAGGGAGCTTAAAGGAAATACGGGATGCATAAGTTTGGAGTATCCACCCCAAATGTTCACACAGACTATCTGTGCCCAACCTGTGGTAGAACATTCCAAGCTCATATTGGTCTGATCAGCCACAGTCAGACACACTGTGACTTAACTCTAACATAATGGTGTCACGTTGGTCCTCTTTGAGAATGGACAACAACCAACTAGGCTACATATATAACAAAGGTCCACTGTGGCCTGGGATATCCCTGGGAGTCCCATCACTCAAGATGTTGTGGAAAGAGCCTGGGGTCAATCAAAGGATGAGAATAGAATCTCATTTCTGATACTTAGCTCCCAGATGACCTCAAACAAATGACATTCCCTCTCTGGGCCTCAGTCATCTCATCCCTAAACTAGGCAGAATTGGACTAAATGATTCCAAGGACTCTTCCAGCTCTAAATTCTATGGGCCTCTGAGCCCCCAAATTGGGCCTGGCGGCCTGAAATGGACTAAATACCTTCACCACAGTCTAGGGAAGTTTTAAGGGGGCCTCAAACCACCAACCTGGCCTTGGAATTGACTTACAATGACAAAGTCTCTGAGGGAGAATTGGTTAATATCCAGCCCCCTGACACCTCCAGGGCTGAGGGGTCTGGGGCTGTTCTCCTTGCCAGCCAGGTAAGTCCTCAAGCACTATGTACCCGTCCTGAGACAAGGAATGAAAGAACATTAAAAAAGAAGCATTAGTGAGGGGAAAGGGTGTTCTCCTGCCCGACATGTTGTCACTGGTTTGGAAGACAAATGTGGTTTAGGTCCACAAGGAAGAATAGAGTTGCCTGGGCCAATGGAGGGGAGCCTCACGGCCCCAGACACTGTCCCTGATCTGGAGAGGGGGAGGCAGGCAGGGGGATATGCCCTGCTGCACCTACACTGGGCGGGGTTATAGAGGGACCAACCGTTTCAGAAACGTAGGTGATGGCAGAGAGATAGCTTAGAGGAGCCAGGGATGGAGAGATCCAGGGAGCTCTGTGGATGTGACCATGGGTCAGCAAGAAGTGGCATAGAAACACTCAGCCAGTCACAGGCATGAAAGGAGAAGCTGTTTGAGAGACCCATTACTTCCAGCAGCCCAGAGTCTGGCCTCAGACTAAGCCTGGGAGAAAGTCAGCAAGCTAGCTGATGCCTTGGCTCTGAGACGGCAGACGGAATGCTTTCCCAAAAAGACCATTGTGGGGTTTTTCTTTCCTTTCTCTTCTTCATTCTTTTCCTTTTGCTTCCTTCCTCCCTCCCTTTCTTCTCTTCCTTTCTTCCTTCCTCCCTCCCTATTCTTCCCTCCCTTCCTTCTCTTTTTTGTTCCTTCCCTCTCTTCCTCCCATCTTTCTTTTTCTTTATTTCTTTCCAATGGAGCTAAGCAATTTTCAAAGAAAATCATAGCACATGTTAAATAGCCCTAACTACAAAAAGGCATACCACCATAGTATAAACTACGGCATGTTTCCTTTGGATGCATCCATTTAATCAATCATTCAATTACTATCTGTTCATTGATTAATATTTCTAGGTTTGGGAAAGATACGGAGAAGTATATTGGTATGAAGGAAAAGAGACAGAGACAGAGAGAACATCTCCAGGCCTTGTTATCCTTGATTTTCTTTCAAATTCAGCTACAGTGGCATCTTCTATAGGAGGCCTGCCCTTCCCCCTCTAGTGCCTTCCCTTTCCTAGGTTACGTTGGGTCTTTGTGTTTTGGATCTATAAACTTGGTTTGTATATGACAATATTTGTATTTTAAATCTGCCTATTTACATATGTGTTGTCTCCCCTTAGAGTGTAAGCTTCTTGA
Source organism: Trichosurus vulpecula (assembly GCF_011100635.1). Lineage (NCBI taxonomy): Eukaryota > Metazoa > Chordata > Mammalia > Diprotodontia > Phalangeridae > Trichosurus > Trichosurus vulpecula. The sequence continues at coordinate 413,607,062 of NC_050575.1, read as the reverse complement.
AGTCAGGGAATATCGGACTTTTCTCTTTGTGGCTCCAACACTTAGCATAGCACCTCCTTAATCACTAAACATTGCTCTATTGATTTGAGTGACATGAATAGAGAGGGGAGATTCCCAGTGAGGCTCCACAAAAAAATCTGATGCAAAGGAGACCCTGGTCACACAGTCCTCTGAGAGGGATAAGAGAAAGATCTGGCATATGAGTAAGACTTTGCCTGGCGTATGTAAGGAGCTTGATAAATGTTTGTAACTTGACTATTTTCTTAAAATGTATTTTATTTCTCTAAATATTTCCCAATTACATGTAAACATTTTAACAATTTTTTTTAAATTCTGAGTTCCAAATTCTCTCCCTTACTCCCACCCCGCCCCTCTCTTCTCCTTGAGAAGGCAAGCAATTTGATAGGGATTACATATATGAAGTCATGCAAAATGTATTATTACATTAATCATTTTGCAAAAGAAAATGCAGACAAAAAATAAAACAAGAAAAATAAAGTTAAAAAATACGCTTCCATCTGAATTCAGAGTTCATCAGTTCTCTCCCTGGAAGTAGACAGTATTTTTCATCATGAGTCCTTTGGAATTGTTTTGGATCATTGCCTTTTCTTCTAAAATATTTACGTTTGTTTTTAGTTTTCAACATTCACTTCTATAAGATTTTGAGTTCTAAATTTTCCCCCTTCCTTTCCCCCTCCCCAAGACAGCATGCAATCTGATATAGGCTATACATGTACAATCACGTTAGACATATTTCCACATTGTAAAGAAGAATCGGAACCAAAGGGAATAACCATAGCGGAGAGAGAGAGAGAGGTAGAAAGAGAGAGAGAGAGAGAGAGAGAGAGAGAGAATAGTATGCTTTGATCTGCATTCAAACTTGGAGCATAATAGTCTTGATCAGAGTGGCCAAGTCTTTCAGAGTTGATCATTACTACAGTATTGTAATTACTGTGCACAATGTTCTTCTCATGGTGATGTTCACTTCACTTTGTATCCATTCATATGTGTTCCCAGGTTTTTCTGAAACCATTCCTGTCATTTCTCATAGCACAATAGTATTCTTTCACAATCATGTGCCACAATCTGTTCAGCTGTTTCCCAATTGAAGAGCATCTTCTAAATTTCCAATCTTTACCACCACAAAAAGAGCTTCTGTAAATATTTTTGCACATATGAGCCCTTTTCCCTTTCTTTTGATCTCTTTGGGATACAGACCTAGTGGTGGTATTGCTGGGTCAAATGGTATGCACAATTTGATAGCTCTTTCATGTAGTTCCAAATTGTTTTCCAGAATAGTTGGACTATTTCACGACTCCACCAAAAGTGCATTAAAGTCTTGATTTTTCCACCTCCCCTCTGTCACTTTACTTTTGTCCTGTTAGCCACTATGATAGGTATGAAGATTTGCATTTTTCTAATCAACAGCAGTTTAGAATCTTTTTTCTTGTGAATATGCATAGTGTTGATAATAGTAGTAGTGATTATATTAGCAGAAGTAGTAGTACTGATAGTAGTAGTAAGTATATATATATATATATATATATATATATATATATATATATACTATAGTTCCATATAGTCTTGTCAGAGTTCCCTCCTACATTGTGATTTTCACAAAACCCTGGGATGTGTCTTCCCCAAACTTTCACACACACACACACACACCGCCCTAGGGCCAAACTGAAAGTTCTGTACCTAGTGGGTTGTTGTTGTTCAATCATTTCAGTTCTGTCTGATGCTTTGTCACCCTATTTGAAGCTTTCTTGGCAAAGATACAGGAGTATTTTGCCATTTCCTTCTCCAGCTTATTTTATAGATGAGGAAACTGAGGTAAACAGGGTAAAGTGACTTGACTAGGGTCACATGGCTAGTAAGTGTCTGTGGCCAGATTTGAACTGAGGAAGATGATTCTTCTTGACTTTAGGCCCAGAATTCCATCCGCTGAACCATGTAGCTCAGTACCTGAATGAAAATGAAAGTATAATAATATAGCTGGGAGAACTAACTGAGATTTATCATTTAGGTGCTTAACAAATGTTTACTGATTGATTTGGGAGGGACAAGAATTCCCTCTCAGCCTTGAGAATGACCTGGGTAGTATCACCAGCTTTAATCCTGAAGGCAGACTTTAGATGAGCCTGAAACTTCTTTTTAAAGACTGGATCTCCCCATCTTTCTCAGACTGAAAATGTGGGGGCCACTCTCAGGTCCCATCTCACTACAGATCAGCAGGGGAGCTTTGACCTGATCTTTCCAATCAAGGCTGGCAACCTGGTGACCCCCATTTCCTGAGAATCGCATATTAATGCCAAATACTGCAGACACCTCCTTGGCTTAGCCCACTCCGGCTGAGAATTCCTTAGGTCTAGCAATCTCCTAGCTCAGTCTCTCCAGAGCTGGGATGACCATCTTTGCCCAGGCCACACTCTGCCCAGCTCTACCAGAAAGTTCTTCTAACGACCCATAGAGCCCAGGAGAGACAAACTGAGGAAAGAATAGGAAAGCCAGATTTGAGCAGCAGTAGTAGTAGTGGAGAGATAGCATTCCCAGCCATGCTCAGGACATAAATAGATATAGGAATTAACAATGACACATGAACAACCACCAAAAGAAGAAACTGAAAAGGAGATGCTGAAAGGGGGGTTGAAGTATAGAATGGAAGAGGTTGAGGAGAGTCCTAGGATCATGAAAGAATCTCAGAACAAAAGACTCAAAGTAAAACTATTGGCTGCACCCATCTCTTCAAGGATGGAGGAAATTTACCCTCCAAAAGATCTGCTTTTTCCCCATCTTCCCCTCCTTATTCCTTACAGACTATTAGAGGCAGCTTCTTTTTTTAACCTAAGAACTTTCTCCATCCTAATTTTACTGCAAACATAAAGAGGGCTAGCTAGTACTACATGAAACTTTAAAGTAGGACAGAGCCAAACCCTTTCTGAATGTTAGGAATTTTCCCAACTGGGGGCTCTGAGCTATTGTGGTTATTACTAAATACCTTTTTTCCCTCTGATATAAACTCCATGAAACATCAGAGGAAGGGACCAGATGGGACCCTGAGAGACACAAAGAAATGCTGCTTGAAGATTCTGTGTCCTCAGCACTGTGGAGGAATCAAATCAAAAAAGCAACTATTAAGTGTGTACTATATCCCAAGATCAAATGATTTAATATTTGGCAAAACACACACTTAGAACAATGCCTGGAACATATAGAAGGCGCTATATATGCTTACTCCTTTTTCTCCCTTTCCCAAGGACTATGCTAAGTCTTGGGGATACAAAGAAAAAGGGAAGGGGAGGGAAACAGTCCTTGTTCTTAGGTAGTAAAGGGGAAGATAACATTCAAGCAATTATGTACAAATGAGATATATACAGAAGACAGGGAGGTAGACAGCCCAGCCCCTATGCCCTCCAGGAGAAGTTGTGGTGAGACAAGATACACACAGGAAATATACGAGTGGTCATACATCCTAATACAATACAGGATTTAGAGCCAAGATTAGTGAGTCTGTCAGTAATGTGAGTGTTGAGAAAAGAACATCTCTTTGAGTTGATGTCATCAAAGACATCAAAGACCTGAAGGAAACACAATTTGAGCTGACTCTTGAAGAACACACATAGGATTTGAGCAGGCAGAGTCAGTGAGGATGGCAGGCTATTTAGAAAGTGCCTGAGTAAATCTTGGAGTCAGGAAGAGGTACTGAGGGTTTTGAGGAAGAGAAAGGATAAAGCCTTGTATAGTATGTATACTCAATTCAATCGGTCAAGCATTGATTATGCCCCTATTATATACCAGGTACTATCGTAGAGAAAAATTAAAGAATTCTGCCTTTAAGGAGCCATAATTTTACTAGTGGAAAACATTATGAACATGCGACAGAAAGATCACTTAATCTGGGGGAGTTAAGGGCTTTGAATGTCCTGCTGAGAAATGTGGAGTTGCTGCTGTCAACAGGGAAAGTCACTGAAGGATTTTTGGTTGGAGCTGTGATGAGATCAGAGCTCAGTGTAAGAAAGGATTCCTCAGGGCTGAGTAAAGGATGGACAGAAGGAGACTGGTGGAGGGAATGCCATTTCCTTAAACCATCACAAGAAGCCCTTGGGGAAATCAGGGCTTCTTTAACATCGTAAATACTTTTTTTTTCATACTAATGGAATAAAACCACTGTGATTGGCATGGATCAAAAGGAGACCACTTAGAGGGGGTTTAAAGAAAATCACTGAAGAGAGAACATGAGATTGTCAAGGGATTTTATAAGATAACAGGGCTGGCAGATACTTTAGACAGCACAGAGAACAAGACAAGAAAGCCTTTCCTGGGTGAGCCTGGGCAAATCATTTAATATCTATCTGCCTCATTTTTCCTCATCAGTGAAATGGGGATGATACCAGCACCTACCTCCCAGAGTTGTTAAGGGAATCAAATAATATAATATTTGAAAACCTTTTGTGATAGACAAATGCTAGCTATCCTGATTTATATCTTAACTCAACATAAACTCAACACAGAAGTCATCATCTTTCCCTCCCAAACCTTTCCCCCTTCCAAACTTCCCTTTTACTATATTAGGCAGCACCATCCTCCCAGTCCCCTAGCCCCCAACCTAGGAGTCATCCTGGACTCCTTAGTCTGTCCCCTCCCAGTTCTAATATGGTGCCAAGGCCTGTGGATTTCACCTCTTCAACATCTCTTCTGGATTCATCTATGCAGTATCTCTTGTAGATTTCACTTGTGAAGTATCCCTTGTAGATTTCACCGCTGGCACCATCTGCTGCATCTCTGGTCAATTCCATCTCTGACCTGTCTCTGGTCAATTTCAACATCCCTTGTTGAATTCACAGCTTCTCCGCAGCTTCTCTCTAATGCTTCTCTCCTCTGACCCTGCCCCCACCCTGATGCAGACCCTCATCACCTCACACCTGGACCGTTGCAATAGCTGCTGGGGGTCTGCCTGACTTCAGTCTCTCCCCACTCCTGTCCTTCATCCATTCAGTCATCAAAGTGATTTTCCTAAAGCATAGATCTAAGTCACTGCCCCCTACTCAAAAATTTCCATTATCTCCCTATCAAATCCAGGATTCAATGTAAAATTTTCTGCCATTCAAAGCCCTTCATAACTTAGCCCCTCCTCCCCTTCCAGTCTTCTTACACTTCACTCCCTTCTATATACTCTGTGAACAGTGACTGTTCCTCCAAAGAGACATTCTATCTCCAAGGCATTTTCACTGAATATCTTCAATACCTAGAATATTCTCAGCTCTCCTCTCCATCTCCCACTTGTCCTGGTTACCTTTCCAAAGCTAAATCTAAAATCCTCCTTTCTACAAGAAGCTTTTCCTGATACCCATTAATTCTAGTCCCTCCTTTCTTGATTATGTCCAATTTATCCTGTATGTATCTTGTGGTACACAGTTGTTTGTGTGTTGCCTCCTCCATTAGATTGTAAGCTCTTTGAGGGCAGGGCTGTGCCTGGCATATCATTAACACTTTAAAAAATGTTTATTAACTGAAAATAATCTAAAATAAAGGAGGTCAGAATTAGGAGGGACCTTGGAACACAGAACATAGAATATTAGAGTTGGAAAGACCTTGGAAGTTAGAACACAAGATTTCAGAACTGGGGGGAGGGGACCTTAGAACACAAAACACAAATGTCAGAGATGGCAGGGGCCTCGGAACATAGTGGAGAAAGGGAATACATGTTTATTAAGCACCAGCTAGGCACTATGCTAAGTGCTTTGCAAATATTATCTCATAACAATCCTGAGAGGTAAGTGCTGTTATTATCCCTACGTTACAATTGCGGATATTGAGGCAGATAGCAGTTAAGTCACTTGTCCAGGGTCACTTAAGTCTAGGGCTGGATTTCAACTCAGATCTTCCTGACTCCAAGACTAGTGATCCATCCAGTGTGGCGCCCCCTAGCTGCCATAGATCATGGCATGTCAGAGCTGAGAAGGACCTGAGAACATAGAACTCAGTAGGGTCTTAGAAGTCATCTAGTCATTTTGCCGTGAAGCAGCGGAAGCCCAATGAGAGGAAATGTCTTGCCCAGGGTCTCACAGGATATTGATTGCAGAGTCATGACCAAGTCTCCCAGTTCTCTGTATATTATTCTCTCTTCCCACAAACCCCCACTGCCTAAGAAAGGATGCTTAGCAATAGTCTGGTCTAAACCTTGTTTAATTCATTTGAAGCTCATACAATGACTGGAACTAAGATCAAAGATATAGAGATGGGAGCGACCTCAGAGGCCATCTAAGCCCACTTCTTCTTTTTACAGATGGGGAAACTGAGGCCCAGGGAGGAAAGCGGCTGTTCCAAGGTCTTCCAGGGAGTAACAGAGTCAAGACTGAAGCCCAGGTGTCTCTGACTCTAATTTCAGAATTCTTTTCTGGCCCTCATCCTCTAGACCTGCTCTTGCTAAAGAATCTTCTCTGGGGTATTGGCTATAGCTGTGAGATTAAAAATGGCCTGCAATTAGCTGTGAATGGTCCAGGAGCTAGTGCTCTCTAAACATACTCAAGGGTGCTTGAAAAAGAGTGCATCCTCTTAAGTGGTTTAAACATTCTTGGGCAGTACTTAGCAAACCCTTTTTCCCCTGCAGAGTACAGAAGGCTACGAAGGTTGGGACCTCTCAACCCTGCATCCAAACCTCCCTCTGTACAACGTGGCTAGTATTTACCCTCTCTTCTGGTTTATTTTATTCTATCCCGTTCGACTAGTGTTATTGAGCGCCTACTGTTTGCAGGTTAGGGATACAAGTGGCCCTGGCAGCCCTCTGAGCCCTGGGCACAGAGGTATGCAGGATTATTACACCCATTTTACAGAGAAGCAAACAGAGGGGCTATAACACCAGTCAAGATCAGAGCTGAGCCCTATAGCCATGTGGTTCGACCCAAGTCCCAGGTTCCTCCTGCGTATGAACGCTAAATGGGCCCTGAGGGGTCCAGTCTCAGCTTTCCTCTCTGTGGGCCTCCGTGGATGACCTGGCCTGATCTTCCAGTCAACAGCTGAGAGCGGGGAGCTTGTTGGAGCAAAGGTTGGGACTGAAAGGCATAAATTCACCCTCTGTGATGAAATGTAACCGGACCTGAGAAGTTTCCTGCGATCTGCCACGAGGTTACAGGTCTAAACAACTCCCCACTCTCACAGGCAGACCGACTTGATTTCGTCAATTGTTCACGGAAAAAAACTAAAGCCCACAGGTCCCTGGTGGGACAGCCTTCAACCCAAAGGGTCAGCAGGCCTTCAGCCATGAGGGAACACAATCCCCATTCTTCAGAAGATGTAAGGCTTTTCTTCAGCCCCACCGGGACCCTTCTGGCCCAAATGCATGCTCCCGAAGGAGGAAGCACATGAGAAAGGGCCATCCAGAAGCCAAGGGTTAGACTCAGGGCCCTATCCCCTTCCCCCCAAAATGGAAAGCCTGAACCCTATTCCTCATCTTCCTTCAGTCTCTGAGCTCCAGGCTTCTCAGGCAGCTTGAGCCCCTCTCCCACCACCCAGGAGCTGCCCCCGGGTAGGGCAGACAGGAGAGCTCACTGCAGGCTGCTTGGTTTCTGAAGGGAGTGCAGGGACGAGGAAGGGCAGGGGAAAGCAGGTGGTAGCAAGCATCATTAGGAGCCTACCGTGTGTCAGACACAGGACTAAGGAAGGACTTTTACAGACACTACAACCCTGGAAATAGGTGCTGTGATTATCCCCAAATAGCACCTGCCTCCCAGGGTTTTGGAAGCTCAGATGAAGTCATGCTTGCTTAGCCTAGTGCCTGACACACAGTAAGCACTTCGTAAATGCTTATCCCCTCACCCATACTTATTTCACCATTAAGGAAACTGAGGCAGACAGACGTTAAGTGACTTACCTAAGGTCATACATCTAGAAAGCATCTAATGTTAGATTTGAACTCAGGTCTTCCAGACTCTAGCTGGAATAATGAATTTATTTTGGCTTACACAGTGATTGTGTGCCTTTGTCTTCTTAAGTTGGGAATAAAGCACACACATATTGGGAGGAAGGGCAGGATCTGGCCAATGAAGATGCATGTTGCCAAGTGGGAGCCCAGGGTATATTCTTACTTATGATCTGGCTCTCTTCCCTCAGAGCCCCTTCCCCAGATTTCTCCTTGTGGGAAACAAATGACCTTAAACCCTCAGCCCCTGACACAGCATACCCTCTGCCAGCCTGGACTCCCAGTTCTGGGATCATAATCACATGCCACAGCTACTGGAAAGATGTGCCAGGCTTTCCTAGGGCTCCAATCACCACTCTTGGGTCTTCCCTGACCAAATCACCCCGCCATGGCCACATCCCTATTAAAATATAAGCTCCATGTGGGCAGGGAATGTGTCTGTTTTTGTATATATAACACACAAAATATAGCAAACACTTGATAAATTATTTTCCTTTCTTTCCTTCTTTCTTTCTTTCTTTCTTTCTTTCTTTCTTTCTTTCTTTCTTTCTGTCATTCATTCATGGCTATACCAATGGACCCCAAACAGGCAGATCCTACTAGAGGAAAGGCTTGGGGCATGGGCTTGGGGATGTCATATGTGTGAAGGGGCACTCATGCCCAGACTGGCTGCAAGGGGCTGACGTTGAAAATGTCAACCAGGTTAGAGAGGGACTATAGTGGAGGGAGGCCCAGGGTAGGCAGGCATACCCCTCCAACACATCCAAAAGGATGAAGACAGTTGCCCAATTAGACAGAAAGCACAAGAGGTCAAGACCTCAAGCTGAGGATCTGTGACAAACATTCTGGAGGGCCACCTCTCCCCCAGGCAGAGCCACCCCAGCCTTCCCCTGCCCTGCCTCAATGGACTAGACTCATAAATGTCTGTGGTGAGGCAATCCATACCCTGATGGCTGACCCACGATGGTGACTATCCTGGCCACACTAGTCAGTGCTTCATCAGTGCCCTCCCCTCAGTCTTCCTACTTTGGGCAAGACCTGCCTGAGTTTGTGCTCACCTGTCAGTGCCCTCTGCAAGCCGTGGCTAAGTATCCAGTGACTACATTGGAGTACATTAGAACACAGACCAGGGGCCAGGAGATTCGGGGACTAGTCCTGGGTCCATCTTTGGATCCTTGAGGCATTTTGGCCAAATCCTCTTCCTTCTTTGGGATCAGTTTCTGGGACACCCATAAAATGGGGGAATGGAGCTGAATAATGATTCAGATTGCTTCTAACTATGACCTATCATGTTCCATAGAGGGAATATTTAATGTACTCTACCTCAATAAAGATACTGGAGATCAAAGACTCTCTTTCACTGTCTCTCTCTGTCTCTGTCTGTCTTTTGTTTCTCTGGGTGTCTCTTCTTTCCTCTCTCTGTCTCTGTCTCTCTGTCTCTCTCTCCCTCTCTCTCATCTTTGTATCACCAGAGTCTAGCACAGTCCCTGGCACTCAGTAGTCTGTTTGTTTGTTTTAAAGGTGTGTTGCTGTGTCGATCGTTACACTAGTCTATCAACAGTGGCAGTCCAAAGAAGACAGGACATGTAGTCAGAAGTCTCTGGTTTGAATCCCAGTTCTGCCTTTTTTGAACCCTCTCAGAGTCTCAGTTTATTTGCTAGCAGGATGACAGTGGTACATGTGCCAGTGCAGAGGAAGGTACTTGTAAGGAGACCCTCACAGTCGCATGAGAAACGTGAGATGCTGCTAATGTCCCTCGCCAATCCAACGTTCCGGGCTCTACATCCTCAGACTGCTTTCTTTCCTGTTCCCACAGCCCACAAACTGATGAAATCATCCAAAAGGCAGAGTGATGTAGATGTTGCTGGGCACCAGAGAAGCCAACAGGCAGACAGACGAGGCAAAGGCAGCAGGCGAGGGGGTGGGGAGGACACCAGACTGTGGAGTTTTCATTGTGATGTTGAGTCCTCATCGGCTGATTAAATAAAGGAAACAGATGTGTCTGTGGGGATTACTTTAGCCTAGACAAGGAAATTCTCAGGTGGGTCTTCTATAAGGGAGATTAGTTACAAGGGAGGACAGAGCTCTCAGCTGCCAGGTTCCAAGACACAGAATTTGCATCCTGGGTGAGAGAGAAGCTGAGATGCCTTTCCCTTCCCCCCAAGGCTAGGCTATGGCAGGTCAAGGGGACATGGGAGACCCCACCCTCCAAGGAGAAGGCCCATTGCTGCTCATGATTCCAAGATCTCCAAGAAGGATGAAAGAGAAAAAAGTAGGTTTGGTGGAAGGTAAATGTTTGTAAGTGAAGTCTACGAGGTTTACAAGTCATAAGGCATAGAAGAGATTTAGCTTTATGTGTAACAAACGTGGGGGAAAAACCTGGACCGAGTGTACCCAGAGGAGATCAATCAACGAATGAGCATTCTTCAGCACTTCCTACATGTCAGGCTCTGGGCTACAGGCTGGGGATACAGAGACAAAAAGCAAAAAAAAAAAATCAACTTTCTATGGCAGACTTGACTGTAGGAAAAGAACAGTCCTGAGCCCCATCATGTTGATTCTGGAGTTTAAGCTTCCAAAAGAGGTCACACACCTTTCTGCATTCGAAAGCCACAACCAGTGAGCACCGAGTTACACAGCAAAGCCACACTGTCTAGATAAGAAGAGTGCGTGCGTGTGTGTGTGTGTGTGTGTGTGTGTGTGTGTGTGTGTGTGTGTGTGTATGTGTATATGTGTGTACATGCGTATATGTGGGGATGTGTATATATGTATGTGTATGTACGTATGTGTGTATATATGTATGTGTGTATGTGTGTATATGTGTGTATGTGTATGTGCATGTGTGTATGTGTATATATGTGTATATGTGTATGTGTGTATGTGTGTATGTGTATATATGTGTATGTGTGTGTGCATGTGTGTACATGTGTATATGTGTATGTATGTGTGTATGTGTGTACATGCGTATATGTGGGGATGTATATATATGTATGTGTATGTACGTATGTGTGTATGTATGTATGTGTGTATATGTGTGTATGTGTATGTGCATATGTGTGTATGTGTATATATGTGTATATGTGTATGTGTATATGTGTGCATGTGTGTACATGTATATGTGTGTACATGTATATGTGTGTATATGTATGTGTGTATGTGTGTACATGTGTATATGTGTGGATGTGTATATGTGTGGATGTGTGTATATGTGGATGTGTGTACATGTGGATGTGTGGATGTGTGTGCATGTGTGTGTACGTATGTATGTGTGTATGTGTGTATATGTGCATGTATGTACATGAGCATATGTGTATATGTGTGTATATCTGTGAGAGACAGCGACAGAGACAGAGAGAATGGTTCTCCCTCAAGATGAAAAAAATCAAACTCTATTTTTTCAAGTTAAATGTCATATATACCAGAAAATAAATAGGTTTTAGAGGGACATTTCAAAGAAATAAATGAGGAGCCAGTGGCTTAATAGAAGAGGTTCTGAATTTGTTCAGATTCTACCTCACACACACACACATACACACACACACAAACACACTGTATGATTTTAGCATCTCTGAGACTCTGTTTCCTCATCTGTAACATGAGGGTACTGGACCAGACCCTCTCCCAAGGGCCCTTACAGTGCTCCATTCCTAAGCCTATGCTCATGGGGGTTGAGGGGAGCAGGTCAGTCAGGGGCCATTCCTGCTTAAGCTAATGGAGCCCTGGTTGCCCACTAGGGGTAGTGTCAGGCCCCCTCCTCTCCCCGCCTGCTTTGATGACAAGGCCCTGTTGTGGCTCTGAGGCCTGCATAAACTTGTCCTAGGGAGGGGAGAGCCCCCTCACACACACCCTCACACACACACTGCGGTCACTGCCTCCTTGCAGCCGCCTCAGATCTGTCCGGTGTGTGAGGGCAGGCCTGTCATCGGCGTTCGTGGCCACTCTGGGAAATGAATGGTCCCGTCCTCCTCAACACGGCTCAGCTGGGGGGTGAGGAGGGGCCGCTTGCATTCCTGGGGCTCCCCATTAATCCACTTACTAAACACCTGCAGACATGCAATAACAGAGCGGGTGCCAAGAGACTCCAGAACGGTTTTGTGGCCAAATGGAATCAGCCCGGCCGCTATCAAGAGTCAGGTTACACACCTTCCGAGGCCCGGCTACAAAAATAACACTCACAACTGAACTCGGGGCAAGAATGTGTGTGCTGGGGGGCCGGCAGGGGAGGCAGGGGCTGGGGGAGATAGGGAGCAGAGCCCTGCAGCTCTGCAGCCAGAGACCCAGGCACGTGGGCTGTCGCCTGCCAACAAGAGCGAAGACCATTTGAGCCACATGAGGAGACCCACCTTCTACAGGTACCAGCCCTTTTCCTTGCTGGCTGTGTGGCCCTGGGCCTATTCATTCAGAGTGTGAGCAAGTCCACTAGAGCCCAGAGCTAGACCTGCCCCATCTGCATCTCCCCTCAGGGCTCTCAAGGTGCCCAGAGAGTCTCTCTTAAAGGGTATCATGCGAATGGCTATGTCCCCTCAAGGTCAGGAGGCAGTACCTAGCCTGCTGAACAGCATTTATACTCTCAGCACCCTTAGCTCTCACAAAGGGACATTTACTTTGAAGACTCAACCAGAAAAAAAAAAAACATCACTTTCCCTCAAAGCCTCGGGGACACACTCTCTCCTGTGCAGCCTAAGTCTAATAATGCACTTACGCTTAGCCACATTCCCCCAGTGTCACCAAGCTGGTCCACCATGTTTGTGTCCGATGGAGCATCACTTCCAGATGAGTCCCTGCCTTCGCTGCTATTGGGATGGGTCCCAAAGGTCAGTCCTGAAGATCACTTGGTGCTTAGCACAGTGCCTAGTATGAAGAGGTGCTTCGTAAACATTTGGTGATTGACTGACTGACCGTTACTTGTTCCACACCAAACTGACTATAAGACCCAAATGCTGGGACACTAGGATTCTGAAATATCGGAATGCCAAAATCCTGCCCTTTTGAAACCCTCAAGGTCAGCCCCTCCAATACCTCCACGAAGAACGAAAAAAAAACTCTCAGAGGTAAAGGACCCAGGCCTATTTTCACAGGACCACATGTGGGTCTTAGTGGGGAGGGCCCCAGGCCTCACCCCTTTCAACCTTGCCTCTCACCAGACACCAACAGAGAAAGTCAAACCAAAAGACAGCCACTGAAGAGAAAATGACTGGGCCTTGACCGGTTCACACTCCCAGGCCCATCTGGAAGGCTGATCAGAGAGGCCTCTCCAAGCTCATGACTGGCCGAACAGAACCAGTCCACACCATGCTCACCAGAGGCCCCAAGGTGGCCCAGGCCCAGGACTGACACAAAGCCAAAAACATCACATTTAAATAGGACAGACAGAAGGAAACTTGGATCCCATACACACTATGAAGATCAATAATTATATTCAAGGGCCACGTTAGAAACTAATAGTAAAAATCCTGACACTGAGACATCAGGACACTGGCAGATTCCAATGCCCAGGAGCTCCTTGTCTCCACTCAGCAGGTCAGATTTATCGTATTACTCTGAATCTGAGAGACCACAATGTATGTTGGATGGAAAGTGAATTTTGGCATCAAGGACCAGGGTTCCAGCCCTGCTCTGTCACCCAATGGCCCAGTGCTTGGTACATAGTAAGTACTTAATAAATGCTTTCTATTCATTCATTCATCCATTCATTCATTGTGTGGCTCTCTTCTGTGTCCCCCCATTAGTCACCCAGATGCATTGCCTCCTGATTCCCCAGGGCTCCCTCTAGATACCTGCACATGAGCATCAGCAGTGCCCATGGCCTGCCCCTCCATCATCCCTCCTTGAGGGCCAGGATCACTTTCTTGTCTTTCCTTCAATCCCCAAAGCATAGCCCGGTACCTGGCACAGAGCAAGCCCTTAATCAAGGCTTATTGATTGGGCCGGAAAGCCTATGAGACATGAGTCACAGAATTTTAGGAAGGGACTTCAGAGGCATTTGATCCAGCCCATAGCTGACGACAAAACCCCTTTAGAACATTCAAAATCCCTCTCAAGTTGTCTAGGGCACACCCAAGCTGAAAGCTCCCAACCCCACAGGAAGTCCATTTGACTCAGTGGTAAATTTGTCCTAGGACCATAGATTGAGAGCTGGAAGACTCCTTAGAGGCTAACCCCCTCATTCTTACATTTGGGGAAATTGAGACCCAGAGAGAAATGACTTGTCCAGAGTCATGCAGCTAATAAATGTCAGAGGTGGGATTTGAAATCAGATCTTTCTGACTCTGGGTTCAGCCCCTTATCCATGGTGTCTGAGCTCTAGGGTGAGAACTTGGCTGGAGTCACTCAGTGCCATCCCCATTGCACAACACTGCCTCTCATCCCAGCATGTGCTTTTGCAGAATGATCTCGGAGACAAGCTGCACCCCTGCCACCCCCCATGGATGGATGGCCTTGGAGGCAGGGAGCCTCCCCCAGCCCAGGCCCGGGGTTGCGGGGATCAGGCATATTTTCCTTGGCAATGGAAAGGCAGCAGAGATAACATGTGCTTAGCTCAGGGAGGGGAGTTGCATGAGCCAGCAAGGCACCTGCAGGGTCCTGGCCAGGGGAAACTGGGGTTCCTTGGGGAGCTCCCACACGGCTGCAGGTCAGGCAGCCCTGGAAGATACTCCAGCAAGCAGGGCCTGAGCAGCCTCACCCCAGCCTGTGCAGACCCTGGAGTCCCCCCTGAGTGTTCAAGCTGAGAGCCACAAGGAGCAGGACCCAGGCACTAAAACCCACTCACTTGAAGTTTCTGAAAAGCCAAACACTCAAGTCACAATTTCAATCCCAGCTTAAGTTGTCCACAGAGCCGAGGGCCCTCTTCCTCAGATGCCTTTGCCCCCTCTTTCCCAAAGCTCAGGGAGCTGTGTCCGTGGCCAATACCTCAGCTAAAAGCAGGGACAGACAGAGCTTCTGGGAGCCTGAAACCTCCAAGGCACAGGACACCTGGTGACAAGCGGCCCTACCGATGTATGCACACCACCTTCCGTCCCCTCCATGCTCATGCCTCATGCCCAGAATGTTCGCTCTCCTCCCCTCAGGTTCTTAGAATGTCTAGAGAGCAAGGCCAGTAGAACCAGGCAGGGAGAGACCCTTGAGCTGATCTGGAGGTCAGGCTGGGGATTCCACTCCAGGCATTCTCTAGCCATGTGGCCCTGGGAGACACACTTTCCCCCCAAGCCTAACTTTCCTCTCTGTACAATGGAGCTAGAATAAGGTTGTTGGGCCTCATATCTAAAATATACAGGGAACTGAACCAAACTTACAGGAATACAAGTCATTCCCCAATTGAGAAATGGTCAAAGGATATAAACAGGCAGTTTTCAGAGGAAGAAATTAAAGATATGTATAGGCATATGAAAAAATGCTCTGGATCACTACTGATTAGAGAAATGCAAATCAAAACAACTCTTAGGTACCACATCTCTCCTTGTCAGATTGGCTAAAATGACAAAACAGGAAAATGATACATGCTGGAGAGGATGTGGGAAAATTGGAACACTGTTACCCTGCTGGTAGAGTTGTGAACTGATTCAGCCATTCTGGAGAACAATTTGGAACTATGCCCAAAGGGCTGTAAAAATGTGCATACCCTTTGATCCAGCAATACCACTTCTAGGACTGTATCCCAAAGAGATCACACAAGTGGGAAAAGGATCCATATGTACCAAAATATTTATAGCAGCTCTTTTTGTGGTAGCAAAGAACTGGAAATCAAGGGGATGCCCATCAGTTGGGGAATGGCTAAACAAGTTGTGTATGAATGTAATGGAATACTATTGTGCTATAAGAAATGAGGAGCAGGCGTACTTCATAATAACCTGGAAAGACCTACATGATATGAGGAGCAGAACCAGAAGAACATTATACGCGATTACAGACACACAGTATCTGTGATGACTAACTTTAATAGACTTGGCTCTTCTCAGCAATACAAGGTTCAAAGACAGCTCCAAAAGACTCATGATGGAAAGAGCTATCTACATCCAGAGAAAGAACTATGGAGTCTGAATGCAGATTGAGGCAAACTATTTGCTCTTTTTTCTCCTCTTTTTTGGTTTTGTTCCTTCTTTCTCATGATTCAATACATTGGTCATAATTCTTCTTTAAAACTTGACTATTGTGTAAATAAGTTTAATGCAAAGGTATATGTAGAAGATGTATCAGATTCCATGCTCTCCATGGATGGAGCCTGGCACAAAGTAGGTCCTCTTCATAAATGCTTGCTCAATTGAATTGAAGTGCCTTCCAGTGGTTCCAGGCACACTACCAAGGAAAAACAAAGGTTTCCCTTCAAGTAATGACTGTCTTTGTAACATGCCTTGAATTGGATTGGTTGGTTGTTGTCCTTCGTCCTCAAAGAAGACCCAAATGACATCACAGTGTTAGAGTCAAGGTACAGTGTGCCCAACTGTCACTGATCAGACCAACATGAGCTCGGAATGCTCTACCACAGGTCAGGCACAAATAGTCCATGGGAACATTTGGAGGGGATTCTCTAAATCTGCACTTCTCATGTTTCTTTTGAGCTGCTTCAGTTCTACTTTGCTCACAGAGCACAGCAACTTCTCCGATACAGGCACATCTTGCTGGGCAGTCCTGTGTCAGAGTCTCTCATGTCACACAATCAAACCCAGTATTCATTCAGTCTTTCCTTGAAAACCTTCTCTCCAGGGAGGGGAAATTCACCACCTCCTGGGGCAGACCATTCCACACTGGGAGAGCTCTTTGTGAAAGAGCCCATCTATTAGGACTGATTTTGACCTCTGGGACCAAACACACAAAGTCTAATTCCTTTTCCCCATGAGACTCCATCAAATACTGGCAGACAGCTATCATTTCCAGGGGTGTGCTGGGAAGTGGTTAATAACTGGCTCTCACCACCACCACCACCACTACCACTTTTAGTGCATTCTGAATTAGTAACATTTTCTCTTTCACTCTCTTATGTCTAAACAATCAACAAAATAATAAATCGGGCTCTGATTTGCAATGATAGCAGATTTCCAAAGTGTAGTGCTCACTCTGAAAGTGTAACAGTAGCTTCCTGAGGGCCAGCTGAGTTGGCTCCAACAAGCCCTGCTCACATATCACATGAATCTTCTCTTTTACAGGCTAAATCTCCTAGTTTCTACAGCTGATCCTCATATGTCTTAGTCTTAAAACCCTTCCCCATCCCCTCCTGTTTAACAATGTTCTGCTTAAACTTCCTTTCTCAGCCAAACTCCTGACAAAAAACCTTTGCTTCCACATCCTCAATCCAGACTCATTCCTCAGCTCTTTGCGGTTTGACTTCCAGTCCCAACTTCTTCTCTTCAAGGTTACCAACAATCTCTTAGCTACGTAAACAACTGATCTTTTCTCTATCCTTAAACTCCTTGTCTCCTTTGCAAATTCTGACGCATTGGTAGCTCCTGACATTCTGACCACCCTATCCCAGGGACTCTCTCTTCTCTTGGCACCAACAACCCTGTTCTCTTTTGGCTATCTGTCTAACACATTCTCCATTGCTGGATTGCTATTTATTCCCACCCTACAGATGTTTTCTTCACTTGTCTTTCTCCTTTGGTGATTTCATCTATTCCCAAGAGTTCAACAGTCACATCTACACAGACAGCTCCTACTTCTATATATCTAGCCCTCAGACATACAGGGAAAAGCCTAGCTCAGTCAGGAGAGATTCCTCAGCAAGCTGGTCACTGGGTGGTTTGTTTAGTTATTTCTGGCCACTGTAACATGTTTGACTTTTTATTAAGTCGTAAAGGGCTTATGATTTTTACCGGGAGTTGGAGCCCCCACAACTGATGAGATACCAGACCTTGAAGGTCTGAAGTACTGATTAACAGTTCACAAAGAGTTTCCCAGTTTTATTGTGCTATAAGGTATTCAATAAATTTGGGGAGATGCATAGGAACCGATGCAGAGTAAAAGAAGCAGAAACTTGTGGAGTAACATACACTAGAACAATCAACAAAGCAATAAACATTGATTAAGTACTGACCATGAGCTAGTCACTGTGCTAAGCACTAAGGATGATGGGAAATAGAATAATATGCGTGATGAAGTCACGATGTTGCCTTTTACCTCTGTCTTTTTCTTAAGAGAGGTGGGGCACTATGGGTACATAATGGCGCATGTGCTGCTATATATGATTGATCTACCGGTTGGTTTTGTTAGGCTGTTGTTCTTTGCTATAACAGTAGGCTCACTGGGTTGGTAATTACACTTGGAACTGATATCATTTGAATACAGAGTGAAGGATAGTGTTGTTTTTTTTTTTTTTTTACTTTTTCTTCTTTCATTCTTTTTCTTTTGTTTGAGTCCTCTTGAACAAAATGACTAATATGGAAATGTTTTACATGATTGCATAGGATAACTTATCTCTGATTAGTTACCATCTCAGGGTAGGGGGAGGGGAAGGAAAGGATAGAATTTGGAGCTCAAAACTTAAAAAAAAACCGCAGATGTTAAAAAATTGTTTTAGCATATAATTATGGAAAATATATATCAAAAAAGGAAAAGTTATCAATAGAACTTTGATTCTGAAAAAGAAAAAAGAAAAAACTCCTAATCCTGACTTCAAGTCAAAGGTCTGAAAGTGCAATAAAAGTTAGTTTGATCCAAAGAGCCTGACTCCAGTACTGGAGCCTCATGCCAAAGCATCCATTGCTATCAGATATGTTTTTCAGCTCCAATGCTTCCATGAGGACTTTACTGAATGATAGCCACTTGCCCAACCACTGTACAGAGTCCCCTAAATGACCTCTGTCCTAGCCGATATCAGGGAGTAGTGGCTGCGATTTGCTCAATAGAGTGAACGTGTTTTCCAGGATTGAGTTGGGTTCATGGCCTTTCCAACTTCCGCACATGTAGGAGCCACTTCCAATGGAGTCCAATGAGTACATCCTTTCTTCCAAAAGATACATAGTGAGAGCTCACTAAGCCACCACATGTTTTAAGAGAAGGAGCCCTAGATGAGGAACCAATTCTGCTTCTAACTCACTGTGTGACCTTGGGGGAGTTATTTGACTTCCTGGGGAGAGGAACAAATTTCGGATTCTCCTGACTCAGGTTCAGTCCATGCACTACATAATGGACTGAGGATCAGTCAGTGTCAACTGTAGCTAGCACAGAACCAGAGAGAGGTCATACATTATCTCTGCCAGTATATGTGAGGACAGTAGGGAGCATGAGTGGGCTAGCAAGGTTGCTCCCAAGGTTATTGCAGCTGCTCTGGGATACACTGCTTTGAATTAGATTGGGTCTGAACTTACTCGGAGCTGAAGTTACTAGAGATAAGTTTGGAACCATGATCAGTGATGAGAAGAGGAAGTAGGGGAAGAGGGAGAAGGCAAATCAGGTCTGAAGACACTGGGTGTGATAATGGGCCAGAGAGAGGGAAATGAGACATGGTAGCTGAATCCCCAGTAAATGGGTCTGAGGGGTTCTCAGGATTGATGATGAAGGTGGTGGTAGTGCTGCTCCTCAGACCATATACTGTGTGGACAGAGAAGCATCAGACAAACAGCAGTCATGTAATTTGGTTTAGAGAAACAACTGGGACCGCAGTAGAAAGCTAGGTCTCTGCCACCAGGAATTACAGAATGGCCACCCTTAAGGAGCCTGGTTTAAGCTTAAGCCTTCCCTTATTAGGGAAACAAAAGAATCCATGCAACTTATCATTGCAAAAACTCAGCTCCTGCCAAGGATCTCAAAACACACATTCAAGTGGCCCAATTCATATTCCATGGTCTATCTTTCATCAGTCATTTTTCAGTCATGTCTGACTCTCTAGGACTCTGTTTGGGGTTTTCTTGGCAGAGATACTGGAATGGTTTATCATTTCCTTTTCCAGCTCATTTTATAGATGAGGAAACTGAGGTAAACAGGGTTAAGTGATCTGCCCAGGGTCACACAGCTAGTAAGCGTCTGAGGCCAGATTTGAACTCAGGAAGATAAGTCATCTCGACTCCAGACCCAGGGCTCTGTCTACTGCACCACTCAACTTCCCACCTCTACCTTTTTATTCATATACTATGACAAATAACCATGCTGTAGATCCAACCCCTCCCCCCGCCAGACACTTGAGGATTCATCCAATACACTGTCAGGGAATCAGATGGTGATTAGACAGAACAATTTCTACAATTTCCTGCACATAATGTTGACCCTACATGTTTAAGAACAACAGCTCTAATAGCTGTCACTATGCCAAATTCTCCTAATCACTAAATTATGTAGAAAAGAAAGTTCTCAAAATATGAAGACCTTGCCAAAAACTAAAACAAAATTAAGCCGTGTGGGAACAGGGCAACAGGTCCGTGTCATCTCCACCAGCCTGCCTGCTACCAAGGTGCCCAAAGAGGCTTTCAGTGAGCTGGCGAGGGGATTCCAAACCTGATGCTTTCCTCTCATACTAACAGCAGGTATTTCATCTGCCCAGTGTCAAATATAGAAAAACATAGGCATGAGAGCAAGTTTTCCAAGGACCTTTCCTGCCTGAATTCCATTGACCAGGGAATGAAAAGAATGAGAAAAAAAATAGTGACAAAAATAGAGGAAGCATTGCATTGTGGGCAGAGATCCCAATGCAGAGTTAGGAAGACTTGGGGTCAAGCCCTGTCTCTGCTACACACTAGTATGTGACCTCAGGCAAATAACAGCCTCCTGGGAAACCAGACAACTCTCAGACCATAAGTATAGGAACAAGGGGATAGTCTGCATGGGTAGAAGGAGTGTCCTCACTAAGAATTCTGTACACCAATGAGATCGGAGGAGGAAGAGGAGGAGGAGGGAGAAAAAGGAGGAGGAGGAGGAGAAAAAGGAGGAGGAGGAAGAGGAAGGGGGAAAGGGTGAGGAGGAAGAAAAGGAGTAGGAGGAAGAGGAAGAAAGAAGAAGAAGAAGAAGAAGAAGAAGAAGAAGAAGAAGAAGAAGAAGAAGAAGAAGAAGAAGAAGAAGACAGAGAAAGAGAAAACTGATCTGAATTGGTAGAGGAAATTTCCTCATAAGGGAGTCTGTTATGCCAATGAAATCTCAGGTCAAGTTCCTATCTTTATCCCTATCCCCAATTGAAGTAGGAGTAGGAGTAGTAGTAAGCGGAGGAGGAGGAGAAGAAGGAGGAGGAGGAGGAGGAGGAGGAGGAGGAGGAGGAGGAGGAGGAGGAGGAGGAGGAGGAGGAGGAGGAGGAGAAGGAGGAGGAGGAGGAGGAAGAGTGATGATGGTAGTGGGGGTGGTGGTGGTGGTAGTAGTAGTAGTAGTAGTAGTAGTAGTAGTAGTAGTAGTAGTGGTGGTGGTGGTGGTGGTGGTGGTGGTGATGATGATAAATTATAAACCTCTCATCTCTATATCACAAAGCATTTTCCTCCCACCATTCCTCTGAACCATATGGTAGAAATGTCATATTGCCCACTGTATGGCTAACAATTGTAACAGTAATCATTACCATTTCTATAGAATCTTACCACTCCCCACGACCACCCTTTGAGGTAGACACCACCCCCATTTTGCAGAGAAGGGAGCTGAGCCTCAGAGCAGGAAGTGATGTGTCCAAGTTCATGAAGCTTGTGGGTTAGAGCCAGGATCAGAACCTGGATTTTCTGACTGTGTCCAGGTCTGCTTCCTGTTTCCCCTTAGCACCTTGGTCTCTGTGGTGGCTGGTGCCCTTGCATTATGTTACTGACCCCACCCGTTGAGCCTGCTGTTCTACCTCCATCCTCCAGGGTCCCTTCCCGGGCTAATAGACTCTGACTCTAATCCTTTTTAAATCCCAGCTGATGGTCACCAGGTGAGCAAAGCTAACTCTGCAGGGCTGTCTGGGGATGACAGGGAAGAAGCCTCCAATGGTGCTGCAGGGAGGGAGGGCTCAGCTGTTGCCCACCAGACCAGCCCACAAATGTGGGCCAAGTTGCTGAGCTGGGAGCCTGAGAATAGTCTTTGGCAGGCCCACAGAAAGCAGGGATTTGGGAGATGGATGTCCCAATCCTGGAAGCCTAGATCTCTCTGACAGGAAAAGGAAGGGAGAGCTGGCTGTTACAGAAAAATTGGGTGGTGAAGTCAGGGAGGATTATGTTGTAACAATAGCCAGGGTTGGATTTCATAAAATCATCAGTTCATAAGTTCATGGCTCGGAGGAAGGTTGTTCAGCACATCCCCAGCACAACCACAGCTGATGCCCTAAGGACAGACAGAGGCCTCTGGATCTCCGGGCTTCTCTTGCTCCTGGTATGTGAAATTAAATCCAGCAGGGCCACAATGGAGAAAACACAACATGACCTGTCATATGTGAAAAGTAGCCATCCACCTGGCATAGAGATAACAAACCACAGGACTCAGTGGGCCAAATGAACTGGAGACAACAACACCTTCAGAGACACTGGTGTAGGACCAGGGGATTAGTCTGTATGAAATAGAAGAAGAAAAAAAACTAACAAAGGCAAAGGGATGGTTTAAATTTCCTCCTCAGAACAGCTGTCTGTTATGTTTTCCTTTTAATAAACTCAGTATTTGATTGGCCTCAGATTCTTCACCAGAATATTAACAAAGGCACTGTCATATAAATGTATTTGTCTTCTTAGTGGAGCTTTGGAAAGACTGTCACACTCATGCTCTTCTGGTGGAGCTGTGGGAAGATAGACTTAGTGTGTGAATATACACTGCTGGTGGAGTTGTGAACTAATCCAGATGTTTTGGAAAATAATTTAAAGTTATGTAAGAAAACTCAGGTGACTCTTCGGACCTTTCGACCTGGTAATTCTACCATTCTAC
This sequence comes from Trichosurus vulpecula, assembly GCF_011100635.1. NCBI lineage: Eukaryota > Metazoa > Chordata > Mammalia > Diprotodontia > Phalangeridae > Trichosurus > Trichosurus vulpecula. The sequence continues at coordinate 413,584,354 of NC_050575.1, read as the reverse complement.
CATGAAGCATTTAACTAAGGAGGTCAAAGAGAAATAAATCATACATACATATATATATATATATATATATATATATATATATATATATATATATGTATATACATATATATATACACACACATGTTCACACACATACATATACACACATGTGTATATATGTATATACGTACATACACATATGTATACATACATACATACATACAAGATTTGTTGTAGTGGACCTTTTTTGTGGTTAAAAAAAGTCTTAGAACCAAAGTGGGTGCCCACCGATTAGTAAAAAGTCAAACAAACTTTGGTGTACAGATGTGAACAAATATTATGACGAACATGAGAAATTCAGAAAACCTTGGGAAGACTTGTGTGAATTTCTGCAGAGCTAAGTAAATATAACCAGGAGAATATTTTACTAATTGACCACAATAAAGAAAGGAGAAATGATTCAAAAGGTAACAATTCTGATGGGCTGGGATGATCATCTTTAGTCCTGGAAACCAGGTCATATATTAATCATATTTCTCTCCCTTGGGTAGAAAGGTAGGGGATTGTGGAGGCACATCCTCACAGACACCATAAAACCCAGTCATTTAGGGTCAGCTTTTGAAAGAATGAATGGAAAAGTATTATTAAATATTTACTATGCTCCAGGCACTGTGCTGAATAAGGGTGATATAAAAACAAGCCAAAAGTCCCTACCCTCAAGAAGCTTAGATTTTAATGAAGGCACACATGAAAGAGAGCTAGGGGTGGAAAGCAGGGTGGACATCACAAGTGATGACGATCCTAATGGCATTGCTTGAATTTATCTGCACAGAGGTCCCAGGACTAGGCTAAAGAAGATTGTTGTTTTTCAGTCATTCAGGTGTGTCCGACTCTTTGTCACCCCATGGACCGTAGTATACCAGGCCTTTCTATCCCCCACTATCTCCTGAAGCCTGTCTGACCCCATGTTCATTGCTTCCATGATACTATCCACCCATTTCATCCCCTTTTCCCTTTGCCTCCAATTTTTCCCAACATTGGGGTCTTTTCCAATGAGTCTTTCTCTGAGTATAGATGGATTTGATCTCCTTGCTGTCCAAGGGACTCTCAAGAGGCTTCTCCAGCACCACAATTCAAAAATGTCGATTCTGCAGCACTCAGCAGTCCTTATAGTCCAGTTCTCACCGCCATACATTACTACTGGGAAAAAAAAAACATAGCTTTGACTATGTGGACCTTTGTTGGCAAGGTAAAGTCTCTGCTTTTTAGTACCTTGTCCAGATTTCCCAGAGCTTTCTTTCCAAGGAGCAAGCATCCTTTAATTTCATGGCTGCCATCACTATCTGCAGTGATTTTGAACCCAAGAATAGAAAATTAGACATTGCTTTCATTTCTTCTCCCTTTATTTGCTAGGAAGTGATGGGGCTGTAAGTGATGGGGCCAGTTGCTGTGTTCTGAGTTTGTTTGATGTCAATCCAGCTTTGATACTCTCTTCTTTCACCCTTGTCAAGAAGCTTCTTAATTCTTCTTCACTTTCTGCTATCAGAGTGGTACTGTCTGCATACCTGAGGTTGCTGATATTTCTCCCAGCAACCTTAATTCTGGCTTTTGATTCATCCAACCTGGCATTTCACATGATGTACTCTGCATATCAGTTAAATAAATAAGTTGACAATATACTACTTTTCTAATCCTAAACCAATCAGTTGTTCCATGTTCAGTTCTAATTGCTGCTTCTTGACCCACATACAGGATCCTCAGGAGACAAGTAAGATGATCTACATTCCATCTCTTTAAGGACTTGCCACTTTTGTTGAGATCTACACAGTCAAAAGCTTTAGGGTTGTCAATGAAGCAGAAGTAGATGTTTTTTCTAGAACTTGCTTGCTTTCTTCATAATCCAGCCAGTGTTGGCAATTTGGTCTCTAGTTCCTCTGCCTCTTCAAAAACCAGCCTGCTCTTCTGAGAATTCTCAGTTCACATATTGCTAAAGCCTAACTTGCAGAATCTTATTAAGCAAAACCTTACTGGTATGTGAAATAAGTGTAATTGTTTGGTAATTTGAACATTCCTTGGCATTACCCTTGTTTAGGATGAGGACATAAACTAATCTTTTCCAATCCAGTGGCTGCTGTTGAGTTTTCCAAATTTGGTGGCATATTGAGTGCTGGACTTTAACAACATCATCTGTTAAGAGAAGGCAAAAAGGTTTTTCTTTATTACAAAGGAAATTCCAACGACTAGAAACTTATATTGGTGAATTACCAATGAAAATATAAAAGATATCAGTGGGTACAGTGCTAGACCTGGAGTCAGGATTCAAATATTGCTCCCAACACTTACCACCCTGTGACCCTGAGCAAGTCACTTACCCTCTTTCTACTTCATTTTTCTCATCTGTAAAGTGGGAATAATAATGACACCTACTTCCCAAGATTGTTGTGAGGATCAAATTAAATAATAATTGTGAAGTGCCTAGCAAACCATAAAGAGCTAGATAAATGGTAGCTAGCCATGGAAGGGTGTTTTTGTCTGGGAGTCATGAGAATGGTAGGTGGAGTTAAGAGAAAATTGTTTGATCCATCCTTAAATGGATGGTAACATTGATTTGCAGAACTAGAAGAGGAAAGGGAGAGAGGGAGTGGAATATGATCATTTGAAAGCATAGCATGAAGATGGCCAGAAAGGAATATTTTGGGTTTGGATCAGTCTGGACACTCACCAACCAGGACTCCATGGACATAGGAAAGGAGCTGCAGTGCCAATCGGGTGGGCGCCAGAGGGTATAATGAGGGGGTATGGTATGAAGATGGCTGAAGAGTAGAATAGAAAAAGAAAAGAAATAATAAAACAACAGTGATAATATTTTTAATGCTTTAAAATTTACAAAATGCATTACATGCTTTAACATATTTGATCCTCACAGCAACTCTGGGAGGTGGGTTCGATTATTATCCCCATTTTACATGTGAGGAGATGGAGATATTAAGTTACTTGCTCCTAATCCTTTTTGTTTCATCATATTTATTCTGGATGCATTTCTATATGTACCTCTTTTTCCCACCATTAGAATGTGAGCTCCCTCATGGATAGGCAGCTCTCAGAGGAAGAGATCAAAATTTTCTATGCCTCTATAAAAAGATGTTCAAAAATCACCAAATTTACAAAATGCAATTAAAGTAATTTTGAGGTTCACTTCATGCCCATCAGATTAGTGATGATGACAAAAAAGGGAAATGACAAATGTTGGTAGAGCCTTAGGGAAATAATCACTGGTGGTGGAACTGTGAATTGGTATGACTATTCTCTCTTAATATATTTTTATTTATTTCATCAAATATTCCCGATTACATGTAAAAACATTTTAACATCTTTTTTGATTTTTAATTAATTGTCTTCCTCCATTCTACCCCTTCCCTACCCCTTGAGAAGGCAAGCAATGATATTGATTATACATATTAAGTCATACAAAACATATTTCTGTATTATTCATATTGCAAATGGAAATACGCAAAAAAAACACAAGAAAAATAAAGAAAATAAAAAAGTATGCTTCAATCTGTACTTAGAATTTATTAGCTCTCTCTCTCTGAAGATGGACAGAATTTTTATCCAGGGTCTTTTGGAATTGTCTTGGATTATTATCTTGATTAGAGTAACTAAGTCTTTCACAGGGGATCATCCTTAAAATATTTCTGTTACTGTTGGACATCTATTCTTGAAAGCAATTTGGAACTATGCACTAAATTGTGCATACCCTTTGTTTGACCCAACTCTATCACCACTAAATGTATACTCCAAAGAGGCCAAAGAAGCCATTTATAGAAAAAAAACAAGTATTATAGCATCTCTTTTAGTGGAAACAAAAATCTGGCAACGAAGAGGGTGCCCATCAGTTGGGAAATGACAGAGCAAATAGTGATATATGAATACAATGGAATGTAGTCATGATGCAAGAAATGATCAAAGGCAGAGAAACCTAGGAAGACTTGTACTAATTGATGGAGAATGAAGTGAGCAGAACCAGGAGAACAATGTATGCAATAATAGCATTGTAAAAACAAACACCTTTGATGAACTAAAGAATTCTGATCACTGCAGGGATCAACTGTGATTCCATGGGTCTGATGATGAAACACACTGCTCATCTTTTAACGAAGACTCAAGAAGGAGAATGTGTGTCTACACATTTTTGGACAATGGCCAAAGTGGGAATGTGTTTTGCTTGACTGTGCGTATTTGATAAAAGGGTTGTGTTATTTTCTTTTTAAAAATTATTTTTAACATTCTTTTATTTTTAAATTTTTAGTTACACCTTCTCTCTCTACCTTCTACCTTTCCTCCACTCGTGAAGAGGGCAAGCAAAGTGATATCAGTTATATATTTGAAACAATTCAAAACATATTCACATATTAACCACACTGTAAGAGAATTATACTTCAATTTGCCTTCAGAGTTCATCATTTCTCTTTCTGGAGATGAATAGCATTTTTGCATCATGAGTCCTTTAGAATTATTTTGGACCATTGTATTGATCAGAGTAATCAAGTCTTTCACAGTTGATCATTATTACAAAATTGTCGTTTCTATACATAATTACCTCCTTGTTCTTCTCACTTCACTTTTTATCAATTCCTAAGTCTTTCCAGGTTTTTTTTTCCTGAAACTTCCTTACTCTTCATTTCTTATAGCACAATAGCATTCCATCACAATCATATACAATAACTTGTTCAGCCACTCCCCAATTAATGAGCATCTTCTCAATTTCCAATTCTTTGCCACCTCAAAAAGTTGGTATAAATACTTTTGGTAAAATGGGTCCTTTTCCTTTTTCTTTTATCTCTTTGGGGTACAGACATTGTAGTACTTTTTCTGGGTCAAAGGATATGCACAATTTTATAGCACTTTGAGCACATAAAATTTCCAAATTGTTCCCCAAAATGATTGGACCAGTTCCCAATTCAACCAACAATTTAATAGTATGCTTATTTTCCTTCATCTCCTCCAACATTTCTCCTTTCTGATAGGTCAGTGCCTCAGAGTTGTTTTAATTTGCATTTCTCTAATTAATAGTGACTTAGAACATTTTTTCACACAAAATAGACAGTTTTGATTTCTTTGTATGAAAAGGGTCTGTTCATATCCTTTGGCCATTTGTCAATTGGGGAATGGCTCTTATTTTTATAAATTTGGCTGAGTTCCCTATATATTTGAGAAATGAAGCCTTTATCAGAGAAACCTGCTATAAAAATGTTATATTACTTCATTGTACATGGTACCTTTTAGCAAGATGTAGTTTCACTGATTATGTCTTTTAATTAGGTCTTTTTTCTTTTGCTTTGTCTGAGATCATGATTGCTACCCCTGTTTTGTTTACTTCAGCTAAAGCTTATTAGATTCTGCTCCAGCCTTTTATTTGAACTTTGTGTGTCTTTCTCTTTCAAGTGTGTCTCTTATAAAAGATACATTGTTGAATTCTGGTTTTTAATCCATTCTACTATCAGTTTTCATTTTATGGGTGAGTTCATCCCCCTTCACATTCACAATTATGATTACTGTGGGTTGCCTTCTATCCTGTTTTCTTCTGTTTATCTTTCTCTCTCTTTTTTTTTCCTGTCCCTCCACCTGTTTTGCTTCTGACCCCTTCTTCTCTTAATCTGTCCTCCTTTTTAGCATTTCCCATACATACATCTCATTTCTTTCCCCTCCTATTTCCCTGTTGGGTGAAAAAGATTTCTATACCCAACTGAGTGTGTATGTATCAGATAGATAGGTAGATGGATAGACAGATAGAAATAGATACATAATTCTTTTTTCTTTGAACAAATTCCAATGAGAGTGTGGTTCAAGCATTGCCCACCATGCCCCCATTTCTCTCTCCACTATAAAATCTCCTCCTTGCATGGCTCTTTTATGTGAGAAAATTTCCCCCATTCTACCTCTCCCTTTTCCCTTTCCCCAGTGCACCCCTCTTTCTCACTCTTTCATTTCTTTTTTAAAGAGATTATCCCAACATAATCAACTCATATCCATGCCCTCTGTATATGTACACTCTTTCTAACTGCCCCAATAATGATTAAGTTCTTAGAAGTTACAAGTATCACCTTCCCATATAGGAATTTAAACAGTTTAATCTTATTAAATTCCTTATGATTTCTCTTCTATGTTTATCTTTCTATGTTTCTCTTAAATGTTGTGTTTGAATGTTGGATTTTCTATTCAGCTGTGATCTTTTCATCAGGCATTCTTGGAAGTTCCTCTATTTCATTAAATATCCATTTTTCCCCAAAGAATTATAGCCCATTTTGCTGGGTAGGTTATTCTTGGTTGTAATTTCAGCTCCATTCCCCTCCCAAATACCATATTATAAGCCTTCTGCATGGAAGCTTTAACATGGAAAGCTTTAAGATGGAAGCTACTAATTTTTATGGGATCCTGACTGTGGATCCCTGATATTTGAATCATTTCTTTCTAGCTGCTTTCAATATTTTCTCCTTGACCTGGGAGCTTTGGAATTTGGCTATAGTATTGCTGGGAGTTTTCATTTAAAGATCTCCTTGGGGAGGTGATCAGTGGATTTTGTTTCAATTTCTGTTTTTCCCTCTGGAACTAAGATATTGAGGAAGTTTTCCTTTGTAACTTTTTTTTTGAAATATGATGTCTAGGTTCTTTGTTTGATCATGGCTTTCCAAGTAGTACAATGATTCTTAAACTGTCTCTCCTTGATGTTTCTCCAGTGAGATATTTCACATTTTCTTCTATTTTTCATTCTTTTGACTTTGTTTTATTTTTTCTTGATATCTCATAGAGTCATTAGCTTCCACTTATATAATTCTAATTTTTAAAGAATTAACTTTCTTCAGTGATCTTTTGTACCTATTTTTCTACTTGGCCATTTCTAGTTTTTAAGGTGCTATTTTCTTCTTTTGTGACACTTTTACCAAGCTGTTAATTCTCTTTTCTTAATTTTCTTACATTGTTCTCATTTCTTTTCCTCTATCATTCCTATAACTTTGTTTAACTCTTCCAGGAATCATTATTGGGCTTGGGTCCAATTAGCATTTTTCTTTGAGGCTTTGTTTGTAGATGTTTTCACATCATTGTCTTCTTCTGAGTTTATGCCTTCATCTCTTCTGCCACCATAGTAGCTTTTTATTGTCATGTTCTTTTTGTTGTTTGCTCATTTTCCACTCTATTTCTTGACTTTGAACTTTTAAAGTTGGGCTCTGCTTACCTTGGGGCATGGAGGCACTATCCCAAGCTTCAGATTTCTTTGCACTGCTATTTTCAGATATAGTTTTGATATAGTTTTTAGTGTTTCCAAGGTGGCATGAACTGGGAATAGGTATAGTCACTGTTCTTATGGTCTGAGTTGTGGTCTCTATGCAGGAAGGGCTCTTGCTCCCCTGCAACTAGTGCAAGCACTAGTACTCTTCTTCATCCTGGAACTGTGACCCAGAACTGAATATGGACAATAGAGCTGCCAATCAGCACCAGCTGCACCCAGTGCCAGCAAAGGGTCCCCTGTAATCTCTTTCTGACCAGTTTTCTGACTCCTTTACTGTCTCTGGGATGGAATTTTCTAAAGCTGCTGCTGCTACTGCTTTGACCATGTCCAAAGGACCACTGCTTGTACTCTTGCCACATTCTGGGCAGGTTCCCATCCCAGTGTCACAGATTTCTCCTGCCAACACCCTCAGTTATCTTAGGCTGGTAAAATATCTCTCCTTGACCTTTCATTGGCTCTGCTGCTCCAGAATACAACTTGAGGCATTATTTTAAAGATGTTTGGAGAGCAATGTTGGGAAAGTTTGGTTGGGTTGCTGCCTGTACTCTGCCATCTTGGTTTCACCCTTTTGTATTACTTTTTTAAATGGAGGTGGTAAGAGGGAAAGAAAACAAATGCTTTTTAGTTAAAAAAAATAAAATTTAAGTAAAAGAAAAAGAGAATACCAGCTCCTAAAGCAAGAATGAGTTCACTCTTTCTCCCTATATCTCTAGCACCTAGCACCAAGTCTGGTCCATAGTATATACCTAATGAAGTGTACAGTCTCATATAATAAAAATATGAAGTGTGAATGTACCTAACTGATGATGAGGCTTCAAGGGCTGGCAGACTTTGGCATCCTCCCTCTCTCCCCAAGCCCTGTCTTCTGAAGCTAAACATCTCTTCCTTTATCCTGTCCTGGCAGATTCACTTCAAAAAATTACATTGATCAGCTGGAGAAAGTCTGGATGATCCTGGATTTGGACTTGGAATGGAGCCCAGAAGTAGGAAAGGACAGATGTAAAGTTGATAGCAAGCCTTAAAGGGCTAGGGAAATGCCAGCTTTTTTTTACTAGTCCACCTCTGTTCCCCAAATGAGAAAGCTGAGATACAGAAATTTTTGAGTGACAAGCCCACGGTCACAAGGGCATTCAGGGGCAGAGCCAAGATTTTAACGAAAACCCTCTGTCTCTAGACCCAGCACATTTTGTCCTCTGTGACAATATTTCTCTAAGGGAGACAGCCAGGGTGGCAGACAGTGTCCAGTTCATGAAACATTGAGATCAGTGGAAAGAATCGTCAATGGAGAAGACAAAATTTAAAGGCAGATAATAGATGTCTTCATGTATTGGAGAGGATGTCAAATGGAATAATAGCCAGCATTTACACAGTGCTATACAAATATGGTCTCATTGGATCCTCACATCACTTCTAGAAGGCAGGTGCTATCATTGTACCCATTTTACAGATAAGGAAACTGAGGCAAACAGAGTTAAGTGACTTGCCCGGGGTCACACAGCTAGTAAGTATCTGAGGTCAGATTTGAACTCAGGAAGATGAGTCTTCCTGACTCCAGGCTTGGTGCTCTATCCACTGTGTCATCTCTAATAGGAAGAGATGTTACCTTTGCCCTGCAAACAGAGAACAATGGGTCAAAGTTGCAGAGAGGTAGATTTAGGGTTATATCAAAAAGAACTTCTTCCCAAGTAGCTCTCCTAGTGTGGAAGAGCCTGCTTTGGGACATAGTGGGTTCTCCCTCCCCAGAGACTGATCCACAGAGGCTGGACAAGCCTGGCTCAGGTACGATGCAGATGGGATCCTTGGTCAGGTATGGACTGGCCAGGCTTCTCTGGCCCCTTCCAGCTCTGAGATTCTGTGACTGGGATGTGGTTACTCAGCATGAGAGCACTCTGGAGCCAAAGCCCAGGACTCTTGTGCCATAGACATCAGCAAACTGGGAAAAAATGCTGTGGTTTGATGCTCCATGTGGCAATCATTAAGAACAACCTGTGTTTCCACACACAGGGCTCCCGGATGGCTTCCAGGGAAGGATCAGGGGAGTACGGCTGAAGCTCCCAAACTCGGATAATCCCCCTGGGCCACCTCCACATCATCATCTGCCTGACCATCCTTGGCATTCCAGGCCAGCCTCCAGCACCCCAGCTTCCAGCATCTCAACCAGTCTGCTGGAACATCCACCTAGACCCGGGAGCTCATGAAGCAAAAGGCCCCCATGCAAATAAAGGCTCCTGATGGCCTGAGTTCACCCCTGGACTGTAGGACCCCTCCCCTCTTAATTCATCCTGAACACCAGTCCAGTTCCTCAAAACATGGCTTCCAACCTCCCAAATTTCATGAACATCTGGAAAAATAATTCTCTGACTTGGGACAATTGCAGAGCTAGGAGCAATGAGGGCAGGTGTCACCTCGATGTAATTGAGGACTTCCCAACAAGCAGATGTCTCCAAGTGAAATTCTCATTAGGGAGTGAGAAATCAATCAACCAGAATTTTCTGGGCCCCTACACTATGCCATGTATTATGTTGGGCATTAGCTTTACAAAAAGAAAAACACATCAGTCCCTGCTCTCAAGGAATTTACCATCTACATTGCAAGATACAGTGCGTAGATAAAAGTATGAGTGAAATAAATGTGATGGGGGTCCCCAAGAACTGGAGGGGATGGGGAGCCAGTTAAGCAGTGACCATGTTAGGATGTGAGCTTGCATATAGTTTGGGAGAGTAAATCTAGAGGCTCACTTCCAGTAGGACTCCTCTGGCATCGACATTGTGCTGTGGTCTTTGTTTTTGTTGTCATTTTGCTTTGTTTTTATATTTTTTTTAATTTTTATTTTTCAACATTCACTTCCATAAGATTTTGAGTTCCAAATTTTCTCCCCCTCCCCAAGATGTTGTACAATCTGATATAGGTTATACATATACATTTGTATTAAACATATTTTCACATTAGTCATGTAAAGAAGAATTAGAATCAATGGGAGAAACCATGAGAAAGAAACAACAAAGAGAGAGAGAGAGCAAATAAAATGCTTCAATCTGCATTCTGACTCCATAGTTCTTTCTCTGGATGTAGATAGCATTTTCCATCATGACGCTTTTAGAGTTTTCTTAGACCCTTGCATTTCTGAGAGGAGGTAAGTCTATCAAAGTTAGTCATCACACAATGTAGCTGTAACTATGTACAATGTTCTCCTGGTCTTGCTCACTTCACTCAGCATCAGTTCATATAAGTCTTTCCAGGCTTTTCTGAAGTCTTCCTGCTCATCATTTCTTATAGCACAATAGTATTCCATCTCATTCATATACCATAACTTGTTCAGGCATTCCACAATTGAGAAGCAGTCCTTCAACTTCCAAATCTTGGCCACCACAAAGAGAGCTTCTATAAGTATTTTTGCACAAGTGAGTCCTTTTCCCACTTGTATGGTCTCTTTGGGATATAGCCCTAGAAGTGGTATTGCTGGGTCAAAAGGTATGCACAGTTTTATAGCCCTTTGGGCATAGTTCCAAATTGCTTTCTAGAATGGCTGGATCAGTTCACAATTCTACCAGCAATGAATTAGTGTTCAAATTTTCCACATCTTCTCCAGCATTTATAATTTTACCATTTTGTCATATTAGCCAATCTGATAGGAGGGATATGGTACCTCAAAGTTGTTTTGATTTGTATCTCTCTAATCAATAGTGATTTAGAGCACTTTTTCATATGACTATAGAGATCTTTAATTTCTTCCTCTGAAAATGGCCTATTCATATGCTTTGACCATTTATCAGTTGGGGAATGACTTGTTGTCTTAGAAATTTGACTCAGTTCTCTATACATTTTAAAAATGAGGCCTTTATCAGAGACACTGGTTGTAAAAATTGTTCCCCAGCTTTGTGTTTCCCTCCTAATCTTGGCTGCATTGGTTTTGTTTGTGCAAAACCTTTGTAATTTAATGTATTTACAATTATCCATTTTGTATCTCATAATGTTCTCTATCTCTTGTTTGGTCATAAATTCTTCCATTCTCCATAAGTCTGACAGGTAAACTACTCCTTGCTCTCCTAATTTGCTTATACTATCAGCTTTTATATCTAAATCATGTAACTACTTTGACTTTATCTTGGTATTTTTTTTTATTTAGGGTCTGTGGTCTTTGAAGGGAACCACTGGAGAGTTTCTCCACCCAGGACTCCATTAGATTTCCTAGTTTGGGGGAAACCACTAGAAACTCATTGGCATTTTTTTCTCTTCATTGTAGGCTGCCATCAGATAGCAGTCTTCAGTGGCGTTTCCTTTCAAGTCAGATTGAGTTCCTTTGGGAATGGCATGTATACATTTCCCTCTTTAAGCATTGACATTTAAGTTACTTTCGTAATTTATTTATCTATAGAGAATAAAGGACTGAAGTCAAGAACACCGGAATTCAAATCCTGCCTCAGATACTTCCTAGCTGTGTGACCCTGGGAAGTCACTTAGCCTCTGCCTCAGTTTCCTCAACTGTAAGATGATGACACTAATAGTAGATCTTTCACAGGATTGTCAGGAGGATCAAAGGAGATAGTATTTGAAAGCACCATGTCTTGTACATAATAGGCACTTAATAAATGCTCTTCTTAATGATACTTTCTGTTTTTCCCAAGCCTTTGCAAATATTGACAATTGAGGTCAATATGAGGAGTTGTTTGTCCATGCTCAAAGAGTATGGTGACATCAGGAAGGTGATACCATGACTTGCAAGTGAATAGGATTTAAGTAAGGGAGCGCTATGCAAAGTCACCAGCCTCACTTTCTCTGGGCTTAGTGGCCAGTCAGGATGACTAGAGATGACCCAGGATGCAGTGGGAGGCCTTGGCCTTCTTAAGCTAAGGTTTTTCCAGGGTCTCAGTTTGATTGAGGCAATGCCAATTCAGTGATTAAGGTTAGGTAAGAAATGAGGCAAAGAATGGTCTTTTACCCAGTCAAAAAAACTAACAAACCCAAACCCAAACCAAACACAAAATCAGTCTGGGAGGGGAAGACCCTAAGGATTTCTGGCCCAAACAGACACAATTGCTATTTATATTCACTCAGAGCCAGCAGAGCCAGAACAAAGACCAAGTGAACTTGGGCTGATACCCACTGCTGGCTAATCAATGAGAGCCAGAGTGATTTGGGTTTAAGGAATTGTCCATAAAAAAGAAATCTAGCCCACAAACCCCAACATATCTTCCTGGATTTTGGAGACCAAAATTTATATATGAGCAGTAGAGATTTTGCATACCTCTGGGAGGTACCTTTAGAACCTGAGAGAGATAGGCAAGCTCTGGAGACCCAACCCACTGGCTCATATTTAGATTGTAAGAATAAGTCCAGAGTCTCACTACGTGAATAAAAGGTAACGAGGGTAACACCAGCAACTGGGGGTTCCAAAAGAGGCCTCATATGGTCTATTGCACTTTAGTTGAAACTTTAAGGAAGCTCAGGACTCAGAGAGGGCATTCCAGGCATCAGGGAACAATGTGTGGAAAAGCAAGAAGATAAGAGATGGAAAAACAGAAAGAAACCCGGCTTGCTGAACCCCAGTGCATGAAGGGAAATGAAGGGCAGCATGCTTGAAAAGAGAGGCTGGTGCCAGGTTGCTTGAAAGACTCTGGATGCCATGCCTTTAACCCTAGAAGTGTGAGCGGCCATCGGAGCTTTCCATGTGTCCACAGCGTGATGTGGTATCCAGCGAAGTTCATGTGATCTGGGGCTTCATTCAAAAGCAGGCAGTTCTCCCACTGGCCTCAACCCTGGTCAGACCTCATCTGGAGGATTATATTCACTTCTAAGCCCTGAATTTTTTAAAAGACAATAAGTTGGAAATTATTTCAAGAATGATGGAAGTCCTCAAGTCCATGACTCATGAAGATTAATTGAAGGAACTGAAGAAGAATCCTGAAGAAGAAAAGGTTTAGTGGGGACCTGAGAGCCATCTTCAAGTATCTGAAGGCTGTTATATAGAAGAGAGATTGGACTTGTTCTGTTTGGTGCTAAAGGGCAGAACCAGGCCAATGGGGGAAATTGGCCTTCCATGGCTCTCAAACTGATTGGTTGGTGTCTGCCCATTTTTCCCAGGATGAGCTGCTGTGGATTCATGATCACAGTCTCTGCTTGGTACAGAGGGAGTCAAAAGATATGTTTGATTTTGGGGGCATAGTTGTCATTGGCCTTCCAGAATACCTCGACCAGTTTCCAGCTCCTCCGACCATCAATTAGTGTGCCTGCTGTCCCGCAGCCCTTCCGGCATTGGTCACTTTCCTTTTGTGTCACCTTTGCCAAATGACAGAGGAAGGGAGGGAGCAAGGGAGGGGAGAAGTGTTGGTGTAGGGCCTCCTCTGTGCCAGTCATTGTCCTAAGCCCCTTTTTGAATTATTATCTTTGATTCACACAACAACAAAAAGCCTCAGAAATGGTTTAGTTTGCAATTTCTATCCACATTTCATCTTAAAGTGTTGGGTAAACGCAAAGTGACACCTGCAGGTCACCATTATGATCATTTCCATCAGCTTCTATGGCTCCTAGCAGTTGAGCTAAGTAGCTGAGTGTCTAAGTAGCTACAGAAGAAGCCAGAGGCCAACTGTCCAGAGCTCTTCTCCACAGGTCTCAGCTTTAATTTCCATGGTTGATCAATCAATTAATAAACATTTATGAAGCATTTACTATGTGCCAGGCACTGTGCTAAGTGTTGGGGTTACAGAAAGAGGCAAAGACAGTCCCTGCCCTCAAGGAGCTTACAATCTAATATATACAAACAAGCTCCATACAGGATAAATAGAAATAATGAACAGAGGGAAGACACTAGAATTCAGAGGACTTGGAGAAAGCTTCCTGTAGAAGGTAGGGTTTTAGCTGGGACTTAAAGGAAGCGAGGGAGGTCAGGAGTTGGATAAACTCTTTCCCACTTGAAATTCCCTGCATTACCCTATATATAGGCTGCTTTTCCTTACTTGTGCACATATCACCTCCCTTCAGTAGAATGTACACTCCTTGAGGGCAGGGGATGTTTACATTTCTGTTTTTTCGTCCTTAATGCTCAGCACTGTGCCGGGCACATAGTAGACATTAAGCAAATGATTTGTATAAATCAATTTGACTAAAATAAAACAGGCTTTCCCCTCAGCCTGAGAGATTTAAGGTAGTTCTGAGGAAGACTAACAGTCCTGGATTTAAGGCCAATAAGCATTGAAATAGGAAGGCAATGAAGACTTTGAAGACTCCTCCTGCATAAACCAATAATAGCACCACCTCCCATCACAGAAGCTCTCTGCCCCTTTCAGAATCATTGAGTCACAGAATCACAGACTGTCAGTTCTGGGACAGTTTTTCAAAGTCCATCCCCAGCCCCTGGTACAGTGGGAGGGGCACAGCTTTGGGAATCAAAGGACTCGTATTCAAGTTGCAGCTCCACGACCTTTACCTCCCTGAGGCCTCAGTTTCCCAAGTATAAAATGAGTGGGTAGGACTAAGTGGCTCCTGATGTCTCTTCCAGCTCTAAATTTATGATCCTATGATGCCAAGTTTACAGACAAGGAAACTGAGTCCCAGAGAGGGACTTGTTTTAGATCACACATTTAACAACAGGATGTCACTGAAGCTTCACTGTTTCCCTGCATGGCAGGTGTGGCAAGCTTTCTAAGCCTCCCATTATAGTTAGGGAAATGGAGGGGCACAGAAATAAAGTGATTTACCTAAGTTTTCCCAACTAATAAGGAGAGCTGGGCTAGGTAACATCTGGAAGTCGCTTCCTAGTCCACAGAAGTCTCCAAGGTTCATCTGTTTCCACAGAGAGAGGAAGCCAAAACAGGAAACCATGTGCATGCCAAAAGTATTCCTCATTCCTCAGGCTCAGGGTGTCGCTAACCACACATCCATGTCTCCCCCCCCAAGCTCCTGCTCACCAGGCTTTCCTCTGGAGAAGCCACAAAGGCTCCCATCCCTTGCAGCTGCAAAGGCTGTGATGTGATCCAAGGTGTCTCATCCCTGGTCCATGACTGAGGTTCCAGAAGACAAGCATTACTTTGTATTCTCATCTAGCTAACAGAACTCCAGGCTCAAGAAGTCCAGGGCTTTGGGAGATGGATGGGACTGGCAGTCAGGAGACAGGGACTCACCTTGTGATGTTGGAAATGTTCTGATCTCTACCTGCACCTCAGTGCCCCTGCCAAGTAAAGGGGTGAGCAAGATTAGACAATCTCTGGGGTCTCCTCTAGCTCTGACATTCTGAGTACCTACATCCCTGTGCTTAGCTCTCATCCTCTCCAGGCTCACAACCCTCCACTTGCAGTCAATTAACATTTATTAAGCGCCTACTATGTGCCAAGCACTGTGCTAAGCACCAAGGATATAAAGGAGAAAAGAAGTCCTTGCTCTCAAAAACCTGACGGTCTAATGACGGAGACAGACAACATACAAAGTTCCCTTTACATATATGTGTCTATATATTTGTATATATGTATACATACACATACTCACACACATACACATATATACATTTGTTGTTGCTGTTGTTGGACAACTAGGTGGTGCAATAGATAGAATGATGGGCCTGGATTCAGAAAGACCTAGTTCAAACTTGGCTTTACATACTTACTAACCATGTGACCCTGGGCAAGTCATTTAACCCTGTTTGCCTCAGTTTCCTCATCTATAAAATGAACTGGAAAAAGATATGGCAAACAACTCTGGTGTCTTTGCCAAGAACACCCCAAATAGGGTCATGAAGAGTTGGACATGGCTCAAACAACTGAACAACAATACGTACATGTGTATATATCACTGTTACTGTATACAGTGTTTTCTTGGTTCTGCTCACTACACTTTGCATGAAGTCATTCATGCGAATGATTTCCCAGGTCTTTCTGAAACCATTGTGCTCAGACTAACTTGAACTCAAGTCTTCCTCATTCCAGGTTCAGCACTCTATCCACTGTGCCATCTAGCTGCTTGCCAAAATGCATTTTTCTGATCGAGTATTATGCAAACTTTGCAAAATATTATTTAAGAATACAAGCTGGTTTGTCGTAGTCAGTGGCTAGAAGTGCTGGACCTTCATACAGAAAATCCTGAGATCAAATCTGATATCTCTGGTACTTACTAGCTGTGTAACACCTGGGTGGAACCCAGGGCAAATCATTTCCCTGCACATCCTCAGTTTCTTCCTCTCCAAAATAGAGTTAATCAGAGCATCTGCCCCACAGTTTGTTGTGAGAAGTCAAAAGTAATTGGATATAAAGCTCTTTGTAGGCATTAAAGCATTATATAAATACAAGCAATTATTATTGTCCATGTAACACATTTTAGGAAATCCTTTAATTCTCATAAATGCTTAGTCCTCTGCAGTTGCTACTAATGTTCACCAATGTGTGCACTTTAATGGATGCTTGATTTTTTTTTCATTTAAATCTCCAGCTCTGGCACTTTGATATAATGTAACTGGGAAAAAGCAACTTGAGATTCCTCTTTGATAATGTACTATGGATTCTCTCTCTTAATGTTTGTCCTCTTTCTTTCTCCAATATTCCTTGTTAAGTTTTTGTTATTTCCAGAAACATTCTAGGTGGGTACTTTGTTTCATCTTGTTTTTCTGAACAGATAATAAGTGTCATTTTTTTCCCACCAACTGAAATATCTAAGTATTTGATTAGTAAAGACCTTAAATTGTCTTTCTTTTTTTAAAAAAAATTGCACTGATATTTGTTGATGTATTTATGGCTTTTTGTGGTCCATCTTCTCTTTGCCCACTGCTTTATTAATATTCTACACTATCTTTTTAAGCAGTCGATTTTCTTTTTGGTCTTTTCTAATTCTTATTCACTTATCTATATGACCCTGAGCCAGTCACTTAACCTCTCTCAGCCTCAGTTTCCTCATCTTTAAAATGGGGGTAATAACACGAATTTCATGGGATTGTTGTGAGAATCAACTGAGATAATATACGTAAAGTGCTTTGCAAACCTTAAAGTGATTCATCATCATTAGGAGGAGGAGGAGGAGGAGGAGGAGGAGGAGGAGGAGGAGGAGGAAGAGTAAAGTAGTGGTGGTGGTGGTAGTAATATTATCCCCCTTTTTCTTTTTTTTTTTTTGTTTTTCTCCTTTATCTCCTCCTGCTGATAGTGTTACATAGTGGATAAAGAGTTTACCTTAGAGTCTGAAAAATATGGTTTTAATTCCCATCTGTGACACATATCCACTGTTTGCCTCTAGACAAGTCATTTAATTTATTGAGGCTTTAGGTAACTCTTTAAGAATTTAAACTCTATCATTAATGCATTGTTGACTGAGCTTTGAATTGGCCCAGTCATTCTGCAAAAATAATTTAGAAATATGTTATTAAACTGTGCATACACTTTGATCCAGGGGTACTGGTTATTGGCCTATGCCAATATGATCAAAGAAAGAAGAAAAGGATCCATATGTTAAAAATATTTATGGCAGCTCATTTGGAGCTGGTAAAGATTTGGACATTAAGTGGGTGCCCATCAATTGGAGAATGGCTGAACACAGTATGGTATGTGGATGGAATGGAATATTATTGTTCTATATGAAATTATAAAAGGGAAATTTCAGAAAAACCTGGAAAGATGTGTATGAACTGATTCAGAGTGAAGTAAGCAGAAACAAAAGAAAAGTTTATACACTAACAACATCACTGTAAAAATCAGCAATCATGGAATCCTTCAGAACTCTGATTGATGCAATCACCAAACGTGATTTCAGAGGGCTGATGGGTAAACATGCTGCCCACCTGCTCAGAGAAAAGTGATGGACTCAGAGAACAAAATGAGACATCTGTTTTGGAACATGGTCAATCTGGGAGTTTGTCTTGTTTTATTATACATATTTTTACAAGGAACTTTTTTTCTTTCTCACTGTGGGAAGGTAGGAGGAAGAAAAAATAAATGCTAATTGAAAAACAAAATTTACTTTAAATAAATAAAATAAAAAAGAAGAATGTGGGAAATGACTATAAGCTAAATGACCTTTTGCATTAGTAAAAATGAATTTCCTCACTACAAATTTTTCCTACACTGATGAAATCACAGCTCAGAACAAAAATTAATACTCTGCCTTTACATTTTTCTTAAATGTTTAGTCTACTCTGGAGAGTCCTGAAGTTCTTCATTCTTGTTTTGGTGAGGAGAAAGGCTTACATTAACAATTCTATTACAGTAATATTCCTTTCTCCCGGAGATTTTGCCTCGCTTCCTGTTTCAAACTTGTATTAGGGCTTCTTTTATTTGTTCTTCTCTTCTCCGTCTCTCCTGTTTTTCTGTTTGTTTCTGAGGTTGGTCCCTTGTAAGGATTTCCTTTCTTTCATCTCCTTTGGATAATTTTTGTCCTTTTCCCTTATTGTGGGTAGTTCTTGATCTTTTTTCTGATTTTAAAGGAAAGATGAATTTAGAAAATCATATTAACCCAGCTTGCTAGAGATCTTCCCCCTTTTAGCTGTCAGGTTCAAACTCTTTTGCTTGACACTTGAGGCTTTCTGCAGTCTGGCACCACCATGATTATCAGCCTTATTTCATATTAGTTTCCTTGATGCTCCAGTTGACCTGGACCCGTTTTGTGCACCAGATATGTCCCATGCTCCTGCTCCACCATGGCTTTGCTTATATTGTTGTCTAGGCATGAAATATCCTCCCATCTCCTTTGCACCTCTTGCTATCCACCATTTAAATTCCAATTTAAATTTCACTTTATCCAGAAAGCCTCCCCTGATTGCCTTGATTAACTGAGACTTGCCCCTCTAACCTCAGAAAGTATTTCATTTTCATCTCCTTTAGGCTCTTATCATGGAATACTGCATACATAAACTCCCAGGTTCCTTTGGTCTGTTCCACATGGTGTTCCCCTTAACAAATCTCACCAAGGAACAGAGGTCACTATTCCCTGACACCATAAGCTTTCTGATTCCCTCACTGTAGTAATAAGGTTTATGTCCATAGTTCTGTCACTTTCCAACAGGGGGCATTTATCACCCTCTTCAGGTACCTAGCTCTCTAGCTATGGACCCCCATGAATGATGGCTCTGTCTGGTCTAGCTAGGGTTGAAATTAGACACATACCTTAGATTTAGCTTCAGGGCCAGAAAAATTCTATTCCTTTAATGTGTTTGCCTGACTCTTTTTATAGAAATAGTTTATTTTAATTTTTTAACATTCATTTTTAAAAATTTTGAGTTCCAAATTCTCTTCCTTCCTCCCATCACTCCCCCACCCACTGAGAAAGCAAGCAATATGATATCAATTATACATGTGAAGTCATGCAAAACATATTTCCATACTAGCCATGTTGGGAGAAAAAAAGCAAGAAAAATAAGGTGAAAAAGTATGCTTCAACCTGCTTTCAGACTCCATCAATTCTCTCTGGAGATGGGTCCTTTGGAACTGCCTTGGATCATTGTCTTGATCAGAGGCAGCCAAGTTTTCCACAGCTGATCATCATACAACATGCTGTTTCTATGTCCAATGTTCTCCTCGTTCTGCTCACTTCACTTTGCATCAGTTCATGTAAGTCTTCCCAGGATTTTCTGAAGCCAGCCTGCTTGTCATTTCTCCTAGCATAGTATTATTGTTACAGTCATATACCATGGTTTGTTCAGCCATTCCCCAATTGATGGGCATTCCCTCAATTTCTAAGTCTTACAGCAAAAGCTTCTTAGGGTGTTATGGAGAAGAGGATCTTCTTTCACTCCTTGGACAAATTGGTGCTTCCCCATGACTAACATACTCATAGAACCTATCCTTAGACAATCAAATGATCCCTTATCCAGTGTGTTGTACTAAGTACTGGGGCCTAACGAACAGCCAAAGCACAGCCCTTTGCTGCCTCTCACCCGTAGGGCAAAGGGATGTGTGAGCACATCCACCTGAGTCTTTTTCTGTGTCCCATCTTCTTCTAGGGCAGAAGGGTTAGGGTATTCAAATTACCTGAATGATACTTCATAAAAGATTACCAAAAGGAAAGGGGGGAGGGGCTGATATCTTCTTGCAAAGAAGGTGACCACGTTTTTTAGAACTCGAGACACATCATAGTTATCTGTGCTTGTGATCAGATGGTAATATCCATGAGGGCAGGGGCTGTGCCTTGTCCAAACTTTGTATCTCACCTAGTACCCAGGCCTAGAGTTTGCTCATAGTGGATGCCTAATACATATCGCCCAAATTAATTCACAATTAGAGCAGGTTGAGAAGTGAAATGAGCAGACCTCCTTGAAAGCTGTATAGAAAAAGGTACCAGAAGCCCATTCCCTGGGTGTCCCTAGGATTGTCAGAGGAAGGAGGACAGATAAAGCAAGCAGGCTTGAGATGGGGAGCTTTGCAAGCTTGGATGTGGCTTATTCTGGTTCTCTCTCCATGAACCCCCTCCCTGCCCCACGAAGCTGATCCCAGTTTCCTTGAGGCCACCATGATACAGCCTCACTGTAGCCTGGGGGTACCTCAGGAGCGTTCTAGGACAGGCCCAGGGTGCTGGAGTAGCTGGTATCCATTTGCACAGCGATGAGGCCTGTCCAGATGTCCATGTTGTCTTCATCATGATGAATGGAGGCACTCCATGGCCCACAGAAGGATTTGATTGAAATGGGTAAGTAAAGCAGAAAGCCTACAAATTTCAAGGTTGCTTTTTCCTGAGCAGGCCAGAGGTCAGTGCTGTTTGTTTTTCTGGGAAGTGAGCAGGACTAGGTAAGGTGTTTCCAATGAATGAGCCACCTGTGTCCCGTTAAGGAAAACAGAGCTGAGACGGCTTTGAACTTCAGGCCTCCCCAAAGTTTTGTTTTCCTTCGAAGTAATTGAAAAACTGCAAGTACATAGCTGAAGAGGGGTTCTGGGGGAGAGAGCCTGGGCTCCAGGCAGCTCCTTCCGCAGACCTGGAGGGGAAGTCATTCTGGCTGCCACCAGGGTTTCTTTCATATACTGTGGACAGGAGACCCTGGGCTACTTACCAAGGCCCCCTGTGGCTTCTCTGCCACTGGCAGAGCATGGGATTGCTTCCAGTTTGTCTGGATGTCTTAGTGACCCTTAGAAAGTCTGAGCTGGAAGAGAGTCTATAAAAGGGAACATAAACTTCTCAAGCTATTCATAACCTGGCCCCTCCTACCTTTCCAGTCTTCTTACACCTTAATCCCCAACACGTCCTCGGTGATCCAGTGACCCCCAGCTTCCTGGCTGTTCCACCAACAAGACCGTCCCTCCCCGTTTCTCAGCTCTAGGCACTTACTCTAGGCCTCCCCAAGGCCTGTGATGCTCTCCTTCCTCTGCTCAGACTCCTGACCCCCTCGGCTTCCTCCAGATCCTGCCTAAATCCTGCCTTCTACAGGAAGCCTCCCCCATGCCCCTTAATTAATTCATTAGTGCCTTCCCTCTGGTGATTATTTCGATTTTGGTTTTTTTTCCTTCTATATATCTGGTCTATACTTAGTTGTCTGCCTATCATCTCCCCCATGGGGATGTGAGTTCCTGGAGAAAAGAGACTGTCTTTTTCCTTCTTCATATCCCCAGGCCTTAGCATCACGACCCTCACATAGTAGGTGCTTAAAAAAGTGCTTGTTGACTTCATTCAACTTGAACTGTCAGCACTTAAGAGAAACCTTGAAACATTGATTTCCAGAGCTGGGAAAATCTTAGAAAGTGAAATGTCAAATATCAGAGTTTAGAGGGAATATCTGGCCAAGAGCACCAGAGTGAGAGGGTAACATGGAACACAGAAGGAGGAACTTCAAAACTGGGAGACCTTAGGGCTCTGAGTACTTAACTTGAAAGCCAGGAGGACTGCCAAACGTCCAATGTTTACGGTATGTCCAATGTCCAACATCTTTGGTGGGAGGGACTTGGGAGACAAAGAAGTCCAGCTCCCTCCAATTACAGAAAGGCAAAATGAAATCGGGAAAAGTGCGGGTCAACTCAGCAATAATTAATTAATTGATGGATCAAGTTTGTTTTTGTTTTTTTGGTTTTTTTTACTGATTATTAATTAATAATTAATTAGTGGATAAACTAAGGTATGGAAGTAGAGAAAGTTAGGGAAATGTGTTAGGCCCTAAACAAGTACATGGATAAAGAAGCCAATCTCCCTGCCCATATGTTTCAGGCCCTGCGCTAGGCACTAGGAACACTAAGCCAATGCACCAAACTAAGCCTCTGCTCTCTCCGATCTCACACTCTAGGAAGGGAGACAATGCTTGCACAGCTGGGTTTGCACCAAGTAGTTTGATGATTGAGGAAGAGGAGAACAGGAACAGCTGAGAGGGAACACCTAAGGGGGCGGGGGAGGGGGAACGATGAGAACGATGAGGAGGGAGCCCATTCCAGTCATTACAGAGATAGCAGAAGGAACGGCCACGCAGGCATCAGGGAATCTAGGTTCAAATCTCACCTCAGAACCTTACTACCTGAGTGGCCCTGGCCAAATCACTCAGTTTCCACACCTGCACAATGGGGATCACATACCTCCTGGGGTTGTTGGGATGTCATAGGAATTACAAGATATGACTGGGAACCAAGAGGGAAGCCAGAGCTCCTCTAGCCCTGCCAGAGGGTCTCATGAGACAAAAAAAGGCTGATTCTCCTTGCTCCAATCCAACTCCCTCATTTGACAAATAAGAAAAACCAAGGCCAGGACATGCTCAGGGCAGCACAGTCCAAGGCAGCCAGGGGGTGCCATGGACTCTGGAGTCAGGAAGACCAAAGTTTGAATCCAGCCTCAGACACTTAGTAGGTGTGTAATTTTGGGCAAATCACCATACCTCTGTTTATCTCAGTTTCCTCAGAAGTGGAGGAAACTGAGATCACACAAAGAGTAGGTGGCAGAGGTGGAACCCAGGTCTTCTGCCTGAAGGGCCAGAGCTCTTTCCAGTGTGACACAAAAAACCCAGCTCCAAATGGCTCCAATGCTATCCTGCCAGGAAAGGCCTCACCCAACTTGAAAGTGCTTTGGGCATGACAGAGGTGGGGAGCAAATGGCCATCTCCACTGGGGCCAGAGCCATCTCAGGTCTGCCTTTGGGCTCTCGGTCCCAACAGTCACTCAGTGTTTCATGAATAGCTTAGTCCATGAGAACTCTTCTCCATGAACTTCCTGTTACTCCTGCCTTCAAATACCCCTCAGGACGATGGGGCAGGGGGAAAGCACGAGAAAAGAAGGGCTCAGGGAGTGTAGCCTTGTGGGAATCCCCCATTATTGAGAGTAAGGAAACCACTGGGGTTCTAGTCTCAGCTCAGTCCCTAAATCTTGCTCTTACCTCAACCAGAATGACACACTGCAGACCTCAGTTTCCCCATATGAAAATGGGAGGAGTGATCAAGGTGATGTCACCAAGCTCTTAGAGTCTATGTTGCAGAAATAAGATGTAATTATAAGAATAACAGCTAGCATTTATATCTCACCTTAAGGTTTGCAGAACACTTTGTATGTTGCACATGATAACACATCTGATCCTCAAAACCACCCTGGGAGGGAGGTGCTATTATTATGACCACTTTACAGATGAGGAAATGAGGATGGGAGGGGAAAGGACTTTCCCAGGGTCATACAGCCAGTGAAAGTTTGAGGCAGGATTCAAATCCAGGTCTTCCTCCCTCCAGATGCAACACTCTGGCCCTTATAGGTGATTAAGACACAATGTAAAAGAAGCATAGATTTTTAAGTTGGGCAGCACCTCGAAGATGGGCTCATCAAAATCATTCATTTTACATCTGGGGAAATTAGAGGAAAAGAGAGACTGCCCAAGGGCTTCCAGGTAGAAAAAGAGGGAACCTAGGACTGCAAAGTTGGTCTCTTGATGATAATTTTATCCTGCCTTTAAAAAAAAATAAGCCTCATGCAGGGGATCTGTAAACAAAGAAAGCTTCTGGAGAAGTCAGGATCTAAGCTGGGACATGAGGGAAGAAGGAAGAGTGTCTTTTAGACACATACAAAGTGTGACATCCCACACCTCATCCCCAAGTCTTTGGACTTTGTTCAAGCATGCTGAATGAAAGGGTAAAGATGGCTGAGGCTCCTTGTGTGGAGGATAAGAGAATGACCGGTGTAGGGGACTTCTCACAGAAATGAAAAAAAAAAGTATTCTTTATTCTTTTCCCTTGGATATACAGCCCCAGAGCCCAAATAATGGAGCTGGTCAACAAAAGTAAGGCTTTAGTACTAGGCTGTATTACCCTGGGCAAGTCCAAAGGGCCCAGGGAGGTCCTCCAACCCAGGGGATCTTAACCTGGGATCTGGGAACATGCACACACACACACACACACACACACACACACGCACGCACGCACATACACATACACACATATACGCACGCACATACACACACATATATGCACACACATAAACACACATATACACATATACATGTGCATATGCATATATACATACATAAACACACACTCATATACTCCCACACATATGTGTGCATATATAATTATGTTTCAATCTAATTAGCTTCCTTTGTAATCCTAAGGATTTTCTTTTCTATCTTTACCAGCTTTCTTGGGGGCAGGGTCCAGGGCCTGACCATGCTGCCAGGAGGATGAGACAA
This sequence comes from Trichosurus vulpecula, assembly GCF_011100635.1. Classification (NCBI taxonomy): domain Eukaryota; kingdom Metazoa; phylum Chordata; class Mammalia; order Diprotodontia; family Phalangeridae; genus Trichosurus; species Trichosurus vulpecula. Next base: position 413,559,552 of record NC_050575.1, on the reverse strand, counting down.
AAAAGGCTGATTCTCCTTGCTCCAATCCAACTCCCTCATTTGACAAATAAGAAAAAGCAAAGCCAGGACATGCTCAGGGCAGCACAGTCCAAGGCAGCCAGGGGGTGCCATGGACTCTGGAGTCAGGAAGACCAAAGTTTGAATCCAGCCTCAGACACTTAGTAGGTGTGTAATTTTGGGCAAGTCACCATACTTCTGTTTATCTCAGTTTCCAGCTGTAGAATGGGGATAACAGGACCTCCCTCGTAGGGTTGTTATGAGTAAAACATGAGATATTATTTTTTAAGCCCTTAACACAGTGCCTGGCACATAGTAGGTGCATAATAAATGATTGCTCCCCTTCCCTCTCTACAGCTAATAAGAGGGTTAACCCCATGGGATCTGAACCCAGTTCTCAGACTCAAAATTCAATGCTTATTCCATGAAGTCAAGCAAGTGAACCTCCCCAATTCTTCTGCCTCAGGAGGACACTTGAGTGACTCCCTGCCACCAGAATCCTCCTCTTCCATTTCTAAGCTTGTCCGCTTCTCGCCGCCACCTCCAGGGCCCTGGGTCCCTCTCTTCCAGGTACCACTTGTCATTCACATCCATCCACAGTGAAGGAAGATAAGCTTTTCCCCATACAAGTTGTAAAGCCTGGGGGCCCTGGGGCTCCTGCCAATCAGCCCTCCCCCAACCCCATCACTTTGGAGGGGGATCAGTTTTCCCTTAGCCTTGCCTAGCCCAGTTGAGAATTGGACCAAATGTTTCCCACAGCCTCAGCTGCATCCTGGTCCCTGCGCTAATGCTAACAATTACATCAGGGATCCCATGTTTACCTTGGTTTGGGGCCACCTCAAATGGGTCAGAAATGATGCTGAGCATATATGCCTGTCATTTCTGCTCTGGAGGAAAATAATTTAACAGGTGGAATTCCAAATTCCACAGTTTTACTACAGAAGAGCATTAAATGGTACTTTCTTGGTTGATGGAATCTGCACCAGCTTTCCAAAAACCCAAGGGAGTTCTATTTATTTTCTGGGAGTCCTGGCAGTTGGAATATTTTGCTCCCGAGAAGGGGCAGAGTGATGCACCAGAAGAAGCTGGCCTGCATTATCAGGACAAGATGTTACCTCCATTTTGAGACTGTGTGCTCACTAAGGACTCCAAGAATTGATCCAGACAACAAAAATGGAGGAAATATATTCTATTTTAACAAGGCAATTGGTCCAGACTTCATACAATATCATTTCAGTCTAGAATTTTCACTGTTTCTGCCAACAAAATCAAACAGAAACATTACATGACTTTCCCTCAGCTTTTCTACTTTCCTAAGAATGACTGGCTTGTTCCAAAGCTGTGCACCAGCACAGGGGAGGGGGATCGGGGGAGCATGAGATACAGCAGCCTCTCCTTGCTATATTCCCAGACTTGGGTGCTTTCAGGGCCAGGTCTATGCAGCCCCATCACAAGTGCAGTGGGCCATAAGGACCAGTCCAGATAATCCTTCTCATCCAAATCCTCTTTTCTCATCTCAGAATGTCTTCAAAGGGTTTTCTGGAAGGCTTTCTCCACTTTCTACTTTCTTATGCTTCAGTCTCTGCTTAGAGGTATCATTTCTACCGGATCTGAAGGGAAATAATTAGAAATAGTCTGTAGTGGAGAGAACCAGAAAGACCTGGGTTCAAAATCCACCTGTGGAGCTTCCAGGCTGTATGACCTTAGAGAGGTCACGTTAACTCTCAACCTCAACGTCTTCCTGTGGTAAAACAGACATAAAAGTATCACCTGCTTCTCAGAGTTGTTGTCTAGGTCAGATAAGACAATGGATGTGAACAGTCTGACAGTCAGTCAACAAAGCATTAATTAAGTGCCTTCCATGTGCCAGGCACTGTGCTCAGCACCAAGGATATGAAGTAATGTTAAATCAATCACTCAATAAAAATAAATCTCATGATGATAATAAAACAAAAAAGCTCATATCTATACGGCGCTTTAAAGTCTAAAGTGACATAATGAACCAGTCTCTAGAACCCATATCTCCAGATTTCCCTTTTCCCTCAATTATCAGGATAATATGGAATTATGCTGTGTTTTTTTTTAATTCCTAAAAGTGAGAATTTTGTTGTTGTTCCATCATGTCCAACGCTCCATGAATCCATTTGGGGTTTTCTATGCAAAGATACTGGAGTGGTTTGCCATTTCCTTCTCTAGCCCATTTTACAGATGAGGAAACTGAGGCAAACAGGGTGAAGTGACTTACCCAGAGGCACACACCTAGTCAGTGTCTGAGGCCAGATTTGAACTCAGGCAGAGGAGTCTTCCCAACTCCAGGGCTGTCACTCTATCTACTGCCCCATCTAGCTGCCCTATAAAGCAAGAGCCAGAAGGCACTAAAGATCATTTCTTGTCAGAGCTTGAAGGACCCTTGGAGACGACCTAGTACAACCTCTTCATTTTTACAGGAGGATAGATTGAAGCCCAGAGAGGGGAAGACAGTGGTCTGAGGTCATACAGCTGGCAGGTGCCAAGGCTGAGTATAGAACCAATGTGTCCCGTGTAGGGAAGAAATGAAGTCCAGTGGAAAGAGTGATTGTTTTGGAGCCCGATGACCTGGAGCAGACTCTGTGCGCACCCCTTGCTGTCTCTCTACCACAGATTCCTCACTTGTAGGGTGAGAAGGCCCTACTCTATGTTCCCTTCCAAGTCTCGACGTGGGAGCATGGGTGAGATGCTCTGAGGTACAGGAATACAGGCTGGTGGGTGGGTGGGTTCAGTTAATGGGAGGGGTTCTGGTTGGCTGGACCATCAATGATTTGAAGTGAAATGATGGGAGAAAAGACCCCTGGTGCATGTGTGACCATGGCTGCTGTTCCTTCCCCTTCCCAGGCCTTTACTTTCACCTCTACAATATCAGGAGGTTGGATAAAATGTTCCCAAAGATCTCTTCCAGTTCTAATGTATGTGCGTGGATGTATGTGTGTATTAAAAAAATAACCCTCCCTGTGATTCAATGTGCTAATCTTAAGTCACCACAAAGAAATTCTCAACAATTCCCAATGAGTCCAAGGAGACGCTCGTGCAGCAAACCAGAAATGTTCACCCAGACTGTGAGAAACGCCCAGAAATTGGGTCCAAATTATGAAAGAAAACATTATGGAGACCCAATGACAACTTTCCCAATGTTAGCAAGGGAATCTTTAAGCTTTCCAGCTCCGCTTGTTGGGTGGCAGCCAGTGGGGTCCAGCCCTGAGTGGAGAACTCAGAGAGAAAGGCAAGAACTTTCTCTTTCACATCATGGTAATTAACTGATGAGGAGAGGATGTCACCAGTTAGGGAGCCAGAAGACTAATGGGCCACAGTGGTAAGTTTATTAAGAGGGCTCCCCTTGACCCAGAGAGGTTCTGGTGGTAACAAGGAAGCTGTGGGGCTTTGAAGCTAGAACACCAGCCTAGGGTTTGGCCAGCTTGAGCTGAGCCCCTGACTCTATGTCTAACGGGGTGGGCAACCTCAGACCCAGCTCTTCGGCTCCCTGACCTGTTCTCCCTGTGTGAAGTAGGGCTAAACTGAATGTTATGAGGCTGCCTGTGCCCCTGCTGTCAGGGAGATTGAGACAGGGATCCCTTGAGCTCAGTGGCTTAAAGCCAATTATGCATCTGCACTGTCTAGATCCAAAACAGTGAGAGGAGGAGGGGGAAGGCTGAGGAGACTGCTTAGGGAGGGGCATACTGGACCAGACTGGAAATGGAGCTGTTCAAAGCTCCCATTCTCCTCCCAGGCCTGTTCCTGTATAAGGGTGGAGGAGACGACCTACAGAGAGATTGTCACCGTTGCCATGCGTGCCAGCTCTTTCTTAAAAATATTCTAGATAAAACTGAAGAGAACACCAAAAAAAGGTAGGATGGTGTAGCCCTTCCAGAATTGCTATAGAAATCTCACTGGAATTCTCCCCCTTGGTGACCCAAGGTGCTACTCGAGGAAGTCAGAACAGCACCTAAGGAAGGGTTCAGGGAAAAGCAACACAGCCAGACCCTAGGTACAGAGAATTTCTGCAGACAATCAAATTCTAATGGCACCCCAGCTGATGTGTCAAAATATCTCGAAGAAGTGAAGATGCCTACTGGAAATCTGATGAGGAGATTCTTTTTAAAGATAGATGTCCCTTAGGACATCACCTCGAGGTAAGCAGAAAGGGCTCCCCCCAGGCAGCTTCCACGGTGGTCTGAAAGAGCTGACAAGGAGACCTACTGATAAAAATGACGAGGTTTTTAGACAGGTAACTAAGGATCTCATTTCCAGCAAGTAACGAGGGCGATGGGAGCGACGGAGCAATTTGCTGAGGATGTGCCGTGTCTGTGTTTCTGTGGGTGCCAAGTAACGATTACCGGTGTGTAAGGCAAGAATTGAAGTCAGAAACATTCGAGCTGGAATCGGAACTCAGACACTTACTATGTGCCTGACTCTGGGGAAGACATTTAACAGCTCAGACTCACTTTCTTCATCTGTAAATTGGGACAATAGTAGCTCCTACCTCCCGGGGTGGTTATGGGGATGATATGAGATAATATCTGTAATTCGTTTTGCAAACCTTCAAGCACTAAATAAGTGTGTGCTGTTATCATTACTACTGCTATTGGTGATATTCCTACTACCATCCCTATTACTATTACAACTACTACTGCTACCACAATAACTATTATCAGCGCTATCACTGTTACTTGCCCTGTTAGGCTAGATGCCTCTAGTAGGTCTGCCTTTTCTCCCCTCCAATTTCTAGAGAACAGTGAGAGGAGTGAGAAGGGTCTTTTTAATTGTAAGAACCCTTACCAGTACATTTTTACTCATGCTAGGCCTAATTTTCCTTGAGAAAAGAGTATTTATAGGGGTGCAGTAAGATCTGTTGATACAAGACACACAGCCCCCCAAAGTCTGGGACACGTTCTCACTCACGAGTACATACAGAGTCCAGGGAAAAGTGGGCTCCAGCTTAGAGAGTACATGACAAAGGGCTAACCCACAACCCCTAATGATTGGTAGTGCTTTTCCTCCTGTTGGATGGGGTCTCATGAAGTTCCTCCCAGGAACGTTGGAGTTTTCTACTACATACCTTATAAAGTATTGAAGCCACCTTTCCTTGGGGTGTCTAGTTTCTCCCCATCTCCCAAGGCAAACATTGCTACTGGTCACCACCTTTCTGGGGATAGACAAGGGCACCAACTTCAAAGTCCAGATCCTCTGAAGTTCACAAGCTCCTCCTCTAGGAAAAGAGTGGGAAACTGAGGCCAAGACTGGGGATATTCTCTCCCTTCCCCTCCGATAAACCCTTCTTAGGGGCTTGCCTGGAGCAGTTCACATTCCTTTCTGCTGCCAGGTGCTTCAATCCTTGATTCCAGTTTCAAGGTTTTATACATTTGATTGATTCTGCAGAGTTGTTCAGATCTTGTTCACACCTTTAATTGGCTGATTCAAACAAGATGTGTTCTCACCTGAAAATGTATCAGGGCTGATTGGGGGTACAGTGACTGAATGATTGACACCAGCAACCCTCCACCCTTATATGAGCACAAAGTGGAGACTGGAGAGCACCTTACAGGGAGATGGCACAGTGGGTCCCTCCAGCCCTCAGTGCTTCCGTTTCTTCATCTATAAGAGGAGGAGATTGGACTGGATATCCTCAGCCAGCTCTAGTTTTGCGGTCTTCTGACCCCATCTACCAGCAGCAGCTCCACGATGACAAAGTCAGTGGGAGGATCTCCTTCCCAATTTCTGGACAGACATGGGAAACTAAGTCCTCCTTACATGAATGGATTACTTCAGGGTCCAAAGATGAAGATGGGAAAGAGGATGGGAGGATCTTAACCTTTGTTAAGAGGTTGGGCCTTGACCTTGGGGAACAAAAGAAGAAAAACTATGGACAATGTATAGGAAAGGGATGGGTGCCAGGCTCACCTTGCAGAGAGGACAGGAACCTCCTGTGCCTGAAAAAATTCACAATAGAGGTCAGCCATCAACAGGGAAAATCAGCAAAGGAGAGAAAGCTCTTGATAAAGGCTTTATGATGCCATAAAGGTAAATAATTCAGATGAGTAGGGAGAAGAGGATTGGAAAAGACAGATGTGGATGCATAGGAAACTCCCTGATCAACTCAGATTTCTTGAAGACATTATAGAAAAAGACAATTATGGAGAGCTAATTTTTAAAAAATGGTCCCAAGAGTACCAAACCTCTGAACGAGCTCAAATTAGTTATGTTTCTGAAGCAGAAGGAAAGAAGATGCTAAGCAGTACGGAAGATGAGCAAGAAAGGATGGGACTCATGCAAGGGATGGAGGTGATGACAGTGCAAGACTCATCTCTAAACAGAAGGAAGTGAATGATATTATCTCAAGGTTATCTCTAGAGCTTATAACCCAGCTACTCAATTCTTATTCCAATTCAATTTTCTCTACCAAATGCCAGGGATACAAAGAAAGGCAAAAGATGACATTATGTCCTATGTACTAAGATCCTTCCCTTATCTGACATTCTATGGTCTAAGGCCCCTCCCAGATCTGAAATTCTCTGGTCTAGGTTCTAAAGTTCCTCCCAGATCTGACATTTCATGGTCTAGGTTCTAAGGTCTTTCCCAGATCAGGCTTTCTCTGATTCATGTCCTTAACGTCCTTCTCAGCTCTGGCATTCCAAGTTCTATGTTTTCAGGTATCTCCTAGCTCTGATATTCTCTGTTCTAAGGCTCCTCCCAGTTCTAGCATTCCATTTTCTCTTTCCTAATGGCCCTTCCAGCCCCAAATCATAAGGTTCAACAATCTCGCCTGTGCTCCAACAGCCTCCACAGCCCAAGCAAACACATCTCATTAAGACAAAGCTCCTTTTGCATTTTCCACTTGCATAGACTGTTTCAAAATTTCAGGCTAAGCCACATGGAACTCTGGTTCCCAGGCAGAACTGAAATTGCCCCCTCCTAAGCTTTGGCTGAACCTGTCACCACTAGGTGGAACAACAATAAATGCCTTGCTATATGTCTTGGGGCAGAGTTCACCACCTCAGATTGTTGGGATATGGCTGCCTGAGGCTAAACTCAGACCTTGGACCTGAAACTCTAGACTCTCTGGCAAGCCCTCTGTGTCCAACACTTTGATGCTCCCCAGATCACTGCATCAGCCCCTTCCCCACCGGCCCGGAGCAAAACCTTATCTATGGTATTTGCAAAACCTCAAAATTGGGCAAAGTTTTATGATAGGAATGGAAAATACTGCCCAATGCTGTCAAATTTCAAAAATGTGCCTGGCTCTCTGCTTTTCTAAGAATGTCTTTGGTGCTAAAAATAGACCTGCCTCCCCTTGGAAAAATATGTTTTTATTGGGAAAGAGCCTAGATTTGGAGTCAGGAGTCCTGGATTCAAATCCTAAGTCCAGACACTAACCATCCATGTGGCACTGGACAAATCCCTTCTGCTCTTTGAGTCTCATTTTCCTCACCTATAAAATGGGTACATTAAAGCCTAAACTACCTGCCTCACAGTAGAGTTAAAAGGAAAGCAATGGACACATATTAAAGGACCACTGGAATTCCAGTTATTAGCATGATTATCCATGTGGATATTGGAAGACAATCCAAAGGCATCTCATTAAGCACTTACTATGTGCCAAGCACAGTGCTAAGGGGGAGGGGGGAGGAGAGAGGGAGATGAAGAGAAAGAGAAAATAGTGTCGTCGTCCTCAAGCAGCTGACGTTCTGATGGGGAGAGAACATGTCCGTAAAGAGAGGTGTACAGAAAGAGACACAAAAGAGACCCAAGGGAACCTTGAAGGGAAAGACACTCCGGGGTGGAGGAGATGGAGCTCAGGGCTTAGTGTCAGGAAGACCCAAGTTCAAATGGTGCTGTGTGACCCTGGCAAGTCACATGGATCTTGGCTTGCCTCAGTTTCCTCATCTGTCAAATGTGGATAATAATGGCACCTACTTCCCAGGGTCCAATGAGACAATGTTTATAGAGGACCTAACCCAATGCCTGGCACATAATAGGTGCTTAAGAAATGGGTGTTAACTTCCTTTCTAGAACCTGAGGGGAAGGGATCAGAAAATGCTTTTGGACAGAAATAATTGAGGAAAACCTGGGTTCTAAGAGGCAGAGGTGAGGAGGGAAAACATCCTAAGGAGGAAAAGGCACGATTCTGGGAGATGGGCTGCTGTATATTAGGGACCGAAAAAAGCCAGTCTGGTGAGACCACAGTGTGCAAGGAGAGGAGCGAAGCGTCCTGAAGTCAGAAAGGCAGGTGGGGGCTGCTGGTGAAGAGCAGAGCTGTTGGTATTTGGTCCTAGGGGCTCATTCGTTAGGGGAGTGACACAGACAAGCCTGTCTTTCAGGAAATCCTTTTGGCCACCATGTGAATTACACAGAGTGACACTAACGATGACAGTGACCACATCAGGTAACATTCATTTAGCACATCGTGGTTTGAAAAGCATCTTGCATATATTATTTTGTTTGATGGACTTCAATGAGGAGAGACGCAGGCAGAGAGATTTCTCAACAGGCTAGTGAAAGGGTCCAGGCAGGACATGCTGAGGACCTGCCCTGGAGGGGGTGGCTGTATCAGGGGAGAGATATTGTGAAGGTAGAATGGACAAGCTATGGCAACAGATTGTATTGGGGCAGGGGTGGCAGAGAGGAAGGAGTTACCAATGAGAACAATGCCACCCAACATTTATCAAGCACAATGTGGTGCCTGGCAGTGTGCTGTGTGCTAGGAACACAAATAAAGCCAGACAGATATTTGCTCTTAAGGGGCTTATCATCTTTTTCTCTTCTTCTTTAAAAACTGTTTTTATTTATTTCATTAAATATTTCCAAATAACATGTAAAAAATATTAATAAATTTTGAATTCTAAATTCTCTCCCTCCCCATCTTCTCTCCTTGAGAAGGCAAGAAATCTGATATTGATTATACATGTGAAGTCATGCAAAACATATTTCCATATTAGCCATGTTACAAAAGAAGGAACAAACAAAATAATAAATATAAAGAAAATTTAATAAGTTTGCTTTGATCTGTATCCTGAGCTCACCAGTTCTTCTCTGAAAGTGGAGGCATTTTTCATCATGAGTCCTTAGGAGCTGTCTTGGATCATTGTCTTGGTCAGAGTAGCTAAGTTTTTCACAGTTGATGGTCCTTACAATGTTGCTGTTTCTACGTACAATGATCTCCTGGTTCTATCCATTTCATTTTACATCAGTTCAAATAAGCCTTCTCAGATTTTTCTAAAAGCAACCCCCTTGTTATTTCTTATAGCACAGCAGTGCTATCCCAAAGGTCACACCTTGAACAGCCATTTCCCAATTGAGGGGCATCCCCTTGATTTCCAATTCTTTGCCACCACAAAAGAGCCACTATAAAGATTTCCTTTTCCTTTTTATTTGATCTCTTTAGCACTAGTAGTGTTGGATCAAACAGTATGCACAATTGCATAGCCCTTTGGCTGTTGTTCCAAATTGTTCTCTAGAATGGCTGGACTGGTCCACAACTCCACCAACAGTGTATCAGTGTCCTGCTTTTTCCACATCCCCTCCAGCATTTGTCATTTTCCCTTTTCGTAATATTACACAATCTGATAGGTATGAGATGGTACCTCAGAGTTGTTTTAGTTTTTATTTCTGTAGTCAATAAAGATTTAGAGCATTTTTTCACAACTATAGATAGCTTTGATTTCTTCTGAAGACTGCCTATTCACATGTTCTGACCCAAAAAGACTCAGTATAATTCCTCAAGGAAAATGGATATTTAATGAAATAGAGGACTTTTGAGCATTCCTAACAAAAAGACTAGAAGTGAACAGAAAATTTAACTTTTAAATACACGACTCAAGAGAAGCATAAGAAGATAAACAGGAAAGAGAAATTGTAAGGGATTCAATAAGGTTAAACTGTTGACCTTTCTCTAGGGGAAGATGATACGTGCATCTTTTAAGAACTTTGATATTACTAGGGCAGTTAGAAGAATTCTACATAGATGAAGGGCATGAGAGTGAGTCAGTTATAGTGGGATGGTATTTTTAAAAATGAATAGGTAAGAAAGAGGGATGCCCTGGGAGAAGGAGTAGAGGAAGAATGAAATTCAAGGTCTCATCAGTTGATTTGGCTGCCTCATCGCTGGGCCTATTTGAATTGGCCACCACCAAGGACCCCCTTGAAGGGGGTGTTCATAGCATGACTTAGTTAGTGGTGGCTATTGGCCAAGTGTAAAATTCTATGGGTGTGGGCTGGTGAAAGAGAGGGCTACGGGACGGGCCGCTATGCTGTGCAAGGTCAGGCAGTGACATCTGACACATTCATCGGCTTCTTCTCCTGCTCCTGCTCCTGTTTCTTCCTACAGGCCTCCTCTTGCTCTTAGGGCCCCAACCAAACTCATGCATGATGAATCAAAGCTTAGGGCAGGACACATGGCGCTAAGTGTCTGGGAGCAATGCCATGCGTGATACACGCCAGTCCAACATTCTCCATGATGATTGGACATGATTTATAGACCTGTCAGCAAGACATCCATCAAGGGCAGGGATAGGGAGCAGGAGGACCAACACCAGTAGTGGTCTGGTCAGGATGACTGAAGATGGTCTGCCCCTCTGTGGGCTTGGGGTGGGGGGGCAGCTTTGCTGAAGAGCCAGATCCCTGACCCAGAAGGTTGTGTGCATGGTTTCCCATCCGGCCTCCAGAGCCCATCTATGACAAAATTAATTCCTCTGAAGACAAGCAAGAAGAGTGGGGATGTTTGGAAAGTCCATTAGAAAGGTGGCCCAGACACGCACAGACAGGGCGTGGGGCTTCACTGAGGCATGGGGGAGCATCAAAGGCATAGGGGCTGGATTGCTTGCCTCTTCATTACAGACAAAGGAAATGCATTATTCATCCTTCAGTATTGACAGCCAGGTTATTAAAATCCTAAATTTGTTGGCTATTGAGAGAGGGAGAAGAGTTGTGAGGGAAACAGGAAAACCCAGGAGGCCTGGAATCTCTCGCTGTGATGGCTCAGCTCTGTCTGTACACAGGAGCTGAGAACAGACACAAGCAAGAGTCAGAAAGTCAACCTAGGTTGGTATCACTTAAATTCTAGAGTGTCCACGCTGGAAGAGATTTTAGAACGTAGAACAGAATGTCAACTGAACTTTAAGACAGAACCTGAGGCCCAGAAGACAGGCAAGAAGTGATTTGTCTGAGGTCACACAGGACACACACCCGGTTTAGACAGGACTAGAACCCCGGGGTCCTGCTTCTTAGTCCAGAGACTTTTTCTCTGTCTCAATGTCACAAATCGATAGCAGCGGGGCACCTTCTAAATTGAGATCTGAGGGCTCCTCTCTGCCAGCGGCCTCCCCCTGGGGGACAGAGCTCTGAAATTGGAGGCAGGAAGACCTGAGCACAAATTCTTTCTCAGACATACACTAGTTGTGTGACCTTGGGGAAGTCATTTAAGTCCTCTCAGCCTCAGTTTACTCATCTGCTAAAAGGGATAAAAAGATCACCTGCCTCTCGGAGTTGTTGTGAGGACTAGATGAGGTAACACACATGAAGCATTTCTCCAACGTTACAGTGCTGCACAAAGGGCCAGTGACCGACAGCATCCTTGGGACTGTTATCATTCTTATTCCAGCATTCAAATTGTCTTTCCCAGTAACAAGTGAGCTCGGTGGGGGCAGACACTAAGCTCGCTTTCCTCTTATCCTCAGCACTGAGCACAGCACCTTCCCTCTGAGGAGATTCTGAATTTCTCCTATAGATACATGCATGCGTGCCTATTTGCGTGCATGCCTACATACATGCCTGCACATACATACATACATACATGCATACATGCCTACACACATACATACACGTATGCCTACATGTGAGCTTACATGCATACATGTATCATGTTTGCCCATAATGGCTCTCTTGTTGTCCCCCTTCCCCATTAGATTGTGACAATGGAGACTGGGTTTTGACTCCTAACACTGCCTGTGTCTAGTAGGAGTTTAATAAATGCTTCTTGATTGACTGGCTGTTACAAAGGAAAGAGCTTCAGATCTCGGGTCAGAGGACCTTGGCTTGAGCACTAGCCATGTGACTTGGATGGATGACAGCCCCTCCAGGCCTCACTTTCCTCATCTTTCAAATGAAGGCGGTAGATAAGAAGCCATCAGAGGGAGAGGCCTCCCAGCCCTGGGGGCCTTGGGGACCCTGTCCAAGCACTGTGCTCTTTCCTTGTCCCCTCCAAGTTATCTTGTGTCTTCTTTGTGACTTATATATACATATCTAAATATGCATGTGTGTGTGTGTGTGGGCACACATACACACATACACATGTGCACATGCATGAGTGTATATGCTCGTGTGGAGAAGGAAATGGCAAGCCACTCCAGTATCCTTACCAGGAAAACCCCAAATGGGGTCACTAAGAGTCAGACATGACTGAAAATGACTGAACAATAGACATGTGTATACATACATGCACATATGTACATTGAGTGTGTGTGTGACATACAAGTACATGTCAGATACATGTGACAATAAAACTCTTCCTACCTAGCCCTCTATACAGCACCGTAAGGTTGACAGACACTTTCCTTTTATGAGCTCATCAGGCCTGATCATGTATGTTTATATTAACGCCTACATGTTGTGGAAGCTCCTCAAGAGAAAGAACTGCCTGACCTCTGTCTTTGTATCTTCATCACCTAGTACTGGGCCTGGCACATGGTATGTAATAAGTGATTAATAAATCAGATGAGCCTAGGAAATATTTATTAAGCATGTATTATATGCCAAGACCAGTACTTGGTACCTTTAATTTCTACTGTTTGCCCACTGTCTGAACCCTGAATCCAATCAGTTAATCTATACATGAGCATTTATAAATCACTTACTGTATGCCAGGGACTATGATAAATATTGGTGGGGAATTGCAAAATTGAAACTCTCCCTGCTCTCTAAAAGTTTACATTCTAATGTACATATGCATATAGATGCATAATGCACACGAAATAGTCATGGCAGTTTTGGTAAGGAGTGAAGTCAGTAAGGACATCCTGTGGAAGGAGCTCTGCAGCTGAGTCTTGAAAAAAATCAGGGATTCTAAGAGGTGTAGGGAGGAGAGAGGGCATTCCAGGCATGAGGCACAGCCTGGCCAAAGGTGCAGAGACAGGCTATAAGAAAAGAATATCTTGTTCTTGGAACAGCCAGGGGGCCAGTGTCACTGGATCACAGAGTGCATGGAAGAGGGCAGGTGTAAGAAGACTGGAAAAATAAGAGGCAGCCAGGTGCTTAAATGAGGGGCCTTAAATATCAAATACAGAATTTTATAATTGATCCTGGAAACACTAAGGAATCATTGTAGTTTGTGGAGCAGGGGCAGGGAGCTACATGATCAGATTTGATTTAGGTAGATCATTTGACAACTGATGGATCGGAGTGGAGAGAAACCGAGGCAAGCAGACTCTCCCCTCCCCCCAGAAGCTATTGTAACAGTCCAGATGTGAGGTGATGAGGGCCTGCACCCTGGCATTGCCTCTGGGAGTAGAGGTAATGGGTGTGTATGAGAGAGGTTTCCAAAGTACAAGTAGGTCTTGGCAATATATTGCATAAGGCAAGTGGGGTGTGGTGAGAGGGTGAAGAGTTGAGGATGCTGCCTGGCTTGTGAGCCTGGGGGACCATAGAAGAATGGTGGTATCCTTGGCAGGAATACAGAAAATAGGAATGGGGAGGGCTTGGAGGAAAGAAAATGAATTCAAGAAATACTATAAGAACATGGGTTTGGGGTTGAAATCTGCAGCTGAGCTGATGGCTCCATGGGCCCATGGGCCCATGGACCCAGGGAAGAGATCCCTGAGGTTGCAGAGTTCCTGCTGTCATTACCTCCAAAGGTGTAGAAAGTGGTAAGGAACACCAAGTCTGCAGCTGCTCTTAGACACCCCCATCATCACTGACAGCAAGCAGAAGGCTCTTGCTCAGGTCATCAGTTTCCCTGATTCCTCTCCAGTATTGGCTCCCATTACTCTCCCAGGAGAGCTCTCTGCTCCCCATCTATGCCCTGAGTGTTCTCCGTGGTATACATGGTACACATGGTACGCATGCATAACACACTGTTACTCTCTCCTTGCCCTCACTCTTCAAAGACATTATTGGTGTTAACCTAAACACCCAGCTAAATCCTCCTTCTTCCAAGATTTTCTTTCCCCTTTTCTGGGTTCCCAGATCTCAGATTCTCCAATGCTCATTTTGATCCTCAACTTGACACTGCTTCTCCCTGTTCTTTATTGTGTGTGTGTGTGTGTGTGTGTGTGTGTGTGTGTGTGTGTGTGGTTTATCTCCCCAAGTATAAGACAAGACCCTAATTCATCCAACCCTCCTATCTTCTACAGGAGCCTGACATTTATTCAGTGTGTGGGACTGAACTGAGTCAGTCCCAACTCTAGTTTGAGACTTTAGCTTGTCCCCCAAAGGTATCTCTCACCTCTTCCTTGACTCTCTCCTGGGCTCCCACCATATCTGGTGTCCAAAGCATGAGCATCTCCAGCTCCAACGTGATTCTTACTCCTCCCTCCAAGGCTCACCTAACTCAAAGGCTGTGGCTGATCAAAGCACACTCAGCTGGTCTCTGGCTTTAAAAATGGCCCCAACCATGTCCCTTGGCTTGAGTAACAAACATTTCATTTTTTCTTTCCTTCTTAAAGATGATGTTTCATTGTATACTTTATGAAAGTGGCTTGGCAAGAAGCTCACTGTGGGTGAGTAATGTCTCTTTCTCAACCCAAGACAAGGGCAAGGGTTGCCAGCACTGGAGGGGAGCATTGTGGTAACCCAAGGCACAGCCCCCGCATCACCTCCTCACCTGAGGGATGACACCTTCAATGTCATCTCCTCTTCACATCATTTCCAAATTCCTCTTCCCTCCAGGGAATGTTCCTGAGTCATGTGTGTTTGTGTGTGTGTGTGTGTGTGTGCCTGTGTGTGTGTGTAAACGTTTAAACAGTGAACCAAAGAAATGCCCAGAGAGACTATAGTGACTCATGTTCTCCCTTAGAGAAAGATCACTTATTTATTATTAAAATTCCCCTTCTCCATCAAGGCAGGTGCTCTCGCTCTTTGGTGAGAAGAGTCAAACCATCCTGGTGAACAAGGTCAATAATTTTATCAGTTCAACTAATCAGTTAACAAACTTGGAGAGGGAAGGAGGTAAAGAGACAGTATCCCAGGCAGGGGTCGCAGCCAAGGCGAAGGCATGAAGGTGGGAAATGAAATGCCATTTTTAGAAGAATTTCCAGGAAGCCAATGCCCAACACGCATTTATTAAGTGCCAGCTGGCTGGTAGAGTAGAGAGAAAACTAGTCCTGGAGTCAGGAAGACCTGAGTTTGACTCCTCCCTCAGACACTTACTAGCTGTGTGGCCCTGGGCAAATCCCTTTCCCCTCTCAAGCCTCAGTTTTCTCAATTGTAAAAATCGGGATCATTATAAGCAGCAAATTTTACAGGGCTGGTGGGAGAATCAAATGAGAAAATGATATGTATAAAGTGCTTTGCCAGCCTAAAAGTGCTATATGAATGTTAGCTATCATCGTGATTAATTACTACTACTGGCTCGTATTGGCCTGATCAGCCACAGTCGAACTCATTGAAACTCGACTCTAGCATAGTGATGTCATTTTGGTCCTCTTTTGAGAGTGAAGGAAAGCAACCAACCAACCAACCCACCAGCCACCAATACTTCTAATAATCGCAACCACTGCTTGGTTGGGAGGAGAGGGCTGGAGTCACACTATGTCTGGAGATAATGATTTAACAGTAAGGTTGTCCCCCCCCCCCCATCCTGGGAGATCAGAGCAGGGCTGAGATGGGGAGGGACTGGCCCAGATATTGTACTCAGATAAGTAAATATAAGTTAATTTAAGCACCTCTGTACACATTGGCCTTTGTAGTCCCTTCAAATTCTGATATTCTCAGAGACTCTCGATAACCAGGCGGCTCAGGAACAATTTCCCAAAAGAGGCAGTGCCTAAGCTGAGGTTTGAAGAAAGGATGGTTTCTGCCAGGTGATGTCGAGGAGGGAACAATGCATTCTTGGCATGGAGGAAGGCTTATGAAACTCTATGGAGGTGGGAGGTACAATTCGCCAAACAGTTCATTGTGCTGTCTGTCTGCAGTACAAAGTTCATAAAGGGGAGAAAAATAAAATCAGGCAGGAAAGAAGTGTGACCCACCAATATGAAGAGCTTTAAACATCAGACTGAGGAGTATGTGTTATTCTGTAGGCACCTGGGAACCACTAAAGGCTTTTTCTCCCTTTAACCATTGTTTATTTTTTTCCACTTATATGTAAAAACAATCTTTAGCATACATTTTTACAAAATTTTGAGTTCCAAATTTTTCTCCCTCCTTCCCTCCTGTCCTTTCTTCCCAAAATGGTAAGCAATTTGATATAGGCACTAAAGCTTTTGAACTGGGCAGTGGCATGGGCAGACCTATGCCGTAGGAATATCAGTTGACTGGAGGATGGACCAGTGTGGGAAGATACCTGAGACAGGGAGATTGATCAGCAGGCTGTTTCAATAGTCCAGGCATGAGATGATGACGGTTTACACCAAGGTGGTGGCAGTGTCAGGGCAGGGAAGGAGAAGTAGCCAGAGGTGTTATGAAGATAGAATTGACAAGTCTTAGCGAAAATCCCCAATTCATTTTTTTACCAATATTCTATATAGAGGATTGCCTTGATATGCATGTAGACATAATGTACATCATATACACATGATGCATGTGTAGTAATTTTATGTAGAATGGAAAGCAGTTGTTTTCGGTCACCTTTTATTTCCAATGTTACTAACATCTGAAATTTTTGTCTATACCTTTAATATCTTCCCTTCTTTCAGATAACTTGGTGAGTCAATCCCACAACTCCCTCACTATTGTGTCACCTCTGGCATGGCTTCTCTGTGTACTTAGGGTCTGATACTGCTGTTTTCCTGGGCTAGAAACATTTCTGTCTCACACATATGAAATTGTCATGTTAAAGTCCTAGTGTGTCAGCTCTCCTGCCCTTGATTAAAAAAAGTTTGTTATAAAAGTTTTGTTTTGTTTTCCTGGCAGATCTTTTCAATCTTTTTTTAGCTTCTTGTCCTATTTTCATTGTCATCCTTAAATGCCCTCAAGATGAAAGCTTTAGTTGGATCTCTCATTAAGCTTCCTTTAACCTCATTTTGCCCTCCATTGCTTCTGTTTTATGAGGCAAGATTGTCCAAAATCTTCCATCATCTTCCTCCATAAGATTTTTATAAACCTGTTTATATTCTAAACCAGAGTTACACTTGGCAGATGTATGTCTCTGCTTGGGAAATAAGCCACATGTTTCCTGACTAAGACACTCTTTGGTTGAGTTCATAATTAAAGTAAAGGAAGAAAGTCTCTGGAACGTTGAAAACCTCCTTTGATGACCCCAAATTTTTCCTCAAAACAAAGATCCATCTTTTTGATACCAATATACTGTGGCTATGGCATGCCTGTGAGTCATGCACCACTATCATCTCAGACGAATTTAAAATGAGCAGCAGAAAGCTAGCTATAGGGTAGCTATGACCAGATTAACATATAACAAATAAAGAACTTGAAAAAGAACTAGAAGAAAGGAGAGAATTAAATTGTAAGCTTCTTGAGGGCAGGGACTATTTTTTTGCCTCTTTTTGTAACCCCAGTGCTTCACAAAGTAAGCATTTAATAAATGTTTATTGATTGATTAATTATGGAAATTTTTGCATGAAAAATAAGATGGACTGAGCACATGACAAGAGTTCAGGATAATCCATTGATAGGGTGTGCACATACCTGGTCTCCCTGAAACATCAAGAAAAAGTAAAAATAGACCCCAGCATGTTGGGTAGGCCCCCCTAGTGAACTTATGGGGGGCATGGACAATATTCTTACAGGATGAACAGGAAGAGATGGGCTGTGGTCTGCATCAGTGTAAGAAACATTCATAATAATGAAGTCAACCATTCATTTCAGCATTTTGAGTGAGTATTCTCAGGTGAAGAGGGAGCCATCTTGGGAAGCATGGTACTTATCCCCAGAAGGTCCTGTGTTTGGCCAAGGCCAAGGGGAAAAAGGCAATTTCTTGTGTATAAGGTCCTAAATTGA
Source organism: Trichosurus vulpecula (assembly GCF_011100635.1). Taxonomy (NCBI): domain Eukaryota; kingdom Metazoa; phylum Chordata; class Mammalia; order Diprotodontia; family Phalangeridae; genus Trichosurus; species Trichosurus vulpecula. The sequence continues at coordinate 413,541,420 of NC_050575.1, read as the reverse complement.
AGTGCCAACACCAACTGCAGCCCACCTTGGACCCTTGACCAGCATTCACCATGCCATCTTGTCATTGAATCAAGTTTGGGGTTTTTTTTTCCCCTCTGGGGAAAATAATGGCAGACTTGAATAGAAATTCACTCTCACAACATCATTCTCGTGACAAGACACTTGAGTTTGTGATGTCCTTTCTGCCTTTGATGCTGTTCTTTCTGACCTTATACTCAATATCAAGGACATGATTTTACCAGCAAAAACTCTCCATCTAAAAGTGAAATTCACAACTTCTTCAAGTCTTTGGAGGTGGCCTTTGAGAGGTTCTCTGGTAAAAATAAAATAAAATCCATTTTCCATTGGCCAGCTTCCTGGTGATGATCTTCTGTACACCTAGTCAATCAGGTCCTTGGGACCTTGGGACCAAACCAGGCTCACAATTCCTTGCCATCTTGACATGTGCTTCATTTGCAAGGTCTAAGAAAGCCCAGCATTACCTACACCTTAGGAAGAAACTCATCGTTGGAGGACTGAGCCATAATAGGGCTCACAACCCTGCTATTTAAGGCCTATTAATGCCAGACTCCACACAAGGGAGGCCACTGGCACTGGAACAATGGGTGAGCCAATTTCACAAAGAAGAGGGAACATATCTATTTCAAATATTGCCAAGGAAGGTAGCACAGGAAATTATTTTACTGAGAAGAGACTGTCAGTGTTACAAGATTTTTAAAAAATATCTCAAGTCCCAATCAGAACTGCCAGTGGAATTGGAAGGGGGTAACCCTGCTGAGAGATATCAGTCAATCAACGATCAATAAACATTCATAATTCACCTACTGTGTGCCAATCACTGTGCTAGGGGTTGGGGATACAAAGGCTGAAATGCCAGTCCCTCCCAACAAGGAGATTATGTTCTCCCTAGGAAAGTGACCTGTACACATAACATTATTTATAAAAATATAGACAGAGTAAATAGACATCAGCAATATAAGGGTCATCTGAATGCAATTTTAAACTGAAATTTTACAAATTTCAAATCGGGAGTTCAGTAGAAAGTGCCAGATTTAGAGCTCAAGGTCCTGGCTTGGAATCTTGGAGAATCTACACAGGACTGGTTTTCCCTCAAGCAAATGTCTGCCTTTCTCTGGGCCTCAGTTCCGGCACCTATAAAGGAAAGGAATTGAAGTCAATGACTTTGTGAGTCGCTTCCAGCTTGCAAGTTCTGACCCTACAGATATGCACATTGCCATTCTCCCACTTTTGTTACAAGTATGGCCTTCCAATGCATTCCAGCTGCAGACAAAAATCCAATAGACTCCCATCCCATTCCATAGTGAAAGAGCCAAGAAATCCAAGCTGACTTTTTGTCAAATCCCACTCAGAGAAAAAGCTTCTAAGAGAGACACAAGGGAAATTTCATACCTCACAGATTCAGAACCAATTTTTCAATTGCTCATAACTCTGTTACCTAATCCTTCTTTCCAAAGCTGATTAGCAGACAATTGCTTGGGGAAGACTAGACACATGGAACGTTTCAATATATAAAACTCATTTGTTTTATGAGTTCTTGGTACCCAGAAAGGTCTTGAATTTCTTTGAAAATAGCAACAATGATATATTTCCTCTTTTCAGGGTCTTCAAAGCTCACTCCAACAGCAATCCTAGGTGTCTAGCAAATAAAGAAAAGCAACGTGTCCTGAGTTACTAAAGACATTCATGTTTGATTCACAGGGAGGGAAAAATGTAGCCTGAGCCTGGATTGCTTGGAGATCTCTCCTGCCCTTTATAGCTACCCAATAGATAAGAATTGCCCATCATTTTCTACCTTCATTGTCAGTGTGGTGAAAAGTGATGGTTAGGGGAAAGAGTTTGGGCTTTGGGGTCAAAGGATCTAGGTTTAATCTCAAGCTCTTATATGTATTTTTGTGCCTGGGAGCTTGGGTGGACTTCAAAGCTAAGCATGAGCAATCACTAGCATGATACATCAGCCAAAAAAAGCTAATGGGATCTTGGGTTGCCCTTAGAGGGGTCCAGAGAATGAGGAAAAGGAAAATGATATCATTGTCCCTCTGCCCTGCACAGCCCCCAACTAGAGCTCTGAACACCTTGGCTTAAAAATGGTACTGATAGGCTGAAGAGACTCCAGTGAGGATGGCCAACATGGGGAAGGACCTGCAACTCATGGCATGTGAATGAGTTAATGAATGAATTATTGAAATAGCATTTATTAATTGCTTATTATGTGTCAGACACTAAGCTAAAAGGTTTGGCTACAAATGCAGAGAGCAAAGGAGAGCCTGTGGAAAAGAGTGTAGAAATCAATGTACATAAATGTGTGTGTACATTACACATATATACACATGCATACATACAGACATATATACACATACACGTGTATATACACATATACATACACATTTATACATGCATTACAATGATTGTGTGTGTGTGTGTGTGTGTGTGTGTGTGTGTGTGTAGATAGACACATTCCCCGGAAGTAGTTCAGCTGAGTATCCTAAGAAAGGGTCGTTCATTTTCCCTTTCTGCTGGGGCCATTGCTGGATGAGGATTAGGAAGAACTGGGTTCCAATCCCTCCTCTGACACTTGCTGGCTATGTGAGCACAACCTGATCACTTAAACATCTCTGAACATCAGACAAATGAGTGAATATCTGCAGAGTGCTTGGCAAACCTTTGAGCACTCTCGAAAGGTGAGCTCTTACTGTTAACTCTCTAAGACTACACTTTATGGAGCCAGGGTGATCAGCAGAGGGAGGGCTTCACCAGAAGGCCAGGACAACAGAGAAGGAATTCCTCCCCCACCCTTGAACCTTTCACAGTTGAGGGAATTGAGACCCAGAGAGGGATGGTGATTTCCTCAAGGTTACAGCTAGTATAAAGCAGTGGGAAAATCAGAGAAACCCGATCTCCTGCTTCAACCCCACATTCAGCACATTGCTCAGTGATACTATCCTGTGTGTTTTCCAAAATGCTGGCATTCTGCACTTCCCTGAAGATAGTCTTCCCAATGGGTACGCATGGATCTTGCCATCAGCCTCTCTCAAGAAAACTGACCACATGGACAGGATCCAAACACCAGGGAAATTGAAGCCAATGACCATGCTCCATGGAAGCCAAGTTCTCCAGGTAAAAGCCTCAAGAACTCCTTAATTGAATATCTAGTCCCTTGAGCAAAAATGTCAAAGTGACCCTTCATCCCCTTAGCCCTTGCTCTCTTCAAAAAGCTGAGGCTCCATCCTAGAGCTGGAAGAAACTATAGTGAGTGGGTGGGGAACTCACAGCCTTGAAGCCGTATGTGACCTTCTAGGTCCTCAGGTGCCGCCTTTGATTGAATCCATGTCTTACAGAACAAATTCTTTTATTAAGGGGATTTGTTCTGTGAAGTTTGGATTCAGTCAAAGGGCTGCACTTGAGGACTTAGAGGGCCACATGCAGGTTCCCCACCCCTAGAGCCACTCCTTTATCTTACACATAGGAGAACTGAGACCCAGAGAAGGCGAGTGACCTAGGTCACACAGCCTGCTAGTAAGAGGCAGGGCAGAGCAGCTAATACCATTCTCTGGTTAGCCATGGCTGCAGTGCTAGACTTGGGTCAGAAACACCTGGGTTCCCTTCCTGTCTCTGACACTTTCTAACCCTGTTGCTATGACATGAGGATAGACCTGGTCTCACAAGGTTATTATTGGGATCATGAATAAGGTAATATCGAGGAAGCGATGAAAGATCCCAACTGTCTCTTCCCACTCCAGCATCAGGACCAGAAAGGTGGAGATCAGCTTTGTGGACCATCTACAGAAGCTCCCAGACCCTGGAGTGAGGGGGAGAGATGGGAGAAGTACCCAAAGTATGCCTTCATCCCCAGAGAAAACTCCTGACAGGGAAATCACAAACAAGGGACTGTTGGGGTTATCACAAGGAGAGACCTCGTGCCTCAGTCCCTCTTCTCTGTGAATGAACATGATCCTCTGGACTCAGAGGTATCACACTTATTGTCCACAAGCCACAAGCAGCCCCCAAAATTCCCTGCTGTACTTGAACTGGATTAAAATGTACTTTTTCAAATAAATAAAAATACACTACAACATGCTGCTCAATTGTTTTTTTAGTTATGTCTGACTCTCTGCGACCCCATTTGGAGTTTTCTTGGCAAAGATACTAGACGGGTTTGCTGTTTCCTTCTCCAGCTCATTTTATAGATAGGGGAACTGAGGCAAATAGGGTGAAGTGACTTGCCCAGGGTCTGAGACCAGATTTGAACTCAGGAAGAAGAGTCTTCCTGCATCCAGGCCCAGCACTTTATCTACTGTGCTACCTAGCTGCCCCCACTATAACACAGAATGTTAATTTGTGGTTTCAATATGCAGCCTGGCAGGGAGTTTGACCCTTAGTACCAGATACCCAAACGATCCATTTCTATTTGGGCACTGACAATTTGTTTGCCATTTCTATAAAAATCATGGTGCTGATAACAATAATAAAAACTAAAAAGAAACAAACAAAAAAAAAATACAAGGGTGGAAAACCTATAGGAAAAAACCGAACTGTCGAGCCCCGTCTATCCCAAAGACCTTGTATTTGACTCTATGGGAGGGGTGGGGGCGGGGATGGGGCTGGGCAGGGCCAGGGATGGGGCGGGGGAGGGCCCTCATATCCTAATGTATAAAATAAGGCAGCAGATCTGATCAACCAAATGTTCTAACGGAAGTAAAAGGTAGCAGCTATTCCTACAGAATGAACAGTAACAGTGGAAAGCCCAGAGAGTGGGGTTAGTGACCATAACAACCAAAGCATCCGCTGCCTAAGGAGAAACTAAGGGGTCCCATTCTTATGGCTTGGGGCAATATCGGATGCTCATGGCCTCAAAGCCATCGGAGCTTGCTGGCTCCTTGGGACCCATCTTGACCTCTCCCCTCATGTCACAACTGAAGAAACTGAGTCCCAGGGTCCTGGTGTAGTTGATTAGGAATGAATTTGGGCTCAAATCCAAGGTTGCTGCTCAGGCCAGCGAACCTTCCACTAGACCGCATGGCCTCAGAAATAGCACAGAGGGGCCAAGAGTAGGTTGAGTTGGGTTTAGCATCTTCTGTATAAGACGGTGACAATGTGTATGATCCATTTTAAGAAGATTTACATTCCTAAGTCATAACTAAAAAAAGAAGGGAAGGGAAGAGGAGACTTGGTGCTTACAGTTTCAGTTATCTGAAAGGCTCCCTGGGGCCAAACCCTGTCCAGCTCTGCCGAGGGGGTTTCCGGCTTTGATCTGGGGCTAGCTCTTGGTGGCTTCTCTGATTTCTGGCAGGCTGAGCCAGGCTGGGATGAAATGCCTCCCCTTGCAAAGCTTGGTCTTCTTTACCTCTCTCTGGCTGGTTAATCACCTGAATTTCATAAGTTTTAGAGCCACCCAGGACCTTGGAGCTCATCAATGCTGCCTGGTAGAGGGGGCACTGGGCCAGGGGTCAGGACCAATCAGGCTCTGAATCTGCCACTGATGCTTCCTGGCCGTGGGACTCTGGGCAAGCTGCTTCCCCTCTCAGAGCTCTGACATTCCATCTCTAAAGATGGCAGTGCTGACATCCATAGCCCCTGGCTCCAAGGACTTCTGTCACTCTCCAGTGCCCTTGGCAGCCCATGCCTAAAGAGGTGATGTAGAAACACCACCTATTGTGACCTCATCTGACTTCCCATTCTACAGTGATGAAAAGGGAAGGCATCTATCCAAGATCCCACCACTAGCAAGAATAGATCCAGGACTGAAACCCAGGAAATAGGATCATAGATTTAAAGCTGTAAGGGCCCTAAGGGGTCATCTAGTCTCATTTTACAGAGGGAGAAACTGAGGCTCAGAGTGCTTATGTGATTTCTGTAAGCTCACAGAGTTTGAATCAGAAGTAGGATATGAACTCAAGCCCTTTTGATTCCAAAATCAGTAATGTCTCCACTAACCTATACTATGGCTCTCTGAAGTCATGTACACACACACACACACACACACACACACACACGTATGTATGTGTGTTTATATATGTATATGTATGTGTGTATAAATTTTCTACTTGTACAAAACAATTCTGAGAATGAGTGCATTTATGTAGTTAATAGACTGCTTTTTAAAACAGTTTACTGGGTGGGATCTCTAGTCTCTGAGCTCTGTCCCTGGAATCCACATTTCCCTGCACCACTGCTAAGGAGGAATCAGTCCTTGCTGAGAAGTGAGGGATCACTGAGCTCCCCAGCCTCCCAGGCTGTTTTTCCATGTCCGACACCCCAGGAATGCTAATAGTCAGCACTTCCCCCTTCAAAATGTGTTTGCTGGTGCTCTGATAACAAAACAAATCTACTGGAAGTTTTGAGGATTTTGAAATAGTGTCTTTCAAATGACCTCAGGACCAAAGAAGATAAGAAAAAACTGCTTTTACAGCTCCTGATAATTAACTCCCTCCCAGATGTCCTCATTCGAGGCTTCCACATGGCCCAGAGCTGACCCTGAGATCTTGGAGGCTAAGCCCAGGATGACCCTAACTACTCCTGGAGCAGCTACTAGGGAGGGAGAACTGAGGTCTTCTTGTGGGAGGGACCTGCCCTTGCTGGTGCAATTCCAAGTCCTAGATAAAAAGGGAAATTAAGCTCAGCCTCAGAGCTGCACTCACAAGATGGCCTCACTACTGAATTCCAACTGATTGACTTTCACTTTCTCACCTTGAAAAGATTATTGCAAGAAGGAGGGAATGAAAAGTAACATTTTGTAACATGCTCAAGGGGAGATGAATGTGGCTCTAACCTAGCCACTATAAAGACACGCATTCAAAATTCATCTCAGAATCTCAGAGCCGGGGCTTCCCAGAGCCTCCTCTCCAAGCTGTGGCGTCACCACCGAGGGGATATCCAGCTTTCCCTTAAAGGACTTGAGTAATGGAGAAGCCCCCTGCCCTCCAAGCAGCCTAAACCACTTTGGTTCATGACTGGGAAGTCTTGACTTTCAGCTTCCATTTGGCTCTCTGTGCTTTCCCCCATTGCTCCTGGCTCTGCCCCGTGAGAACAAGGTTGATGCTTCTTCCACAGGACAGACCTTCCAAGACTCAAAGATGCCTGGCTCTAGGATTATGGTATCCTGAGCTACCTCTTTATCAGGCTAGCCTTGGTTCCTTCAACTCATCCAGGTTAGGTATCATCTTCAAGCCTCTTACTCTCCTGCTTGCCCTTTTCTGAGTGGTCCCCAGATTATCAATGTGCTTCCTGAATTGTGATGTGACCAAGGTGGAAGCCAGCCTTCCAGCTGGGGTCTGACCAGAACAGAGGACAGTGGGACTCTTATCTGCCAAGTCTTTCTAAGCACAGACTATGATAATTCAACAGTTTGGAAAAATGGGCTTTGATCTATGTGGCCCCTCCCTCCATTGATGGGGATTCCAACTTCTCTACACCTTCAAAAGTGTCTTTGAAAGTGCCCATGTCTGGACTTCTCTCTGCAACCAGCCCTTCAAGAAGCTCTTCTGAACATGGTCAGTCTGGGCCACAGGAAGCATCCCTGTGGTCAGTCTACAGCCCAGACTCAAAACCTTCCCCACGGGGTCCAATCTATTAGAGCTGGGGCTCACCCAGCATGGCCTTCAAGAGTTCAGCTCCTCTTCCATCCACAGTGAGGCCTCAGAGAAGGACGTTGGAGCCAGACCCTTGGAAAGCTCAACACTAAGTCTTAGCCTTATGTTAAGGAATAAGATAGGTTCTGTTGTCAATGGCATGAATTCAGACACACACACACACACACACACACACACACACACACACACACCAATTCAGATCAAAGGTCATTAATAAGCTATCCAATGAGAGGCCAGGCTGCCTCTCAAAGTTGTTCTGCCAACATCCATCTTTTTTTTGGGAGGGGGGGAGTGGTCAAGGATGCATCCCACCTCACTCAAAGATCTACCTGTGGAAGTAATAATAATAACTCACTTGTGGAGGATGTCGAAGGGGATATTCCTGTCCAGCAATGGGCTGGATTAGACGTCTCTAAGGTTCTTTCCAGCTCTGGGATTTGGGGGTCACCTTTTTGTGGCTCTTTAAGGGAACAAGATATTCTAACACATGGAAAGGAGACAATTCTCCTGAGCTGTAGGCTCACTTCCCCTTTTTACTGATGAAGAACTTAAGGCTTGCTGAATTGAATTAAATGGTACTAAGTTGAATCGAACTGAATTTTGAGGCAGCAACCTAGTTGGAGGAATCACTTCTTTTACTGTAAAAATGAAGGGGTTGGGCCAGAGGCGATCCCTCCCAGCCCCAAAACTGAGATACCATGGTCCTCTTTGGACCCTGCCAAACTCCAGCCATTCACTGTTCAGACTTCAGAATCATCCACCTGGAAGGGGCCTCAGCGATCTTTAGTCGGCCCCATACCCAAAGAGGCACCAAACTAACAAGCAATAATCCAGCCTATTTTTGAAGTATCCCAATGAATAAGACACCCCCAAACCTCCCAAGGCAGCTCATTCCACCTGGGGGACTCTTAGACTGTTCCGAAGACGGCCCCTCCCTCACTGCTCCTATGCTCGCCCTCCAGGACCCAGCAGACACTCTCTGGGCATCTCCCGCCCTCCTCCAGGCTAAACACCCCAACTGCCTTTAACTAGCCAGAAGATGGCTTTTTCTGATCTGTGGTCTATTTCCAAGCCACCCTTGTGTCAGGCCCTTGGTTCTGCTGCCTTGCTCCACCTGGAACTCAGTCCTTGCTGGGGCTGCTCCTGGGGCTGGATCCAGAGGCCAGATGAGCAGGAGGCAGTGGGGAGGCTGCTGGGAGCCAGGCCCTGGCCACTTCTGGTCCCTCTCCCGCACTCCATCTCCCCCACGTTCCTCATTAAACAGGTTCTATTTAAGTAATCAGCATGAACTCCTTAGTTGTATTTTTGCAACTGGTATCGTATTTGTGGAGCCAAACCTGGGGCCCTTTGATACCAAAGCCATCATGTTGTTACGGTTGGCACTGGTGGTGGGTCGAGCGGCTGTGGCCAGCCTTGCTGCCATCGCCACTGCCCCTTGCCCCCTAGCTCCACCAGCCAAGGAGGAGGGCTGCTGTCTTCATGCTTTCCTGCTCTCCTTCTCAGGGAATGGTGTGGGATTTCAACAGCGTGAAATCTGATCTCAAAGTGTCTGTGGGACCAGAAGTTTTCAGAGAAAACATTTCTTAGCCGTCCTGTTTGCCGCCCCTCCAGCCGGCCCAATTAGACTTGATGGGAATTGGAGAATGCTGTCGCCAGGCCCTGCAGCGGGAATGGCAAACGGGGCCCAAAGCAAATAAACGGCCGAGGCTGGAGAGTGTGGCCAGCCCCCAAACGACCTCCTGGCCCCTGACCTTCTCCTCTCCTGGCCTGGCTGGCCAGGGGAGCAGGCAGGGGGTCCCAGGTTAACCCCATGTGGCTGGGCTTCCCAGCGGCAGTCACTAGAGAGTCATTCATCAGGGCAAGTCTCCAAACAGGAGGAGAATAAATAAACGGGGCAGGAACATCCCGAGCCATTGGGCCCGATAAGGCAGCCGGCCAGGTGTCATGCTGGGGGGGTGGGGGAGGGGTCATCCATCTTGCTCAGTTTCTCAGAGGAAATGTGATGACTTTTCTCACATCCATCTCCCAAACTCTCAGTCAGGAGGTGGGGGAAGGGGGAGGTCACTGTGCTCAGGGCAGGCTTGGGGAAGCAGGCCTTGGAAAATGAGCAGGGGATTGGGGGGGGGGGTGGGACTTGGAACACTAGTGTCTCAGGAGAGCTTTGAATGGGGCAAAGAAGGTACCCCCACCCCCAACTCATCAGGCCTCTATGTCATCACTTATGAAAAAAAGCCCTTCCCGGTTCTAGGCCATTGTGTGAGAGCATTAAGTCAGCTTCCACATAGGTGGCAAGCTGAAGTTGAAAGGATGGGGTATTTTGGTCTGATGTTGCACTCCCTGAATGACCAGCCCCCTCCCCTTGAGAGGGGCAGGAGGGCAGGGTGTTGCTGCAGCTAAAAGGAGAAACAGTTTCTGGTTGACCCTCACCCTCAGCAATCGAGGGTTCTATTGAAGAGCAGGCCCCCTTGGACTATCAGGGGCAGCTTTCTATCAGCAGCTAGCAGGGTGTGGGCAGGAAGAGAATGAGATTCTACCAGGCAAGTTTGCGCCTGGATCCCTGATTGACCCTTCCCCTTGGCATCTTCTCTCTGGAGAATGTAATTTAACATTAGGCCTAGTGGATGTGTCCACCCTTGGACTTTGAGAGTTCTGGAGGTTCTAGATCCAATGAAAGGAACTGGCTGGCACCAGGGAGAGGCTTCCCATAAAAGAAACAGTCACCAAGGAGAGAATTAGCTCAAGCCTGGCTGGTCAGAGCTGAAGCAAAACATACAATGCTTCATTTGAAATCCCCCAAACTATCTTATGTTCTGATGAGATTTCGGTATTAACCTCCCAGCCAATTGTCATAAGTTAATTAATTCTGTCATTCTGTAAATGCACACTATGCATCTTTGATGTTTAGCACCTGTGTGTCTATGTGTGAGTGGGTGAGTGTAATCGGGGGAGGGGGATAAAATATCTGTCCCTTATCTGATTTTACTGAGTACCTTTCTACTACCCCTTTTGGTGAAATCCTAAACCCAGGCTTTAAACAATGTCTCCTTAAGGGACAGAGATTGGGATTTAATGAGATGAAGAGTGTGAGAATAGAGAACCTAGCCCCACCCCCATTGGACACCCAGCTCTCCCAGGACTGAATCTGATGCGCACACCGTGCCTCAGTGTAAAGCAGAGGGGTCCCTTAGCAGGAAAGGCAGTAATACCCCAGTCCATGTGGGTCCAGCAAAGGTCAGTCAAGATTAGACTGGGGCCCTCTCCCAGCAGACATGTGGCCCCTGAGGAAGGAGCCAGCTTCTCTGTGACTAACGATTAAAACCCCAACAAAGATGGACATCTTCCCTCAGTCCTTTCTGCGTGTAACGATTCCCAAGTTCTGTATGCAAACCAAGCTACTGTATATATCTACTCCTGACCTGTCCAAGACAGGTGGCAGACCAGCATGGATATGGTGCTGGTCCTGTCGTGCTATCATTCAATGAGCATTTATCAAGACTGTCTGTGCCAGAAACCATGCTAAGTGCTTAGATCCAAAAACCAAGAATAAAGCAGCCTCTCTTTGCAAAGAACTTGTACTCTTTCCTATTCATCTCGTGCCTCCCATCTAAGGCAAGGCAGCAAGCCAGCTTATTCATGAGCATGTAGCCCCTCCCAGGTAAGTGAGGGATGTTTCTGTGGGGTACAGTGGGGAGAGTTCTGGGTTCATCAGTAAGATTGGCGTGCCCAGAGCTGGAAAGCCTCTGAGCATTGGTCTAAGCTAAATTCTTCATCGTGTAGAAGAGCAAAATGAGACCTGAATGTACAAGTGAAGAGGCTGAGGCTCTAGGAGTCCATTGATAGCACATGGAAGAATTGGAATTTGAACCCAAGCCTTCTGCCTCAAAGTCCAGTCCTCTCCCATGTCAAATAGAAACTCATCGAGGACAGATTTATTTCTCCTCTGCCCTTACAGCACAGTGGCAGGCACTGCTTAATTCATGCTGGTTGAATTGCAGCCCTTTGGGCTGAATTGGATTTCCACTAGACTATTCTGAGAAGACTCAAGTTGCAAAGTCAGCCACTTCGAGGCTGTGACTGTTTTTCCTCATCTGTAAAATGGATCACCAGTCATTGCACTCCCTGCTTCACAAGGCAGTTATGAAGAAAGAGCTTCATAAATCCCCCATTGAAATTGGGGAGCTTATCATGATGGCTGAAGATGGTCCAGCTCTCTCTTCCTGTGCTGAGCCTTGGAGCTGGGAAGGGGAACGCGAGAAGACTCTCCCTGGGTGAAGTAACTGTGAAATCCCAGAAAATGATCCTGCTGAGCCTGACACATTCCCCCTGACAGGATCCTTCTCTTCTCTCCCTGATCCACTGGTAGAAACAATGAGGCCTTTCTCTTCATCTTCTGACTTCAACCCGCCCGTCCTCCAAAAGAGGCAGCCCCAGTAAGATGTTTGGAGAGTCAACAGGCCGCCCTGGCTGAACACTGGAGCCTGCCTCCATATCTTCCCAAGTCCTCATTGGCCTCAGCCTCTCTGCAGAAGATGGGCTTAAATAACTTTCACCTCCTGACCCCTCTTAAATAGCTCTACAGCAAGTCACAAATAAATACCCCTTAATCAGTTGGATTTGTTTGACGGCCAAAATATTTGTGGGGAAAGAAAAGGGAGGCCGGATGAGTCACTTAATCTGTAATTACCAAGTGGGGCTTGTTTCCAAATACCTTTATGGATGGATCCTGCAGTGAGGGCTGGGTAAGGCCACAGATATGAGCTTAAGTGTCTGGGGTGGGGGGGGGGGCGGTGAGGGAGAGCTCTCCAGATGTGCACGGTGCAATGAGGGTGCAGAGAGAGCTCCCCAGATGTGCACAGTGGAGTGGGGGTGCAGAGAAAGCTCCCCAGATTGCACAGTGGGGTTATAGAGGAAGGATGAGACAAATTATGGAATCTTAAGACAATCTTAAGACCATAGAAGGAACTTCCAAGTCACTCACCCAGTCATAGCCTAATACCCTTATTTTGCACATGAGGAAAATAAGATTCAGGGAGGATAAGTAACTTGTTCAATATCTCACATGTGGAAAGAAGCAAAAGTGGGTTTTGAACCCAGGTCCTCTAATTGAGAGCTAAGAAATTTCCCTGTCAAACTCAAGAGCCAACTCATGTGAGTTTTGGGTGGAAAGAGACTCTTGAAGCCACTTAGTCTGCTGTCTTCATACTAACAATAGCCAGCATTTCTATCATCTCATCTGATCCCCACCACAACCCTGGGAAGTATCATTTTACTGATGAGGACACTGAGTCAGGCAGAGGTGAAGTCACTTGCCCAAGATCCCACAGCCAGTAAGTGTCTGAGGCAGGATTCAGATTGAAGTCTTTCCTGACACAAATCCAGTGCTCTCGACCATGTACCAGCTAGCTGGCTTTGTTTGTTTTCAGAGCCAGAAACAGGCTCAGATAAAACAGAAGTCATCCTTGGGGTCTCAGAGCTGGTCAGTGGCAAAGCCAGCACTCTGAGTCAGGGCTTGTCCCTTGGTGCCCAGGGATGATGTTGGTGCCCCTCAGCTGACCCTTAAGCCCTCTCTGGCTTCACAGGAACTTGACCTTTGCATGGCATTAAAATTACAATATAAAGAACCAGGCACCTCAGGAAACATGGGGAGGATTTGGAGTCCAATGACCCCGATCCAAATCCGGGCTCTTCTGCCTTAGTTACCTCAGGTCCCTAAAGTAACTAGGCCTTGGAATTCCCATTGATCAAGTGAGGGGGTGGGACTCCGGGGGCTCCAAGGTCCTTCCAGCTCCTGAGGGCTAGGCTTTCTGACCCACCTTGAGTGGCTTCAGGGCCATGGTCTCAGCGGTCCCAAATGTCTGGTGAGCTCTCCCTCCTCACGTCTAACTCTTAACATCCCTGGCTTCCATCAACGCTTGACTCCTGCAGGGGGGATGCCACACTCTGACCCCTCCCCACTCCCTCCTCTGGGTGTGTCTGTATACACAGACTATATACGTTCAGGTCTCACTGATGTTGTGTACCCCTCTGCGTATGCATCTTTTCACCTATCTTTGAACTCCTCAAAACCAGAAACATTTCATTTTTATCTTAACACATAGTAGGTGTTTCATTAATGCTTGCTGATTGATTTATTGCCTGATTAAACTGTTGACTCAGAGTGGGGATAAATTCCGTCTCAGATACCAACTTGGCACATGGCCATGGGCAAATCATCTAATTCCCTTCAGCCTCATCTCTCTCTTTTGTAAAGTGGAAATAATAACCATGCCTAGATCCCAGAGGATTGATGACTAAGTCTACAGAGATTCTTTCAGTACAAGGAAATGGTAGAAGATGAGCACAGGTACCACCACTGAATTTATCCAATGTAAATGAAAGGCTAACCTTCAATGGAACCTTTGCCTTTGAAGCAGCAAAAATCCAAAAGTGAACTCAAAATGTCCCGCACAGATTCAAACGACCATAGGTAAGTAAAGCAGGGTGAAGCAAGTGCCAGAGGCTTGTGGTTCGGCTACAGAAATGGAAGAATTTGGGATGGTGATTCAGGACCACATCATTGTCCCCAAAAATTATTGAACAATTACCCTAAAAGAGCCAGGATTTAGTAACCAGTGAAGACTTCCAAAGGACATGGCAGAAACTGTGCAACACATCACTGAAAACTAAAAGACAGAGAGATGGATGGACAGATAGACACATGGATAGATGACTAAGTAAGTGAATGAGTGAATTGGTTCTACTGAATTTGTTATTCAATCATTTCAGTCATGCCCGACTCTTCATGACCCCATTTGGGGTTTTCTGGGCAGAAATGCTGGAGTGGTTTGCCATTTCCTTCTCCAGCTCATTTGATAGATGAGGAATTGAGGCAGAGTAAAATGACTTGCCCAAGGTCACATAGCTAGGAAATATCTGAAGCCAAATCTGAATTCAGATCTCTCCTGACTCTAGACCTGGTGCTCTATCCACCACACCACCTAGCCGCAAACACTACTAAATACCTAGTCAGAAATGTCCTGGTGGCTAGGATTACACACCAAAAGCCCATTACCTTTCATGAACTGACAGATGACATAGATCCATTACTATCAATATAGATCCCAAAATATCTTGAGATCTCAACCCATAGACTGTATGGGAACAAGACCGTCATCACAGAACAAAATGTTTCTACATTTCACAGATGAAGGAATGAGGCTCACAACACTGATCCATAAAATTGTTGAAGTTTTTATGGATTAATCTTCTGAACCTTAGTTTCCTCAGTTTTAAATGACTTTATCATACCAAATATTCATAATCCTCCAAATGAACAAAAGCAAAATCTTTCCAATTTTAGAGAGCCATCAGAATAAATAAAAGGCCTGCAGGAACATCCTCCCCATCATCTCTCAGCTATTAGAGCTGTCCTGAAGATTCTCTCTTGAACCCATGAAAGATGAGCTTCTCTCTGCTACTGGTGACTCTGTTACAAAAAGTCATTGTTTTATCAACTTCTTCGATATTCCAGTTGTCGTTAAATATATAAGAATAAAGGCATGATGGAGAACTTGTGATCAGACCATTCCTCTATGGACGTCAAATTTCTGCTATACCTTCATATTTATACAGGGTTTTTTATTTACAAATATTACCTTATTACCTTATAAAGTAGGAAGATGGGAGGCATCGCACTTAGACTGAACTTTTAAGAAAAGCGGAGATTGCCCAAGATGAAGAGGAGGAGACCGTTCCTCACGGAGTAGAGGAATATGGCGAGCCAAATTAATGAGCATCTAGTCATCTACTATGTGTCAAGCACTTTGCTGAAAGCTGGGGATACACAAAAAGAGCCAAAGCAGGCCCCTCAAGGAGCTTCCAGTCTAAGGGGAGACAATGCATGCAAACAACCTCCTACAAACAGACACGGACAGGATAAATTGGAGGGATAAATCATGAGAGGGAAGGCATGGACTGGGAACAGAATAATGACAGTCCGGCCCATACAGCACACACAGGGGACTGATTTCTACTTCTTCTGTGTCTCTCCACTGCCTGGCACATAGTAGGTGCTTAATAAATGAGGCATGTGGTGATACAGTGGATAGAGCACTAATTCTGGAGTCACAAAGACCTGAGTTCAAATCTAGCCTCAGACACTTGATTCTGGGCAAATCATTTAACTTACCTGCCTCAGTTTCTTTAACTGTAAAATGAAGATCACAACAGTTCCTATGTCCCAAAAGTGTGATCAAAGTGTAAAGTGCTTAGTGTAGTGCCCAGCACATAGTAGGAGCTATCCAAATGCTTAATTCTTTCCCTTTCCCTTTGTTGAGTGAATGAACATTGGGGTACAAAGGGTTTGTCTTGAGACAGACTTTGAGGAGATGAGTCACAGAACCATAGTTTTTGAGCTGGAGAAGCCTTTGGGAATCATCCCGTCTGAGGGCCTCACTTTACAGATGATGAAGCTGACCCCTCAGAGAGGGGAAGGGGCCTGCTCATGGACCCACAGGGAGTGAGGAACAGAGCTGGGATTTGAACCTGGGACCTCTGCCTCTGGGCCCTGGGCTCAGTCCATGGCCCCAAGCTGCCTTTCCATGTGTGATCAATCATTCCTAATATGCATCACTGCAGGCGATGGGATGAGGCCCTGGCTCTTGTGGGCTGATGGGTTTCGTGTGCAGTTACGACAAGGGATGTGGACAGAGTTTTCCAGATGGAACTGACTAACCCCACTGACGCCTGTCCCCCGATGGTGGGGGGATGAGCCATACTTTTCCGATGGCTCACTCAGGCCAGGCTCTGCCAGCAGCCCATCCCTGCCCATCCCTGCAGGAGGCTGCAAGGGTCGCTGAGCTCAGACCCCACCAAACCTTTAGGCTCTTCCTGGAGACAGGTGGGATCAGAGGTGGCCCCTCAGAATTCAACTTTTATGGGACCCTGGGAAGCTTTTTTTGCCATCCCTGTCAAACCCCAATTATTTCCCCGGGACTCTTAAGCTCAGAAAAAGTCAAGCCCAGCCAGCAGCAAGTGTGGGGCTGCTCAGCAGGCCTGAGAGGGCTGCAATGTGGTCTAACCGCATTTCACCCAGAGTGGGAGAAGTCCCAGGCGTTGTTTCTGCTAATCTGATGGAGCAAAAGCCATAAATCCTGCCCAGCCCTTCAGTGGGGGATACGGCTGGGGCTCAGGGCCCAGGTGGGGCTTCCTTTACAAGAGTATGGGAGCCAGCAGGGTGCCCCCTCCCTGGTGCCAGAAGCCAGTAAAGAAACCAAGGGATCTGTCAGCCGGATGCAGAAAGTGGGCAAAAGGGCTAGTGGGTGCAAGGGTCATAGGATCGTCCAGTGTCAGAACTGGAGGCAAGCTGAAAGCCAGCTGAGTCCCAGGCCTGTGTTTTACAACTTCCATTTATGTGCAGCTTTCAGACTTGGAAACATTATTCTTACAGCTCTGTGAAGCACACCAAAGATTCATAGCTCTGAGGGACCTCAGAGGCCATCGAGTCCAACCCCCAGCATTCTACAGATAGGGAAACTGAGACTTAGTGACATCAGAGTCATAGGTAAAACAGGTCAAAGTCAGGATTTGAACCCAGGTCCTCTGACTGCAGCTCCAGAGTCCTTTCTGCTATACTATAGATCCTTGGAGTACAGGCTCACAAACACAGCTGTAGGGAGCTTGGAGGTCAGCTCATCCGAAGCCCTCATTTCATAGATGACAAAACAAAAAACCTCCCATCTCCACATCAAGCAATAAGGCTTCCCCAGCTCTGTGTTCATATCCCTGTCAAGCAGAGGATTCCCAAGTTCCAGATCAGAGCCTGTGGCTGGAAGTGATCTCCCCCAGCCCATCCCTCTCATACTGTTGAGCTCAAGTGACTTGCCCAAGACCGTGGAGTGAGTTAGTGGCAGGGCTGGGATTAAGGCCCAGGACTTTTCAGTCCCAATTCAGTGGGCAGTCCATGACACCATGTCCCTTCTTGTCTGGGAATGCACAGGGAACAAACAAAGCTTGCCCCCCCCCCAACAATGAGCAAGGTTGTAGCAGGACCCTCCAGAAGCCAATGGCAGCAAGAGTGAGTGGAAGCCCTAGTGACTGAATCCTTCTTCCTGGGAGCTTGGACTGGGGTGCAAAGAGGTATGGGGGGCCGGGCAAGAAAGGGGATTTCAGCTACACCGAGGGAAAAAGACCAAAGAAGGGATAGGACCTTTGGGGTAGACAGGACAGCACTACATGACAATCAGGAAAAGCAAGAGCTGCTCAAGTCTCCTTTCCTTTCTGTTTTCTCTGCCAAGGAGAGAGACCTTTGTACTAGAAAGGACATTAGAGGAATGACTAACAGAGAGTTAATATCCAACATAAATTAAGAGTCACTAAGAGAGAACGATGCTGCCCCTGATGAGTTCAAGTCCTTTGGCCCAGATGAATGATATTTGCATGTCCTCACAAGCAGATGGGATGACTGAGCTGCTGGGAAGAATTTCTGAAAGACCATGGAAAAGGGAAGATGTGCCACATCACTCAGAAAGACAAGTGTTTGCATTTACAAGAGAAATAAGTCCACAAACACTATATGTCAGTGAGCTTGACTTCAATTCCTGGGGAAATTCTAGAATAGCTCATTAGAGAAAGGATTGGTGAGAACCCAGCCATGAGAATGCTTGCCACACCACATGCATGCCTTTAGTAAAAGCTGTTGTTTCCTATTAATCTCATTCCTTGAGAAAGGGAAGTGGTGGTCCAACAAGTCAGCCTGGTTTCCTGCAGCCTTCACCTCGTCTCCTCTTCGACAGGCGACAGGAAGGCTGGGGATGTATCTTACCTAGATTTTAGCAAAGACCTTGAAGAATTATCTCCACTGAAGAGATGAAGACTCATCCGTGACACAATTGGAGGGATGCAGAATGGGATGTATGACCCGAACCAGAGAGTCGCTGCCAATGGTTCAACGTCACCATGACAGGAGGGTCCAGTGTCTCAATCCACTGCTGCTTAACATTCTTAAATACAGTGATGGTCCAACCATCAAATTTGTGAGGCCATGAAACTGACAGGGAAAGCTAATGTAGTACATGACAGAATCAGAAACCAAAAGATCTTGGGGGGCTCCATAGAGCCTCAGGCTGAACCAACTAAGATGGAATTCAACGGGTATCAACGTAGCCTTGATCTCTCAGAATTATCAGCCTCAGAAGCACAAGATGGGGGAGGCCTGAGGAGACTCCAGTCTTTCTGGAAAGGATTAGGGCATTAGCATGGACTTCAAACTCAAATATGAGTAAGCAGTGGTACCTGGTACCCCCCAAAAGTGAATGGGTTCTTGGGCTGCATTAGGAACAGGGAGTTGAGCATCCCCCTGCACTAGGCCCTCATTAGAACTCACTTCGTGTTCTGACTGACACAAGAGCTCGCTTGTCTTCAGTTCTTGGTACCATGGCTTAAATAGGACCTTGATAGGTTGTAGGGTGTCCAGAAGAGTCTGTCAGGCTGGTGAAGGGCCTTCAGTCCATGACATAGGAGGATTGGAGGAACTGAGGACTTTCAGCCATGAGAAGAGGTAGGTACCTTCCTCCCTGAGAGAGGGAGGCAGAAGTATTTGAAGGGCATCATGAGGAGGGGTGAGCCTTGTTCTCTTGGTCACCAGAGGGCAAAACCAAGAGAAAGGGAGAAATTTGCAAGACAACAATATCAGGACAAACATCCCCCAGCTGAGAGCTGTCCCAAAGCAGGATGGGGGAGGTGGGGATAGATGGCCCCCTCACTGGGCATTTTCAAACATAGATTGGATGACCACTTGTCAAGGACAGACAGAGGGGATTCCTGTCATCAATAGGTTGGACAAGATGATCACTGGGGTCCCTTCCAAGTCTAAAATTCTGTGAACCTGTGATTCTGGGACCACTGCTCAGCCTGGCCAGGATGCCAGCAAAAGAGGCCCTGGGGCCAGGAGACAGAATTGGAGGAGGTGTGTAGGGCTACCTGGGGAGAGCTCCCTCTGCTGTCATCCTGCTGTGGGTGTACCTGGTGTGGGAGTGGCCAAGAGCATAGAGCTTCCTGCTGGGGCATTTCAGGGCTGATCAGTTTGTGACAAGACAATGCACTCATCTCAAGTAAAACTCTCTGCAACCCACCTTTTCAGGAGAATGAGAAGGGCATGCTGTGAGGGAAGCAACAGGCTATCCTGCCCTTACTGAAGAAACACAATACAAGTAACTTGTGGGTTGGTCCAGCAAAATATCTCTGTCCCCACTCACCCCAAGATGTTTTTGTGACTTCTAAAAGGACTTTCCTATTGAAAACAGACAACTTCCGTATCAAAGGCAAGGCTGAAGAAAAAGTCCTTGGGGCTCTCTTGTTGTTTCTTACCGCAGCGATATTTTGAAGTATGGGGCAAACCCACGTGCTTCTCATAAGGGATTTGGTGATTGTTCAAAAGGTGAAATTCCTTGTTGCACATAGATCAGTCACAGGATGGATGATGTGGTGTTATAGGTGAGGCAAGGATGCCTTCAGAATGGTCAAATAATCACTGCTGGATTTTTTTAAAACTATTTATTTATTTTTAGTTTATAGCATTCAGTTCCACAAGTTTTTGAGTTCCAAATTTTTCCCCCTCCCTCCCCTCTTCCACCCCTCACCAAGATGGCATGGAATCTGACATAGGCTCTACATATACATCCATATTTAATGTATTTTCCCATTAGTCATGTTGCAAAGAACAATTAGAACCAATGGAATGAACTACAAGACAGAAGAAACAAAACAAAAAAGAGAGAGAGCAAATAGTATGCTTCGATCGGCATTCAGACTCCACAGTTCTTTCTCTGGATGTTGGTAGCATTCTCCATCATGAGCCTTTTGGAGTTGTCTTAGATCCTTGCTTTGCTGAGAAGAGCTAAGTCTATCAAAGTTAGTCATTGAACAATGTGGCTGTAACTGTGTACAATGGTCTCCTGATTCTGCTCCCCTCACTCAGAATCAGTTCATATAAGTTTTTCCAGGTTTTCCTGAAGTCTGCCAGCTCATCATTTCTCATAGTACAACAGTATTCCATTATGTTCACATACCACAGCTTCTTCAGCCATTCCCCAATTGATGGGCATCCTCTCAATTTCCAATTCTTTGCCACCACAAAAAGAGCTACTATAAATATTTTTGTACCTGTGGGTTCTTTTCCCACTTGGATGATCTCTTTGGGATACAGCCCTAAAATGGTATTGCTGGGTCAAAGGGTATGCAAATTTTTATAGCCCTTGGGGCTTAGTTCCAAATTGCTCTCCAAAATGGTTGAATCAGTTCATAACTCCACCAACAATGCATTAGTGCTCCAATTCTCCCACATCTTCTCCAGCATTTATCATTTTCCTGTTTTGTCATGTTAGCCAATCTTACAGGTGTGATATGGTACCTAAGAGTTGTTTTGATTTTCATTTCTCTAATCAATAGTGATTTAGAGCATTTTTTCACATGACTATAGATATCTTTAATTTCTTCTTCTGAAAACTGCCTATTCACATCCTTTAACCTTTTCTCAATTGGGAAATGACTTGTATTCCTATAAATTTGGTTCAATTCCCTACATATTTTAGATATGAGGGCTTTATCAGAGACACTGGTTGTAAAAATTCTTTCCCAGTTTTCTGCCTCCCTCCTATCATTTGTTGCATTGGCTTTGTTTATGCAAAAGCTTTCCAATTTAATGTAATGAAAATTGACAATTTTGCCTGTCATAATGTTCTCTATCTCTTGTTTGGTCATAAATTCTTCCATTCTCCATAAATCTGACAGGTAAACTATTCCTTGCTTATAGTATCAGCTTATAGTATCAACCTTTATATCTAAATCATGTACCCATTTGGACTTTATTTTGCTATATGGTGTAAAATATCCATTTTCTGCCATACTATTTTCCAGTTTTCCCAGCAGTTTTTGTCAAATAGTGAGTTCTTATTCCAGAAGCTGGAATCTTTGGGTTTAGCAAACAGTAGATTACTATAGTCATTGACTACTGTGTCTTGTGTACCTAACCTATTCTACTGATCCACCACTCCATTGCTTAGACAGTACCAAGTAGTTTTGATAATTGCTGCTTTATAATACAATTTAAGATCTGGTATAGCTAGGCCACCTTCCCTAGCATTTTTTTTTCATTAATTCCCTTAATATTCTGGACCTTTTGTTCCTGCAGATGAATTTTGTTATTATTTTTTCTAGCTCTATAAAAAATTTTTGGTAGTTTGATTGGTATGGCACTAAATAAGTAAATTAATTTAAGTAGAATTGTCACTTTTATCATATTAGCTCAGCCTACCCATGAGCAACTGATGTTTTTCCAATTATTTACTTCTGACTTTATTTATGTGAAAAATGTTTTGTAATTGTGTTCATCTAGTTCCTGGGTTTGTTTTGGCAGGTAGACTCCCAAATATTTTATAATGTGCACAGTGACTTTAAATGGAATTTCTCTTTCTCTCGCTGTTGGGCTTTGTCAGTAACATAGAGGAATGTTGAGGATTTATGTGGGTTTATTTTATATCTGCAACTTTGCTAAAGTTATTTATTATTTCAAGTAGTTTTTTATTTGATTCTCTAGGATTCTCTAAGTAAATCATCATATCATCTGCAAAGAGTGATAGCTTTGTTTCTTCTTTGCCTATTCCTTCGATTTTTTTTTCTTCTCTTATTGCTAAAGCTAACATTTCTAGTACCATATTGAATAACAGGGGTGATAATGAACATCCTTATTTCACCCCCCATCTTATTGGAAATGCTTCTAGCTTATCCCCATTACATATAATATTTGCTGATGGTTTTAGGTATATGCTACTTATCATTTTAAGGAAGACTCCATTTATTCCTATGCTCTCTAGTGTTTTTAATAGGAATGGGTGTTATATTTTGTCAAAAGCTTTTTCTGCATCTGTTGAGATAATCATATGGTTTCTGCTAGTTTTGTTGTTGATATGATCAATTATGCTGATAGTTTTCCTTGCATTCCTGGAATAACTCTTACCTGGTCACCGTGTATTATTCTTGTGATAAGTTGCTGCAATCTTTTTGCTAATATTTTATTTAAAATTTTTGCATTGATATTAATTAGGGAAATTGATCTATAATTTTCTCTCTGCTCTGACTCTTCCTGGTTTAGGTATCAGTAACATATTTGTTTCATAAAAAGAATCTGGTAGGACTCTGTCTTTGCCTATTTTCCCAAATAGTCTATATAGTATTGGAATTAATTGTTCTTTAAATGTTTGATAGAATTCTCTTGTAAATCCTGGAGATTTTTTCCCTAGAGATTCATTGATTGCTTGTTCAGTTTTCTTTCTGAGATGGGGTTATTTAAGTATTTTACTTCCTATTCTGTTAATCTGGGCAATTTATATTTTTGTAAATATTCACCCATTTCATTAAGATTGTCAAATTTATGGGCATACAGTTGGGCAAAATAGTTCCTAATTTTTTTTGTTTTAATTGTTTAATTTTGTTTTAATTTCCTCTTCATTAGTGGTGAATTTAGATTTTTTATTTTTCATATTGGTAATTTGCTTTTCTTCTTTTTTAATCAAATTAACCAAAGACTTATCCATTTTATTGTTGTTGGGTTTTTTTATGCCAGCTTTTAATTTCACTGCTGGATTTTAACTGGATTATTGTAAGTAAGCAACTATGATGATAGAAAGCAATGAAAAACAAAATAGAGGAAGCTCCAGCAAAAAGCTGAGAGGTGTCTTAAAAGCAAAGATTTTCTTTCTCAAAAACTGAAATAATATGAATGAGAGAAAAGAGTCTTATGAGAGCAATGAGTCAAATTGAGTAGGCAGAAATGAGATGTAGGGATTTGGTGCTAATTCAATGATCAAATCTCTCCCAAGTTCATTAAAGAGTCATCATCCAGAAGGCATCACCAAGGGGAGGACTACATGGGTCACTTGAAGTAGCCATTTGCAGAATGAAGCCAGGAATAGAGCCCACCACTGAGTAAAATTAAAAGCAATAATAGCTGATACGAGCCAAGGTCTGCAGAGTATTTTCCTTAAGCATCTGGTAGATTTGTACATAGCATAACTAGAGTGAGCTCTACCAGCATAGAAGCTCAGGTCTAGAACTGGAAGAGATCCTAGAGAAGGCCACCAACTCCTTACCCTCCATTTGATAGGTGAGGAACCTGACATGCTGAGTGAGAAAATGATGGACCAAGGTCACACAGCTAGTAAGGACCAGGGCCAGGAAATAAACCCAGGCACTCTGGCTCCAGACCTTGAAACTACAGATGTTAAAGGAACTCTCCTCCCAGTGCCTCATGGGACTTTATCCAAAGATCATAACATATAGACATTGAAAATATTGTTGATGATGCCCATTCTTTCATCTCCCTAACTAGGGAGCAAAGTTCCCATTTATTGCTTATAATATGAAAAACATTGCAATATTATTCTATAGTTTTACTAAGGTGGCCTCTCGCACTGGGCACAGATAGCAGTACCTCACACTTTTTATTGTATTGATATCTTTGGTTTTGCATCATTTTAATTCCTGAAGCTATTTTTCCCCTCTTTGATCCCAAGTAAGCCAGTCATCCCTTATATCAAAGAATTAAAAAGGAAAGAAAGAAGGAATGAAGAGAGAGAGAGAGAGAGAGAGAGAGAGAGAGAGAGAGAGGGAGAGAGAGAGGAAGGAAGGAAGGAAGGAAGGAAGGAAGGGAAGAAAGAAGGAAGGATGGTCATCAAACCATCAAATCTAAACAGCCTTAGTGGAAGACAGTCATTGTCTCCCACCTCTGCAAAGAAGGAAGGCAGGTTTTTTTTTGTTTTTTGTTTTTGTTGTTTTTTACCTTTTCCTTGAATCTAAACTTGGTCATTCTAAGCATAATGTTAGGTTTCATTTCTATTGTCCTTTCTGTTTTCACTGTTTCAATCAACATGCAGGTTGTTTTTCTGGTTCTGTATCTTTTGCTCTATGTCTGTTCATGCAAGTCTTCCCCTGCTTCTCTAAAGTATTAATATTTGTCACTTCTTACAGCCTAGTAACATAGGGTTGGGGGGTCTGGCAACTCCACCCTTACACTATTGGACACATGGCACACAATTTGTTTAGCCATCCCCCATTCAGTAAACACTGACAGTAGTTTTTTCATGTGTTGTTGGGGAGTAGAGGTGGGAATTTAATTTTTTTTTAATTGATCACATAGTATCCAAACTTTGGGTGATAAATTTCTCCACACTAAACTAGGATGCCTCCTCCCTAGGATGACTGATGTACAGGCCATTTCTGGGGAAGCTTGTGGGGACTGTGATCTGTTGGCCCTTTGTTGGGTGGGGGAAGTATTTAGGACTTCTCTGAGCTGAGCAAGTTGGGGAGCAAGGTCTAGGTATTCAAAGGGTTGATTTACAAAGCTTACATTTCCCCTGTGTCTGGGGCTGGGCCACTAGTTATCCAGAGAAGAAGAGGAGTGGAAGGATGAGAGTGTTTGGGTCCATCTCTACAGCTGTCAGTCAGACTAAGGAGAGTAAGAGAAAGAAACAGGATAGCCCACGATAGAAAGCTATGGAGAAGTGGGGGATGGGCCACTCTTAAGTAGGATTCTAGAGTAAGGGTTCCCAATTCGGGGACTTTGAACATGATTTTTAAATTTGTTTCCATAATTGTATTTCACTATAATTGGTTTCCTTTGTAATCCTATGTAACTTGTTTTATGCATTTAAAACTTAACAACAACCATAACTACTAGCATTTACATATCATTTTAAAGTTGATAAATCACTTCTCAAATATTATCACATTTAGTACTCACAAAAACCGTGATGGGAGATTCCTTTATTATCCCCATTTTACAGATAATGAAACTGAGCCTGAGGAGTTAAGTGGTATACCCAGTGCGAATTAGTCGGTCAGCAAGCATTTACTACATGCAGAGAGCAGCTAGTCCTCACAAGGTAATGATTCCGCATCCTGATGCCTCATCTAGACCCTGCCCAGCTTAATAACATCCTCCCTAAAATGTGATGCCCAGAACACTCCAGGTGAGCTGGGACCAGCTCAGGGCACAAAGGGCCTTTCTCACCTCCCTGGTCCCCGGCACACCCAGTGCCACCAAATGGACTCCTTTTCTCTTGGCTGCTACGTCACACTGTTGACTCAGACTGAGTCTGTAGTCTGCTAACTCCCAGAGTTGGACAGACTGAGTTCTTGCCTTCAGTAACCATCTGACTCCTAGACTTAGAAACTTCTCTTTTTCCAGAGATGAAAATCCTCTTTATTATCTGGTATTAATCTACTAATTTAAGTCCATTAATCCATGACTTAAATCATTTGAACCGAACCTCCAAGTTGAAAGCAACTTCAGATAGCATCTAGTCCTGACCTGAACAGGAGATCTCTCTGTGTTTTCCTGGTGAGACTTTAAACCTCCTTTTGAGGAACTCCAATAATGGGAAAATCACCTCCATCTACAGGTTGATTAAATGCATGAATCAAAAATGGGTGAAAGTGGACAGCCAGCTTTACAGTATCACTTGTCTTCCCCTGAGGAAGCAACTGCCTGAAGCCTGAAGGGTACACTTACCCAGCCACGCTGGAGACCAATTAGCAGGAAGCCGAAGGGCAAGAGAGGAATCCCGGGGCATCTCTGAATCTCTTAACTCAGAGACCTCAGAGACATCAAGGCCATTCCATATCTGAAAAAGGCCTCCCACTACATCATCCCTGAAGAGTGGACATTGGGCCTCTGCCTGAAGAGCTCCAAGGATGGGGAGCTCAGCACTTGCCAAGGTAGTCTTACTTTGGGATGGTGCTCTGGGTTGTGAATGTTTTCTTTATATCAAGCCAGAATGTGCTTTCCTGTAATGTGTTCTAACCACTGTACTACTTTGTTCATTTTATTTATTTATACTAATAGAATTGCCAGAGTGCTGAGAGATAAGGGGATTTCCTCAGAGT
The DNA here is from genome assembly GCF_011100635.1 of Trichosurus vulpecula. Taxonomy (NCBI): domain Eukaryota; kingdom Metazoa; phylum Chordata; class Mammalia; order Diprotodontia; family Phalangeridae; genus Trichosurus; species Trichosurus vulpecula. The sequence continues at coordinate 413,514,895 of NC_050575.1, read as the reverse complement.
CACACAGCAAGTCAAAGACAGGACTTGAGCCCAAATGTTTCTGACTCCGAGGTCAGATGGATGGCCCTTACACCATGCTGCTTCTCATGATAGCTAGCATATCATATATCTATCTTACAGATGAGGAAACTGAGTCATGCAAAGTATGTTATTCATTGTTCACATTTCTATAGCACTTTAAAGTTTGTAAGGTCATTCCCAACTGTCAGACTTCACCCCTCTTCTCCACCACACTTGTCAGATGTCTATAGATAGCTTAAGTAGTATAGCATTATGGTTCCCATTTTACAGATGAGGAGACTGAGGCTCAGATAAAGTAAAAGACTTGCTGAAATCATGAGTGGCTGGGCTGAGTTGTCTGACTCCAAGTCCAGGCTCCTTCCTCACTATGGAGCTGAGATGATGCCAACCCCTTGTCTGATGTTTCTGATCCCTGGGGAATCTGGGTTTCAGTTCTTCCCACTGACCATGTCAAAGAGCTACTTGTGAGACAAGTTAAAGAAACCCACATAAGAAATCCTAAGGGTCCTCCCACCTCCACGTTTCTCATTTCCTTTCCTCGTCTGTACGGTGGGTATAATAAATAGCTGCGCTATGAGCCTCACAGGAGTGCTGTGAGAAAAGTGCCAATGAACCAGTAAGCGTTAATTTAATGCCTACTGCATGCTGGCATTGTTTTTGCAGCAGAGAAACCAAACCAAATTTGCACACTTGGCATTAGGATAGGAAGCCAGTCAGTTTACTCCTTCCCAAAGTGGCTCTCAGAAACAAAGGGGAGCCCTCCCAGAGAGGTTTGGAGCCAGGGAGGCATCCCTGGCCAGGGTAGGAGGGCACACAGTGCCTCTTTGGAGCCTGCCCCATGCAGCCACCTGGTTCCAATTACTGCTCTGGCATGTTGAAACGAGACCACCACACCACACAGGTGGAAGTGTGAGGCTGAGTCCCATTGAAGTCAGGACATTGAGAACTTTCCCAGCATATCACAGTTACAGAAACATATGGGCTACATAACACCATGCTGATCACTGCAACAATGTACAGTGTTCCTGAATACTGGCCATTTGTTTCTCACTTCTCAGGTATTTGGTTATTGGTGGTGGCTGAGTCAGTGGCAGGGTGGGCCAGCCCCTGGCCAGAGGGACACCCAGCCACCCATTCTCCCCGAACATTCACAGAGTGGCTAGGCACTGGAGCTAACAGCAGAGGAAGAAAGTCTAAGATCCCTGCCCCCAGGAAACTTAGAGTCTAGTGGAGAGACATGACTAATGCAATGCTTCTGTGGACCAGTGTTCATATCTCTCTGGGCCCTCCCTCATCTGTCCATACTGCCCATGCTGTGTCTCATCCAGTGCCACCCATGTCCATGCCCTCCAATAAATCTTCCACCAAGGATCCATCCAGTGCCTGGATATCTTTCTTCTATTTCTTATAGGATGGGGAGGGGACAGCAAGGCCACCCTCACCTTGTCCATGTGCTAGCCCCAGTTCTCAGTGTATGGTCAGTTCACCTCCATTTCCAGCCTTAACTGTCCTTCCTAAGGCTTCCTTGTCCCACTTCATGTGTTCAGGTCATCACAGAAAACATGTAATCTAATTACGAGACTTTCTATCAAACTCAACCCAATCCAACAAATATTTATTATAAGCAAGACGCTGTCATTGGCACTTGTGGGAACATACATAAAAAATAATAGTCTCTGCCCTCAAATCAAGTGAATTCACCCAATATCTATTGAGTACCAGGATTACAAAGACAAAGGAAACAGTCCCTGCCTATAAGTATCCTACATTCTTCTGAGGTTTACAAGGTAATTACAAATAAATAAATACAAAGTTCATGCCAAATATATACAAAGTAAGAGTGCTCTGTGTTTGGGGAACTACTTTGGCTTTAATAGAAAGTTCATGGAAGGGAGCAAGATGAATTAAGACTGGAAAACCCTTGTCTTCAAGGAGCTTACAGTCAAAGGGCAGCAATGAAAGACATACACAAATACAAGACAGAAATGTCACAGGGAAAGGAGATATTTAGATAAAGTATCCTAGGAAAATGTGGAGAGGCAGATGCCACTTTCCACTGGGATGATCAAGGAGAGCCTCCGGGAGGAGGCATGCCCAGATCTGAGCCTTGGAAGAAGACAAAGATTTCAAGAGATGGGAGGCAGAAAGCACCTCCTGGACGTGGAAGATAAACCAGGGTAAAAGTACAAAGGCAGACAAATCACTTCCTCAGGTAAGTGGAGATTCACAAACAAGAATCAGGAGAGAGATTAGGAATGAGTGTAGAGAGTTTTGAGTGGAGATGATCATTGGAACCATGGGAACTGATGAGGTTACCAGGGAGCAAATGTAGGGACAGAAGAAATAAGGACCTGTTGCAACAATCCAGCTAGCAGCTGCTGTGGGGGTGAAAGACCAACACAAGCCCAACAACAAGGATACTGCCAGCACAGGTTCTTTTGATCTGCTTTACTAAGGAAAGCAACATTAAGGTGTTAACAATCTTATTTCAATCCAACCTACAAATATCATTTGCTTAGTTCAGGGGGAAAAGCCAGCACCCTGAACTTCAGAGCAAATACAAACAAATTACAAACATACATTATAAACAGACCAAATACAATCCATAGTTACCAAGAAGCCATCAGCATCTGGGTGAGCAGGGAGGCTCTTAGAGCGGCTGCCCACAGTCCCGGGCATCCAGGAGTAAGAGCCTCAAGCAAATAGCTCCGTTCTCTCTTTTTATACAGTCTTTAGTCTTCATTAAACATCTTCTGAGCAACCAGAACTTAGGCTCCTACTATTGGCTCTGGTCTTAGCAACTCCCCTTAGGACCCTGAGGGCTTCACGCCCACATAGGCTTAAGCACCTAGTAGACAGGGGTTTGGGCCTGGGGCTTTGCACCTAGTAAGGTTCAATCAAAGATAATTAATCATTCTAAAACAATAAGAAAGTCCCACCTTAGCTGCCAATGCAGGGCTCAGGACAGAGTGTTCAAGAACATCCATGCTGAGGGAAGGAAAGGCAGAAGACAACCAGTAAGGGAGTCTAGGGGAAGGGCTCAAAGAGAGAAGAAAATCAGGAAAGAGCAAAGTCACAAAAGCTGAAGGAGGAGGAAATATCCAGGAGGGTTGATATGGTCAGTGAAGTCAAAAGGTGCAGAGTTTAGACAAGGTCTATGCTCCAAAGGGATCAAAGAAACAGGAAGGGACCCACATGTACACAAATATCTGTAGCAGCTCTTTTTGTGGTGATAAAGAATTGGAAGCAGAGATGGTGCTCTCTATTGGAGTACAGCTGAGAAAGTTCTAGGATATGGCTATAACGTAGTACCATTGGGAGCTCAGAAATCATGAAGATGATGCTTTCTGACGGACCTGGGAAGATGTATATGAATGGAGTGAAGTGAATGGAATCAGGAGAACAACTTGGTCAATGCCAATAACATTATGAAGACAAAAAGCTTTGAAAGACTTAAGAAGTCTGATCAGCATGACAGCAGTGAGCATTTATGTAGCCCTGTATGTTTGCAAAGCACTTGACAATCATCATTGGATCCCCATAACAACTCGGGGAGATAGGTGCTATTAGTACACCTATTCAACAGTTGGAGAAACTGAAGCAAATAGAAGTTAGGTGACTGGCCCAGGGTCACACAGCTAGTAATTCCTGAGGGCAGATTTGAACTCAGGCCTTTATGATTCCAAGTCCAATACTCTACTTACTGCACCACCCAGGCACTATTGATCAATGCAATGGTCAACCGCCATCCCAAAACACTCAGGATGAAATATACTACTTACCTCCTGGCAGAGTAGTTATGGACTCAGGGGGCAGATTTTGTGTGTGTGTGTGTGTGTGTGTGTGTGTGTGTGTGTATAGACATGTCCAATGCAGGAATTCCTTTGTGTGTCTTTGCATATTTCTTAGGAGGGTTTTTTTTTTTCCAGTTGCAGAGGAGGAAAGGAAAGAAGGCAGATTGTTTATATTTGGGGGAAAATGTAAATTTTAAAAAGTCAACTGAAGTCAGAGAGGATGATGAACAAGAACATGTGACAGTGAAGAGATAATCTATTTGAACTGGGTGGGTGGGAGGCAAACTATGGCTGGCCTTATGGTGGACTGGATGTGGGGCTGGATTCAGACTCCAGAAGACCTGGGATGCTCTGCCATCTCGGACCATGAGCTTGGCAGCGCTGTGACCTTGGCGGAGTTGTTTTACCTCTCTGAGACCCAGTTTCCTCACCTGTAAAGTGTAGATAAAAATAATATTTGCCTTGCAGGAGTGTGGTGTGACTTGGATGAGAAAGTATATCTAAAGAGCTTGGCAAACCTCAGACCATTACAGAAATGTGAGCTTCTTTTAATATTTTTAAGCTAGGTGGCAGGGAGGGGAGAAGCAAGAGGTGGTGAGGAAGCCAGGGCAGTAGATGGAGACAACTCCTTCAGGACCTGGGCTGTGGTGAGAAGAGGGAAATTCTAGGAAACATGTGGGTCACAGAGCCAAGGGAAGCTTCAGGCCTATTTTCCCAGAAGGAGAAGATATGAGCACTAATGGGCAAAAATAACTACATGAACATATCTGTGTAACATATGTATATACCCATGTCTGTACAGCATTGTCCACTCCAGCCCCATCATCTGAAGATGACATGTACTCCCTTCCATCCCTCCCCCGTGTTCTCTTGTGCCTTTAAGGAGATCAGGGCGGCTGAGTCTTCTACCAATGTCTCTCAAGTGTAGGGGAGTGATCCCCTACACCCCAGTTCTATTTAACCACTCACAGTCGGATTAGCTTTTCAAAGGAATATTTACTTCAAAAGAAATAACATACGAACTTACTCTCTGTATTAGGAGGGCAGAGTTTATAATCTCAAAGAGGATCATATATATGTCTGAAAGGTGCGGAACCGCCGGATATAAGAAACTCTCAAAGTAGGAGGCAGAAGAATCAAAGCATATATTTAGGCTCCACGGTAACCAACCCATGAACCAGCATCCCCATTTTGACATATTGATCAAAAGCTTCCAGGCCCAATAAGTACGCCTTACAAGAGTAACCAGGAGGCTACAGAGAAGCATGATGGTGTAAAACAAAATCATGCTTCCCCCTCTATGGTAAAAAGATTACCCACTGGCTTCAAGTCCTTGTTCAGCTTCCTCCTGTAGGTCAGCTCTGCTACTGGCAGCTCCTGCTTCAGCTTCGGCTGTGGCTGTAGCTATAGCAGCCTCTGGCTCCAACGGAAGCTGTTTTTAACCATCCGGCTTCTGCGGGGGTGTAAGGTACGCCAGGGAAAGCACAGGTTCTTTCCATCAGCTTAAGCAAGGGAAGCAAGGTGAAGGGGCCGACAAGCTTACTCCAGTTCAACATACAAACAGCATTCAGTTCAGGGGAAAAAGCCAAACTAGTTAAGGGCACTTGTTGACTAAGTGCTAAGGAGCCCATTTTTGGTTGCCAACACACTCTCCCAACACATAGGACTTAATAATCCTTTCCCTACACACATACTTTGTACCATTTTGGTCTTTGGGGGGAGGGGAGGCAGTGTTAGGGTCACAGCTTAGTTCACTTCCTACATGGCATAGCCCTCTTTCTAAAGTTCCCCTTGGAGTCAAGTCCCCCCTCCACCCTTGCTATTTGGGGTTTCTCCCTTGCTGAGATAGTTGCACCAATCCCACCATCATTCCTGGCTCCAAGGTCTCCAGGCTTCAAACTCTGAGCCCTACTACCAGCAGCACCTGAAACCAAAGACAAATGAAACAGAATGGAAACAAACACCACCAGACCAATTCCTCAGAGCCAGGATAAGAGAGGATGGAGAGGTATTGGCCCCTCTCCTGGCTTAGGCCACAGTGGCCGCAATCCAGGTGAACTGCAGTCTTCTCTCTCTGGATGCAGTAGGAAAGCATGAGCCAGAAAGACAGACACTGTCTCAGTCCAGACAATGAAGGAGGAAACACACACATGTGTATACAGGCACACATGTAAGCACACATGTATGTATACTTGGGCAGCTAGGTAGCACAGCGGACAGGATGCCAGGCCTGGAGTCTGGAAGACTCATCTTCCTGAATTCAAATCTGGCATCAGATGCTTACTAGTTGCGTGAACCTGGGTAAGTCATTTTAACCCTGTTGGCCTTAGTTTTGTCATCTGTAAAAGGAGCCAGAGAAGGAAATGGCAAAACCACTCTAGAATTTTTGCCAAGAAAGCCCCAAATGGGGTCAAGAAGAGTCAAACACAACTGCAAATGACTGACAACAATGTATACAAACATGTATGACATAAACACGTATACAATATAGATATATATCATGTATGCATATGTATATATCATTATAGAGTTATATATAAAGTTATATAGTTATGTACACAAATGTAAAAATTAAATCAGATTACAGGTGGCTGAGACATGAGTGAAGGAAATAAGCATATATTACATATGTTTCTATTAGTATCCATTTATATACATCCAGATATATACATACATATGTATGTATACATACAATGTGTAAATATATTACATAAAACTGTGTAGTGTCTATATCATTAACTATCCCTATAGAGAAAAAGAGAGACAGAGACAGAGAGAGAGATAGAGAGACAAAGACAGAGACAGAGACAGAGAGACAGAGAGAGATCTGGGCCAATTTTCCAGTCTGGGCACTTACAAAGGATAAACACTAAAGAAATATTTTCTCCCATTCAATCATTCATCCATTTGTTTTTTTTTTGTTCATTCATTTGTTCATTCATTCATCTGTTCACTCCTCCTTAGGGCTTTATACTTTGAAACCACAATATCAAGGCCAATGGCAATGACCAGGATGGTGTCACTGCACTGGTGGCTCCAAGGAATTAAAGGCCTGGAGGGTGGCCACTTGTTTTAAATAGATTCTCTCTGGAAGATATACAGGAGGACAAGTGTGGGTCATAGATTGGCTTCAAATCTGCAATAGGGAGAAATGCCCACATAGATCAGATCATGCAGCTACTGAAGAATCTAAGAAGATCATTAAGTTTCATGAGTGTGTGTGTACACATTAAGCTATACATTTCTGCACACATGATAATATATTACTATTGTAAGCATGTATGTATATATGTATGTGTATATATGTGTATGTATACTTTTATTTTAAAAGACACTATTTTTGAGGGGATGAGGGAAAATAGGTAAACTGAGAAATTGTTGGTGGAGTAATAAAGTGACCCAATCACCCTGGAGAACAATTTGGAGATGGCATATGCCCAAAGGGCTATCGAATTGTGCCCACCCTTTGACCCAGCACTGCCACTATGTCTACACCCCAAAGAGTCCATAGAAAAAGAAAAAAAGACTCATATGTACAAAATTCCTATAGCAGCTTCTTTTGGAAAATGAAGGGATGCCCATCAATTGGGGATGGCTGAGCAAGTTGCGGTATATGTTTGTGACAGAGCACTATTGTGCTCTAAGAAATGACAAGTTGGGTGGTTTCAGAAAACTCTGGCCAGACCTATATGAACTGATGCAAAATGAAGTGAAAAGAACTGGGAGGTTTTTGTGCTAAGTAAGAGCAATGTTGTAATTGTGATCAACTGTGAAAGACTTGGCCACTCTGATCCATACAATGATCCAAGACAATTCCAAAGGACCCATGATGAAAAATGCCATCTGCTTCCAAAGAGGGAAGCGGTGAACTCTGAGGGCAAACAAGTATAAGTTTCTCACTTCCTTTATTTTTCTTGCTTTTTTGTGATACAGCTAATATGGAAATATGTTTTACATGATTTCACATGTATAACTGATATCATATTGTTTGACTTCTCAGTGGGTGGGGGAGGAGTGGGAGAGATGGAGGGAATTTGGAACTCGAACTTTAAAAAGCAAAGAATGTTTATACATACACATACACATATGTATACACATACACATGCACATATACATATACATATGCATATATGTATAGATATATACATGATGCTATTTCTGCCTCAGTCCACTTTAGAGTGTATGGCACTACCTACTAATGGAGTTGGCATGAATTCCTTTCTTAGCCCAATTACCAGGACAGATCCAATCTTTTTCTCCTGCTTAGGTTGACCTGTTTGGGACTTGCCCAAGGTCCCATAATAAGTCCTTCTTTGAATCATCAACTTCTTCCTATCTATTGGTTCCTGCTATGCTGACTTCCAACATATGCTAGTATCCCTTATCAAAACAGATAGGCAGATAGACAGACAGACAAGGAAACAAATAGATAGATACAGAGACAGACAGACAGATAGATAGATACACTAGACAGGCAGACAAGCAGACAGACAGACAGACAGACAGGTAGATAGATAGATAGATAGATAGATAGATAGATAGATAGATAGATAGATAGATAGATAGATAAATAGAAGGATAGATGGATGGATGGATGGATGGATGGATGGATGGATGGATGGATGGATGGATGGGGGGAGAGAGAGAGAGAGAGAGATGGATAGATGATAGATGGATGGATGTCTGGATGGATGGATATATAGATAGATAGATTAATAATTCACCAGACCCCACCATCCCCATCGAGACATGATCCTATGTTTCTCCTCCCTTTATTCTTTTTATGAAACCCATTCCCACCTGAATACAGGGAGGGTCCAATTATGAAACAGGAAATCCAGACTCCATGAACAACTGTGGTGTTGGCATTACCACTAATTCACAGCTAGAATTTTTCTTCCCAATGGGCAAATGTACCTCCTAACAGTGTCAGTATCCCTGGGACATCCATCAAACCTGGTGAATGAAGGGAAGTCTGTGATCTAGCTTCACCCACTTCCTTGGGGATACCCAGGTATTTTTGCTCATTCTGACATAGAGGATCAGGTTTGTTATAAAATCCAAGGGCAGAAGGCGATATCCTCTCAGGGACAGAAACTCTCGGCCTTCCCCAGGGTTCCACAGGCAATCTGAGCTCAGAAATGGGACTTTGAGCCTGGCCTGGAGATTCTCATTCCACCACCCACCCACACTCCAGTTTCCTCCAGCATTACAGACCAAGTTAAAGGCAGGTGGGGCTGCTTCCTGCTGAAGGATAGAGATGGTCTATAAAGACTTAGAATGCCTGGGTTCACTTCCCATGCTCGCCTCTGTCCAGCTTCTCGGTCACATCACACAAGGCATTTGAGCTCAGAGAGGTCTCCAGGCAGGATGTGATTAACTCTGCCTGCTAATGGAATTAGCAAGGGCCTTCATTCTAAGCTACATCACCAAGGCAGATCCAATTCCTTTCCTCTGCTCATGTTGTCGTCTCTGTGGACTTTTGAAGGTTGGTTGATGGACAGGTTCATATTGGTTCCCAGCAATCACGTGTCCCCATCCTATACCCATGGAGAAAATGGGGGAGGGAATCATAAAGACTGACACACCTTCAAGAGTAGTGGTGGAGAGAGCACTTTGTGAACCTTACAGCACTCAACAAATGTGAGCTGCTGCTGGGATGAATTTTTGAGGGCCCAGAAGGGGGACGTGGAAAAGCCATAGTCACTCAGGTGTTAATGTTTCATGTGTTCATGCATCCCAATGCTAAGATTGTTAACCAGCCCCAACGTGATACTTGCGGGAACTCAAAGAAGTTCAAATGAATTCCCCACAGTCACAGGACTCCTCAGAACCAAGGTTGGGCCCCATGGGGTCTGCTTGTCCTCCCTAGAGCCAAGACAGGCACTGCCCAGCTTGTCAACATCATTCTGAATCTAGCAATGGGGCATGTGGGGGAGACCATGCATATACCTACTGGGGATAAAAAGAAAGGTTCTCAAGCAGCTCCCAGCCCAATGGGGCAGACAACATGCAAACAACAAGTTAAAACAACCTACACAGAGCATTGAGTAAAGCAAGTGAAGGTTTGCCCTACGCTGGCTGTGCATTGATCACAGAGTGACAGTTTGAGGAAGGGGGGGATCCCATCCAGGCTAACCTCCACCTCCCTACCCCCATGAAATGTGCATACCAGCCCAGACGGGCAGGTAGGAGAGGCTGGCTGGGGCAGGGGAGATGTTCACGATGTGGGCGATGCCTTCTGCCCTGATGTTGCTACCTAGCTCTGCAGTGCCCTCCTCCTACTATCCCATGGCTCAATCCTCCCCATCTTTTCAGGCCAGCCTTCTCTGTCCCCTCCACAGCACACACAAGATAGTTTCGACCTCTCCTCCAAGTCCCTCTTCTTCCTAGCTCTGTTCACCTCACCCATTCTGGTCTCAAGGCCTACAATGTTCCAGTCATCTTGGTGGCCAGCAGCGCATTTTGATTTTGATGGAAGAGCTTCATGATTATGTAGAGTGTTGTCGGCAAGGTGATGTTTCTGTTTTTTAGTCTGCTCAGATTTGTCACGATTTTCCTTCCAAGGAACAAGCATCTTTAATTTCATGGCTGCAGTCATTGCCTGCAGTGATCTTTGAGCCCAAGAAGATAAAATCTAACATTTCATCCATTTCTTCTCCCTCAATTTGCTAGAAAAGGATGGGATCAGATGCCATGACCTTAATTTTTTAATGTTAAGCCTCAAGCCAATGTTCGTACTCTCCTCTTTCACCCTTATGAAGAGGCTTCTTAATTCTTCACTTTCTGCACGTCTGAGATCCCTCCTGGATCACTGCCTTATCATGGCAGAGGAGCTTGGGTAGCTCAGTGAAACTATGAGCTATGCTATGCAATGTTACCCAAGATGGACAGGTCATAGTGGAGAGTTCTGACAGAAGGTGATCCACTAGAGAAGGAAATGTCAAAGCACACCAGTATCTTTGCCAAGAAAACCCTATGGACACTATTAAGTGATAGAAGAGAATGCACCAGAAGATGAGCGCTTCAGGTCAGGTGTCCAACACAGCACTGGGGAAGAGAGGAGGACAATGACGAGGAGCTCCAGCTGGGCCAAAGCTGAAAGGAAGCTGTGCTGAGGAAAGTCTGATGCTGGAAAGATCAATATTGCCCAGGACCCTAAAATGTAAGATCTAGGAGCCAAGGTAAGTTGTGTGTAGTCAAACAGCAATCCCAAGAGCCACCATGTATATAGCACTTCAGGTTTTCAAAGCACTTTACATATCTTATCTCATTTGATCGTTACAACTGCTCCATAAGGTAGGTGCAATTGTTATAATCATTTTAGAGATAAGGAAACTGAGGACCAGAGAAGTCCAAAGACATGCTCGGATGCTAGTAAGCATCTGAGGCTGGATTTGAACTCAGGTCTTCCTAACTCCAGGTCTGGCACTCTATCTACTGTGCCCAGTGCTAAGCATGGTGTCTGGCATATATTGGGTACTTAATAAGTGTTTATGGATTGTGTCACCTACCTGCCTCCATAGCAGTCCCATAAGGTAGGCAATTTAAACAGTATCATGACCATTTTATTGGTGAGAAAGCCACAGTTCCGTGGTTAGAAGATCCCAACTGAGGTTTTGTGGCTCTGGCTCCAGTGCTGGCTCTGTCCCAGATGGTGGCCACCCCCTGCTGCCTCATCTTCAAAAGTCCCTAAGGTGGACAACTTCACCGGGAGGATCAGGGAGTCTATACCCCTCACACCCACAGACCAAACATTTAGAAAACCAAGTGCTGTGAGGAAACATCAGTCAATAAAACCCTCTGCTAGAAACAGCACCAGGGGAAGGAAGATGTGCTAATTCTGTCCATGAAGCCAGGGTCAAGCTACTCTGTCAAAGGGAGGAATCCATTTCAAAGGGGAGCCAGTGTCGAGCAGCCACACTGCAATGGGGGAATGCATTCAAATGTCACTCACATGCCACTTATTCATCATCATTAAGGAACCTCACGCTTGCCAAATTTCCCATGAAGTTGTTTTTTTAATGACTTGATTCCTGAAGCATTTTTTGAATGAATGACTAAATGAATGACCCCTTTAGATTTCCCAGTGTTGCCCTTGACCTAGCCTATCCTAATTATGGCCCCAGCTGCCTGAACTCTCGTGGCCTTTTCTTTTACAAGGCACTATGTAATTCTTGTTGGGGTAACAAGCCAGAAGTGCAGCATTTCTTCAACCTGGGAAAATTTACAAGCCTACCTAAATACCTCCTGGTTCTCATAAATATTTAGGAAACATTTCTGAAATGTTTCTGAAGCCTGGAGCTTCAGGAGTCAGCAAGTTCAGGCCCAACAAGCCCTTTGCTTCCATGTTTTTCTTCTTTCACGAACAATGGCTTTAGAGTTGGACGATTCATTGTCCATTGTTCCAAAGATCCTGCCTTTAGGGTCTCGGGACCTGGCTTCCAGTGCTGGTTTTGTTGCTAATTCAATGAGCAACTTTGATAATTCTCTTTTCTCTCATTCCTAGGAGGAATGTTGTTAATAGCTGAGAAAATGTGCTCTTCTCCCTTCATCAAACAGGTAGAAGACAATGGATGAGGGACAGAGTGTAGACTGTCAGGCTTGGTTGATGTGTTGGTTGCATAACCACTTTTTAAACTCTTTGTTATAAGGGATCATTCTTTGGGAAGGGGAGAGGGGATATATTAGGGAATGAACATGATGTCAAAACATAGCATCACATGTTTTAAAAATCTGAGTTTCCACTTCATATTGACAGATGACCAAAAAAAGCAAAATGGCAATTATTAGAGAGACTCTGGAAAAAATGGACAAATTCATCCACTCTTGATAGAGTTGTGAGTTGGCACTGCCATTCTGGAAAGCATTTTGGAACTATGCTAAAATAAAGCACTCAACTCCACCAATCCTTTAACCCTGTGATATCACTACTAAGCAAAGAATTCAAAGAAAGAGGGAAAGGAGCCACATAGACAAAAACATTTATAGACAGTATTTTTGTAATAGTAAATAATTGGAAACAAAGAAAGGTCAAAGAAGGTGTAATCATTGGGGAATGGCTAAGCAAATTATGACATATAAATGTCACGGAATACTATTGTACCATAAGAAATGAAGAGAGAAACGGATTCAGAGAAACCTGGGAGGACTTATAACAATTGATGCAGAGCAAATAGAATAGAACCAGAATAATTTATATAATGCCTACAGTGGTGTAAAGGAAAACACATAAGAACTCTGACCAAAGCAATGACCAACCACGACTTCAGAGGATAGATGATATGGCACCCATCCCCCTCTTGGCAAAGAGGCTATGAACTAAAGATTCACAATGACATATCTCTTTCCAGGCATGATCCTATATGGATCTGTTTGACTTGACTATGCTTTTAATGAGAGTGAGTGGAAAGTACAAATATAGTGATGCCAAAAATTTGTGTCGGAGTTTTTAGATAGTCCAGTGATTCTTAATTTTTCCTTCTTAATCTGTTTCCCGGATCAGTTATTTTTGCTATGAGATATCTTACATTTTCTTCTATTTTTCCAGTCTTTTGATTTTGTTATTAACATTTCTTGTTGCCTCATTAAGTAATTGGCTTCTATCTGGTCCATTCTAATTTCCAGAGAGTTTGTTACTTGTACAGGTTTTGTGCCTCTTTTCTCAAGCTGTTGATTGCCTTTCTAGTTCTTTCTTCTATGGCTTTCATTTCTTTTCCATTTTTTCCATAATCACTCTTATTCCATTTACAAAAATATCTTTAACTCTTTTGTTAACTCTTGCTTCATCTCTTCCAAGGATTCTAGTTGAGTTTGTGTCCAAGCAGAGTTTTTCTCTGAGGCTCTGGTTTTGGGTGTTTTGGAGTCATTCTTTTTCTCAACATTGATGTCTTTAGCATCCTTAATGGGATGTTTCTTTTATTTGCACATTCTTCCAGGCTTCTTCCTGACTTTGAACTTGATGTTAGGGGTAGGCTATGTGGCATTGCTTGAGGGAAGGTCTGGGTTGGTCCTGTTGCTGTTTTCATAGGAATTTTGAGTATTATATGGTTTTGAGATCTCCTGAACAGACTGGAGACCTATAGGCTTTCCATGCTCCTAGAGAGGTATGATCCAAGGCAAAGTCTGATTGCTGTACTCCCCGCCCTGATCTTAGTTCTGCAAGTTCCTGACCTGGGTTTGGGTCTACACAAGAGTAGACATGCTGGATTCAGCCTTGTCAGCTGTCTAGAAAGCTCTTTTGGGTCAGTGTTGCATAAAGCTAGGCTCCCCTTTGGTCTAGAATTCCTTCCATAGTAATTACTCTTCAGACTAGGTAAGATGTTCTAGGTGAGACACTGTTCTTTGCCTGAGGTCTGAGCAATGTCACACATTCTGACTTTTGAACTTCCTCCTTCTCCAATATACCTCCCAGTACTTCCTTAACTGGGAATGCTACCCTGTGCACAAGAACCCTTCTCTATCTGCCCTGTTTCTGTTGCCCAGAATGGAATAATGGGTTAAAATGCTACCAGTTGGCACTTGTCATCATGGCGCTGGCCCTGTATTGTTTTAGAGGGAGCCCAATCTGGGTCTGTGACCTCCTCTTCACCTTGTACACACCCATCCCTGGGCACTGGAGTGTTGGCATTACCAACATTACTCTTATCCCAGCTCTTCCTCAGACTGTGTGTCTCCCTATGCTGAATTGTTCCAGAAAAGAACTCACTCTAACTTTTTCTGGATTTCCCCATCTGGTTTCAGTCTGATGCATTTTCTAAATCTGTTTAGAAAAGCTGAAGATAGGAGCTCAGCTGAATTGCTTCCTATCAATTCACCATCTTGGCTCCACTCCCTCCCAACCCCACCCTAGAACTCTGTAACTGAGAAGATGATTTAATGAGGACAGCAAACTTTTAAGTGAGGGAGAATATAATGGGGATAGAACCTGCCCCTTGGAGCACTGTGTAGCTGAGATGAGTTCCCCCTGAACACTTCCAGGAACACAGCTAGGCACTGAAAGTCTCTGGTCTGACCCAGCAAAGGAAACTCATGAGAAATCACTTCCCTTATATCTTGAGTGAACTGAGCTATGGAGCTATATTTAGAGAAGCAAGAAATAACCTGAAGCTAAAGTTATGATTAGAGCTGGCTCTAGCCAGGATCTTTCTTAAAGCTAAAATGCTATAAATAATTAGTGATCATATTGCTAGTAAATGCCTAGAGAAACCTGGGTGATGCAGTGGATAGAGCCGTGGACTTGGAGTCAGGAGGACCTGAGTTCAAATCCAGACTCAGACACTTATTAGCTATGTGACCCTGTTTGCCTCAGTTTCCTCAACTGTAAAATGGAGATAATCATATCACCCACTTCCCAGGGTTGTTGTGAGCATCAAATGACATAGTATTTATTAAGGCACTTAGCAAACCTTAACATTCTATAGAAATGCTAGTTATCATTATTATAATTACTATCACATATACTAATTTTAGTAATTAATCTTAAAAGTTTTGAAGGGACAGGTAAGAGGATGTGTTTAAGGGGAAAATGTTTCTTAAGTTTATTAAATAAATATTATTTAATCAACTAATAGGAAGGAGTTTCATACTTAATTGATTAATTGATAATAAGAACTATAGCTAACATTTCTATAGCATTTACTCTGTGCCAGGAAACGTGCTAAGTGTTTTACAAACGTTATCTCATTTAATACTCACAATAACACTGGCAGGCAAGTGCTATTATTATCATTCCCATTTTACAGATGAGGAAACTGAAGCAAACAGAGGCTAAGGGACTTGTCCAGGGTCAGACAGCTAGTAAATTTCTGAGACTGGACTTGAACTCAGGTCCTTCTGACTCCATGCCCAGTGCTCTATTCAAAGTGCCACTTACCTATTTCAATTTGGTGATTAATGAGGAAATAGCCAAGTATGTAAAGCTCGGCATTACCCAGGAATTTAGGATGACAAAAATTAATATGATAAGGAGTCAAGTAGTAACTCCTGAGGCAGCTAGGGGGTGCTGCATTGGATAGAGCACCAGGCCTGGAGTTAGGAAGACTCATCTCCTTCAGTTCAAATCCAGCCTCAGACACTTCCTAGCTGTGTGACCCTGGGCAAGGCACTTCAACCCTTTGCCTCAGTTTCCTGGAAAAGGAAATGGCAAACCACCCCAGTATCTCTGCCAAGAAAACCCCAAATACGGTCACAGAGAACAGAACACAACTGAAATGACTGAACCACAAAGTAAACTGGTGGGATCTACAATTGTCCTCTTCCTAGGATACCATTAAAGGGTCATGGAGATACAGAGCCTCTCTTTGGGGGCCAGACTCCCCAAAGACTGAACCCAAACTGAAAGAGTCCAGAGTGTGGGCCTCTGATGCGAAAGGACATTCTGAGCCCACTGGCCCAACAGACTTTGTTACAGAGGAGCAAAGGGAAGCCCTTCCTCACTCTGGGGCTGATGTCAAGGTTTCCAAGATCACCCCAAGCTATGGATCTGATGTTCTGGCAAGCAAGACAGCTTCCCCTCTGTAAGGACACATGTATGGAATGGCAGCTCAGATGTCAACCCTGGCCTTCAAGGAACTCCCAGTGGAGCTGGGAGGACTACACACACACACACACACACACACACACACTACACACACACATATATTCACACATATACATCATATACACACACATATATACCACACACACACCCCACATAAACATACACCACACACATACACACATATACATCACACATACACATATACATCACACATACACATATATAACACATATACCCCACATAAACACATACCACACACACATACACACATATATACCACACACATACACACATATACATCACACAACACATATATAACACACACACACAGAGTCTAAACTTAGGGGTGAGTGAGATGGTCAATGTTCAATGCCAGAGGAGGGTTCTATATAAGACAATATATTCACAAAACTTAGATATTTGTTCCAGCTCTGACACAAATGGCATGACTTTGGATAAAGCCCTTCCCACTCTGAGACTCAGTTTCCTTATTGGTAAAATGAGGGTGACAATCCTGGGAAGAGTCAAACATATACCACCACTAAATTCCATAATCCACAAGCCACTGTGGGGGAAAGTGTTTCATAAACTCCAACTCTTACTGAAGGAATTGGCGATGCTATTATCATATTCCTCCCTGGAGGAAGAGGCTGCCAACCTTCTGTAGACTCAGAGAAAGCTGGTCATGACAGGCTGAGGCTGGGAAATGACAGTAATATTGAAACAGGAAGCCTCCACCCTCCCACCCAGGCAGCCTGTCCTGAGGGGATCCCTTAGAAGGCTAAGCCTGGGGGTTCTACGGGTAAAGACTGATGGAGCAATCAACACTGACCACCCTCAATGCTGCCTACCCCCACCCCCACCCCCAGGAATCAATCAGGAGAATGTGCTCTCATAACTGACCTCATTTGTCCTCCAGTGAGGGGGAAAGATGGGAGGGTTAGAGGGGCAGGCTCTACAAACCCTCTAAGTCAGCCTCATCACAGACCCCAGGGGCCGGGGTATCACTAACACAAACCAACCCCTGAGGATTCCTGAGCCTCCACAGCACCTGAAAAGCTGCAACAAAGCCTCAAGCTAGAAACCACCAACCTATGGCCCCAAAGTGATCAGACAGCCCCAGCCTGAGCCCTTGACCCTGAGATGGACAGGGCATACCAAATGACAGTCCTTCCAGCCCAAGGAAAGAATATTGTGATATAGAAAACAGAGTCCTGGATTTGGATATGCTCTGCTCTGCACCTTGATCTCTGGGCAGGCTTGGCAAAGCCAGTTCTCTTTGCAGCTCAGTTTTGTCCTAGGTAACACAAGAGAGTTAAAACATCTGGTTCAGTCCTGCTTTTAACCCTGTCATCCTGTGATTGTTAAGAGGAGGGATAACCCAGAGCCTCAGGAACAGTCCTCAGAAGAATGCCATATCCTTCCCAGTAGGCACTGCCTTGTTTGTGTCTTTGCCTCCACAGCTGCTGGTAGAGTGCCTGGCACCCAGTAAGCACTTAATAAATGCTTATTTAAATGTCTGTTGAGTGGATCCCTACAGAGTTCCAGATACACCCTTTGCAAACAAAGTTCAGGCTGAGCTCCAAATACTGACCATCTCAGAAAGCTGAGGTGGCTAGATGGATAGAAATCATCAATTGGTTCATGCCGTTTCCACCTGGAGACCACAGTGACTTTCCAGGTTTTTCATGAACACCCTCCACTGCTGAGTGCTTCATTCTTTGCCCCCAATATGTGTGTCATCTTTTCCAGTAGAATAAAATATAACATCCTGGAGGGCGGAGACAGTTTCTTATTTACCTCTGCGGTCCTATCCGCAAGCATATTTCGAGGCATACGTTGTTCATTCATTTTTCAGTCACATCTGATTCTTTGTGACTCCATTTGCTGTTTTCTTGGCAGAGATACTACTTTCATTTCCTTCTCCATCTCATTTTACAAATGAGGAAACTGAGGCAAACAGGGTTAACTGACTTGCCCAAAGTCACACAACTAGTAAGTGTCTGAGGTTGGATTTGAGCTCGGGGAGATGAGGATTCCTGACTCCAGGCCCAGCACAATATGTGTGTGTATATGTGTGCGTGTGTGTTTGTGTCTGTGTATATGTATATATGTACATATGTATGTGCATGTATATGTATATATGTGATCTCTTTTGATCCTCTGAGTATAGAGAAACTGAGGCCCAGGAGAGGGGATTCACCCAAGGTCACCCAACTGGTAAGTGCCTAAGGCAAAACTGGAATCTGGTCTCCCTGGCTCCAGGCCTATCAGGCTATCTCTGCAACACCCATGTGACTGTAAAGTTTATAACTCACGTCTTCTCAGCATCCCAGGTTTTCCCAAGGACTTTCTTCATGCCTGCCCCATGAGATGAGCAGCCAAAGGATTGTGATCTATGTTTTACAAATGTTGGAATTTCAAACCAAGAGTGGCCATTCAGGTTGGTCATTTAGTAATAGGATGAAAGATTTAAGACCAATAGTATCCCTTGTCGTCATCTAGTCAACCCCTCCCATTTTACAGATGGAGAAACTGAGGCCAGGAAGTGTACATGATTCCTTCAAGGGAACACAAGCAATGTGGCAGAGGTTGGACTTGTACCTGAGTCCTCTAACCCCAGACCTCTCTCTATTGCTCCATAATCCTCACCCAACATCCCCATTTAACCTGATCACCACATTTTACAGATAAGGAGACAAATGGAAGGATGGGTCTTCCAACCCAATGGAAGAGTTGGAAGGGACTGGCCTGGGATCACAGTCAGGTAAGTGGCATAACCAGGATTTGAACCCAGATCTCCTGAGTCCATGTCCAGCATACTTTCAATAGAACCCTTGAAATGGTGATGCGAGTTGGAGCAGAGAATGTATACAGGTGTGAACACACAGTCATCTTCGTGTTCACTTTTAAAAAAGTCACCAAAGGAAAGTGAAACCATAAGATAAGAGTTAGAAGCAAAGTGTTGTGAGTCATCCCTCCCAGAGCCCAGGGGAGGAAGAGATCCCAGCTGCTTGGTGCCCAGGCCTGATCCCTCCCTGTTGGGCCTCATTCAGGGAGACATCGTATGGTGGGATAAGGAGGCAGCAGCACCCCCTGCACTCTGCTCTGGTCACACTTCAGCTGCAGAATGGGGCAGACCTGAGGCCCTACCTTAGGAGGATGTCAGTGAGTGGAGGGGCCCAGAAAGGAGGCAACCAGGATGAGCTAGAGATGGTATTTAGCCCAGGGAGGAGAGGAGATGCTTGCAGATCCATCTTATGGAGGAAGAAGGAACCCCACTCTGTGTGGCCACAGAAGTCAGAGCCTGGAGCAGCAGGGGAAGAAGCAGAGGGTCAGATTTCTTGTCAGCAGGAACTTCATAGCAGAGTAACCCCATATCAGAAGGGGCCAGTGGGATGGGGGCAGCGGCTTGTATGTGTGCCTCTCTTTGTATCCCTAGCACTTAGCACAGTGCCCAGCATCTGGTAGGCACTTAATAGATGCTTCTTGGTCACCTGGCTGCCAGTAAAGGCTTAAAGCAGGGTACAGTGGGAAAAATATATTGGCAATAGTCAGAGAGCATGGGTTCAAGTCTCAGCTCTGCCCCTCACTATCTGTGTGACCCTGGGCGATTCACTTACCTCTCAGCCTTAGTCTCCTCTTCTATAAAACAAGAGGTTTGGATTTATGTCCTCCAGGGTCCCTCCAAGCTCTAATAGGACATCCTCAGCCCTCCTCCAATTCAATGTCTTCCCTAATTTTTGAATGAGATATTAACCAAAGGCCCTAGTCCATTATAGTACTCTGACATGTGCCTTATTTCAGAGTGTTGCTGCTGCTGCTGCTGCTGCTTCTGTTGCCATCGATCCTTTCCTGACACCAAATGCCACTTCCAGGCTGGGTAGATGTAGCCTTGGAGCAACAGAGCCAAGAGTACAAACCTGGCCCTGGAAGATGTGTCCCCAAGGCAACATAAACTGTCCCGCAGTAGTTATCCCAGCCCTCCGTAGAAAACAGCCTTGAAAAATGGCAGGTCTATAAAACATAATGTCTCTGAAGCTGTTTTGGCTCTGGGCTATAAGAAGAGTTTCTGTTAGAGTTAATGCCCCATTGTGAGATGTGGGAACTCAGGCCCAGTAGCAGGAAAGCAGGTTTTCCAGTGGGATGGAAAGAGCCAACCCCAGGATGCTTTGCTGCGCTAAGTGGGAGGGGGGCAGTGTTGAGAGGGGTTGAAGCTCCTAATCTAGAAGGCTAGAGAGACCATGGTCCACTCTGCCTAGACTTCTGAAAAGCCAGGGAATCCAGGTCCAGAGGTAGGAATCCATAGGAATAATCATAGCACACCAGGGAAAGAGCCTCCCAACAAATTTCCTCCCCTTGTGTCCTCTCTGTGTGACTCCCGATGCAAAGGCATAACTAGGCAAGAGATCAGGGATTTTCCCTAGGGTGTGGAAATCCCTTCTTCCCCAAACTGCCATGGAGTAGCTCTGCCCTCCCTCTTTTTCCAGACTTCCATCCCCAGGACCCAATCGATGCAGTGTCTTTCTCCCAAGGACCATCTTCCCCTCCACTTCTGAAAGGCTTCAGATCAGCCTCTCTGAGAAACAAGGTTCCCTTTCTCCTGGAATGCATATACCTGGGGTCACCACTGTAACTCCCGCCCCAACAGGCTGTCCTCTGCATCGCTGCTTTCCTCCCTGGCCAAAGAACTCTTTAGACAGTGTCCTGAAGGACATATTGGGAGGTGAATGAATAAGGACCTTAACTGGAGGGTTAGCCTGCTGGGTGGAATCAACCACACCTGACAATGAATTGGCAACAAAGTGAGTAAAGAAGGACCAAAGAGGACCCCACACTTTGGGGACTGGTGTGTTTGGGAGTTAGGAGGTCTGGGTTCAAATCTCAGCTCCAATTCTTACGAGCTACTTGGCCCTAGGGAAGTCACTCACTCCCTCCCTATAAACTAGAGGATTCCTACTTGGCCTTTCAGCTAAAACCTTCTGAGGCAAAGGCTATCTTCCCATATGCCTCAAGGGTAGATGGTGGAGAAGAGGGAGCAAGAGGGTTAAAATGCTTTCATAGGGAATAGTATACAATGTGAATCCAGAGGACTAGCACAGATGGAGTGGTTGCCTAGACCCCAGACTTGATCCTAGTTCCATTGGATGGTAAGCGATTCTATATTTTTCTGTTCCTTAATTACATCTAACCTCTGGCCCAACAACTAAAAATCCCTAAATATAAAACTACATAATCTGGGGGCTCCTGACAGCTGTAACAAGGAAAGGTAGAAGGGATGCTGCCTCAGAGTACTGAAGTGCAAAGGGGGCTTGCATCACCACCACAAGGGGCCCTCTTCTTCTTCTTGCTGGATCCCCCATTACAGTTCCCTTCCCTCCACTCCTCTGCATCATCCATCCTTACAGAAACAAAGAAACCTGTGTGTTGGGGGAGAGGAGTGCTTTACCTCCAGGGGCCATGATCCAAGTGAGTTCCTTGTCCTGACCCCTTCCTCTTGCCCTGGGGACAAAAATTCCTCCTTGCAGCTCTGGCTCTGAGACAGCCTTGCAAGCGGTGGCAAAGGAGAGCCCATCAAACTCCATGACGTTCCAAGTCAAAGCCAAGTGTATCTTTGGAGGCAGATAGGATAATCCAAATCTCCCAATAGCCCAGCACAAACAAAGGGACTTTTGTGTCTCTGGCCGTTCCAGGATAACGCCCAGATGTGACATTCATGCTAAGTGCCGCTCCTGGCCAACTTGGCAGCCAAGTGGCAGGACCCAAGGAACTCAGAGTGAGCAGGGGGAAAACTATAATATTTGCCTTCCCCACTAATCTCACTAATATGCTCACAATCTATTTGCCAGTGAGCTTATCACATTTCCTTTGTCCACCTTAGGCATGTTGGAAGGCTGAGGTGACAAGGAGATTACTGGGGAATCCCTCCAGAGACAGTGCCCTCCCCCTCTTTTGTCCCACCCAACTCCTTCCACCTGATACTCAGGGATGGGACCCAGAGGCACTGAGTGAAACTTCCTTGCCAGTCAATAAGCATTTACTAAATGGCCACCATGTGCCCAGGTCCCTCTGGCAAAGGCCTCCAGGAGCTTAGTTCCTGAGATGAGGAGGACATACTGCCTTGAAGGTACAATGATACACACATACAAGATCTGGCTAGAATCAGTGTTAGAACCAGGTCAAGAGAGCAGACGAGAGGGAGTGAATCTATGTGGCAGAGATGGGGATGCAGAGGGGCTATGACCATCAAGCTGCAGCAGAACTGAGCACTAAGGCTGGAATTCAACACTATCATTGACCAAATGTTTATCAGGCTCCTATTGTGTGCATAGACAGAGATGAAAAGGATGCAGGACAGGATGCTACAGGGAAAAGAACTTGGGATCTACACTTGAAAAACCTGAGCAGCTCCAACTCTGGATCTGGTCATTCTGAGCTGGTCTGGGCCTTGGTTTCTGCCTGCTTGTGGGAGTGCTTTGTACACTCTCAGACTCCCTGGAGCTTCCCCATCTCTTCCATCTGTCCATGCTGTGGGCACCGGGGCATCAGATGAGTTTCTCAGCCTGACGGTCTTCTCCCTTGTGCTTGCACAAGCCCTGAGATCCAAGGTGATGAAAACTTGTAGGAACGCGGTTTCTGGTAAACATTTAAGGGTCAATAAAACTGCGTGCCCCCAACTTCTTCATTTTCTGCTCCAGTGGGGGACCCTTCCCTGTCCCCCCAGCTGCTGCTGCTTTCCTCTACAAATGTTCCTTCCATCCACTTTTCAGTATGACATGTGCACCTACTTCTTCACAGACTAATCACAATGTGTGTGTGTCAGCTTTAGAGGAGAGGGCCAAGGTTTTTGCCTTTTTTTGTATCCCTAACAGTTAGCACAGTGCCCACCAACTGTGAGAACTGAATAAGTGTTTATGGATTAACTGATTGATTAACAAAATGATTCTATTTAGTGTGCCAGACCACACACACAGTGGCTCTTCTAAACCTCTGCCTCCCTCCCCATACCTCCCATGGCCTGCTGTTCCCTACTCTCTCAGCTGAGAACCTTGAGCACCCACCTCACATTATACAGGGTGTTCCTAAAGTCTGGAGAGATAGGAAATGTGGAGTTATTGCATCTAGTTCATGTGAATCTTGCAAAGCTCATCAACTTTTGCATTACAAATGATGGAAATCATATTGAAGATGTTATTTGTTAATATTCCAATTAAATAAAATCTTGTTGAAAATTTCATTCATTTCATTTCTTGAAAATATACATTTTTGCCTGTGTCCAGACTTTAGGAACACCCTGTACATTTCCCAGGAGCCCCGTCTTCTCCCTTCTTCCTCATCTCTCAGCTCTCAGATGCCTCTAGCCACTCTCTCCTCCTTTACCACTATTTCACATGAAGAGGTGGCCTGAGTCTTTACAAAGGCTATCCCTTCTACCTACTCAGGAGATCCCATTCCCTCCCACAGATTGTCCCCTCTGTCATCCCTACTCGGATCACTTCTCTTCATCCTCTCCCTATCTACTGTTTATTTTTCTCATTGCCTACAAACAGGGCCACATCCCCCTCATCTTTCCTTGATCCTACCATCCTTATTCTCATCCTCAATTTCTTCTGCCTTTTGTGGCTAAACTCCTTGAAAAAGGCCTAGTCTATACTAGGTGCCTACACTTCCTCTCCTCTCCCTCTCCTCTTAATTCCTGACCATGTAGCCTCATCACCTCACACGTGGACAATTCTACTAATGACTGCTGGGGAATCTGCCTTCCTCAGGTCTCCTCATTCCAGTCCATCTCCCATTCAATTGTCAAAGTGATTTTCCTAAAATGTAGATCCAATAATGTCTCCCCCAACTCAATCAGTGGTTCCCGGTCACCTCCAGGATCAAATACAAAATCCTCTGCTTGGCATTCAAAGCCCTTCCTAACCTACCCCCTCCCCGCACACAACACACACAAACACACCTTTCTATTCTTCTTATACTTTACTCTCCACCACATATTCTTCAATCCAGTGGCACTAGTCTCCTGGCTATTCCACGAACAAGACATAGCATCTCTTGGCTCCGAATGCATTATATCTAGAATGCTCTCCCTCCTCACGTCTACCTCTCTGCTTCCCTCATTTCCTTCAAACCTGGCTAAAATCTCATCGTTTATAAGAAGACGTTCCCAATCCCTCTCAATTCTAGTCTAGTCCCTCCCTTTCAATACTTCCCATTGATCCTGTATATGTCTTGTTCATACAGAGTTGATTGTTTCCCTATTAGATCAATGAGGACTTCATTTTGTGCGCTCAGCACATAACAGGTGTTTAATAAATGTTTATTGACTGACCAGCTGACTCAAAGTCAGCAATCCTGTGAAATCTGAATGCAAATCACTCAGATGATTTTGCTAGTAACTTCCAAGATTTTATACTTATCATTTTGTTCATGTATACTTTGACTCCCTTTGTTGTTGTTCTCTGTTTCAGGATACAAAACCTGTCCTGCCTCATCCCTGTTTGTGTAAGAGCCGGGGTAGGGGATTGGCCCACCCCAATTAATGTAAGCATGAAGCCTCGAGCAGCTGGGATGAGCTAATCAATCAATGGATTCAAAAGTGTAAACTAGGTTGAAACAAGTCTTTAATCAGTTTGGAAGGAGCGAATGATGCCACACAGGAAATATGTTGTGATTGAGGAGAATTTGACAGCCCTCTGGTCTTGTTTATAATAGAACCGGCCAGTGCAGCATCTGGAATTCCGGGAAAAATTTCCGGGGACTCTCGGAAGGGACTAGACTTCCTAAGTTTGGGAACCAAGATGTCCCGGCAGCCACAGGAGATCTCTAGGTTTTAGCCCACTTTCCCCAGAGATCTGTTTGCATGAAGGGGGAATGTGACCCCAATATGGGGCCAGGGAGATGTTTCTCTAACAACTATCCTTGCTATACCTGCTAAGTAAACAGCCCTTTCTAAAAGCTAATTAAGTTTGGTTGACAATCAACAGGAAGCACACTTAGTGGGGATTTGTGAGTGATAGTAATAAAAACCTCTAGCCCTCAGAGACAGTGAGGGGAGAATTAGTCAGCCACTTTCTGGAGACCAACCCTCCAGGACTAGAGAGAATTAGCAAAGTAGCCCCAGAGTGGATATTGCACTGGTGTATTTGGTGCTTTAAAAAAAACCCTCTCCCCCTTCTGAGGAAACCCTACACCAGAAACAAAAGTAGTGTTCCTGGATTTGGGAAGTTTCCTCCAGAACTCAAAGGGGTAGTGAGTCAGTGAATGTGAGAATGAGGAGCCTAATCTCCCTGACTAGAGAGCAGACTTCTGTAGGGCCAAACTTCGGTAAACTCTGATGACATGTACAGGATTGGCACAAGCTGATAGCCCTGTGGCAACAACTGAGTGGTGAAGGCCTCTTTCCCCCATGCTAAAAATGACTAACAATGAAATCCATTGCAAGACTCCAGGTAAGAGATGATGGGAGCTTTCACAGCATGGCAGCCATGGGTGGAGAGGAGGATATGGGGACAAGAAATGCCAAGTTGGCGGATATGGCAAGACTTGGCAACTAAGTGGAAATGAGTAAGAGGGAGTAGTCAAGGTTGATTCTACGACTGCAGATGTAGGTGGCCAGATAAAGCAAGCAGTAATAAGAAACTGAGAAGGTTTAGGGAAATGATAAAGTTCTGGTTTGGGACATCCTGAAATTCCATCTATTCTGAAATGTGCAGTGAGCAGTTGACTGAAGTTTGAGAGAGACTAAGGGAGAGGTCTGAAGTTCAGCTACATAGAAATGATCATTATACCCCAGCAGGAGCCAGTGGGGTCACCAAGTACGAGAATTTGGAGAGAGAAAATTGATCAAGGAAGACCTCTGGGGAACACCCACTGTCAGGAGGAGTCACATCTATGGATGATAGGCCAGCAAAGGAGAATGAGAAGGAAAAGTTCAGGGAGGTAGGAGGAGAACACTAACACCACACACACACACACACACACACACACACACACACACCACTATCAACTACTACAGCAATAACACAACCACCACCAATAAAAACAATGACAATAGAGGGGGAGAGAGTACCCAGGAAAAGAATGATCACCTGTTTTGACCACTACAGAGAAGTCAGGGATAAGACCTGAGAAGAGACCACCAGCTTTAGCAATAAGGAGACTGTTCTGTTAGGTAACAAGGTTGAAAATCAGATTGTGAAGATTTGAGGAGAGAGAGGAGAGAAAATGAAATACAGGTAGAAAGAACACAGAGAGCTGGAGTGAAAGCTTGAAGGAACCCGGGGTCTTCTGGGGAAGGTTTTTTTTTTTTTAATTTTAAGAATGAGGGAGATTTAGCAGCCACTATTGGTCGGTAGCACCTTACCCTCTGCCTTGGTTTCCTCATCTCTAAAATGTGGACGATAATAATAGCACCTCCCCGCCCTGTGTTGTCATGATGATCAGATAGGATCCATTACTCTGTACATGTAGGCTATTATTCATGCTCCGTGCTTTCTCCTGTGTCAGGCAGGGGGCAATGGAAACAGTCAAACAATCACAGACTTGAGAGTTGGAAAGACTTTAAAAATCCTTTTAGCCAACCCCTTCATTTCACAGAGGAGAGAGCTGAGATCCAGAGA
This sequence comes from Trichosurus vulpecula, assembly GCF_011100635.1. Lineage (NCBI taxonomy): Eukaryota > Metazoa > Chordata > Mammalia > Diprotodontia > Phalangeridae > Trichosurus > Trichosurus vulpecula. Next base: position 413,487,917 of record NC_050575.1, on the reverse strand, counting down.
AGGGGAAGGAGGTGCCCAGGGGTCTGCCAAAGGCCATGGCAGCACCAGAAATGGAGCTCAGGGACTCGCAAAATCAAATTAATAATTTCACAGAGGAAGAACTTGAAGCCCAGAGTGGGGAAACCAACTATCCAAAAGCACACAGCAAGTCCGGGGCATGGCTGGATAAGGCCCAAACCTTTTTCCTTTTCCTCTGGAGAGGAATCAGAGTATCAGTGTCAAGGCAACCCAAGAGCTGCATGATTCCACCACTGTAGGGATGAGCCAGGCAGGGCAAGTAGAGGTTACATTTCAGGAGCCCCTTGAGGCTGGCTTGTTAATTAATTACGGAGTTCCTGCTCCCTCCAACTGCCTTTGGTGCCCTAACATCCTGTGCACGAAAAACATTCCAGGACCTTTAGGACCAAGTGGTAACTCCCAGCCAGGGGCCTTCACAGGATGGCAGAGACCCAGGCAAGGCTTTCTGGTTAACAGGTTTATCCTCCCATAGTATCTGACACCCCATAAAAGCTCCATTTACAGCTTCAGTCTCCGTCTTTGTTAAATTAACAGAGCAGCTTTATTTACTTTTTTAAAAAAATACAGAAGTTGCATTTTCAAAGTTTAATTTAAAATGCCAGATAAAATGGAAGCAAAACCCAGAGCATTACCAAGCCCTCTGTGGCTGTGAGACTGCCCCCATGCACACTCAGGAGGCCAGGCAGTCCCAGCAAACTTTTTTTTAAAGAGTAACATCATGCTGGTTTTTCTACAAAGCTTCATGGCCAGATCTTTTCTGTTAGCCTGAGGCCAGGAGAGCAGAACATCTATCCTGGCTGGGCAGGCTGGGAAAAGGGTCAGAGGATCTTCGAGAGGATGCTGCCTCAGAAGCCTAAACCTGAATGTACTTTCTGCCCCAACTAGTGGTCATTGAATCTACCTGGAGCCTCCAAGGAGGGCCAATATTTCAGGGAGTGGCCCACCAACCCTCTGGGTAGCACAATGGTTGGGAAGATTTCCCTCACTCAGTTTTAAATATACCTGCTTGCGGGTTTCTTCTCAGAAGTCCCATGGCCTCTGGTTCTGCCCCTGAGACCAACTAACAGTTAGACCAAACCCAGTCTCTCCTCCATGTAACAGCCCTTCAAAAGCTTGAAAACAGATTTCAGCTCTCATCCCACTCAGCCTCCCTCACCACCACTACCACACCACCATTTTTCTCTTCATTAGAACAAAGGTGCCCAATTCCTTCACCTGGTCCTCAGGACATAGACAAGGCCCTTTGTCATTTGGGCTGTCCTTCTCTGGCTACTGTCCATTTTGTCGATGTCCTTCTTAAACTATGGTGGCCAGAGCTAAATGAAGTACCCTGGATATTGTCGGACCAGGGAGGCAGGCAGAAGGACCACCCCCTCTTTCTTCCTGGAAGTGGTGCCTTGCTAGATGCCACTGATATTGAAATGGCTTTCTTCACTGCCACATTACATCACTGACTCAGTAATCTTAGAGCCCAATGAAACCCCAGGATCTTCTTCTGAAGAACTGCTGCTGAGTTCTGACTCCCATAAACTATAATTAGAGAGTTTGGTTTTAGAGCCTAATTTTAAGATTTTAAATTCATTTTTCTTAATTCCACCTCATTAGATCTGTCCCAACCTTCAAGCCCATCTCTTTGCAAGACCTGACTCCATCTTCCAAAATGTGAACTATCCCTCCAAGCTTTGTATCATCTGCAGTTGTGGGACCCTGCTAACCAGATTTGGGGGAGACTCTAAATTTTGTCACAGTTATTTCCCTGGCCAGGAAATGAACCAGCCAGGCACAGAAGCTTCACCACCATCTTTGGGGTCACACACACACACACACACTCACGCACACATTCAGGTCTATATGATCAGACCCCGCATGGCAGAGGGCACCCTTGGGCCATAAGTCTCCCTGCCAGAAGTCTCCTTCGCTTCTGTTATCTATTTCTTTTTCCTATCCAAGTAGAATGATCAGGAAGCTCCCTGTGACTATGATAATGATGACAGAGATAACAATACCAACAACAATGTGACCCTGTTCTCCATCTTGGTCAGAAAGTAACTGGAGGATTGCGTTCAGTTCTGACTTAAGTTATGACAGACATTGATAAGCTGGCATACATCCAGGATGCTGAAGGCTCTCTAGCTCATGTCATAATAAAAGCAGCTATCATTTATATAGGATTTGTTATGGATCAAGCACTGTGCCAAGTAAGTTACAATTATTATCTCATTTGATTCTCATAACAGCCCTGGGAGGTAGGTGCTCCTATTATCCCCATTTTACAGATGTGGAAACCAAGGCAAACAGAAGTGAAGGGACTAGCCCAGGATTACACAGCTGGGATGTGTCTGAGGCTAGATTTTTAACTCAGACCTTCTTGATTCAAGACCAGCTACTCTGTGCATTGCACCACCCATCTGCCCCATGTCACATGGGGACTTGTGGAGGAAAAACTGGAGAAATATTACCTTAGAGAAAGGAAGGTTTGTGGGGACAAGACAGTGGCTACCTTGTGTAAGATGGATGATATTTGCTCTATTTGACCCTATCAGGCAGACATAGGAATAATAGGCTGACGAGGCAAAAAGGTGAATTTAGGCTTTATATTAGGGAAAACTCCCTACCAAACAGAGCTATCCCAAAGTAGACTGGAATGTTTGGTGGGTAGTTAGTTTCTCCACAACAGAGATCTTCAAAAAGAGCCTGGATGATGACTGGCTATCTGTGTAGGTTTGTGAAGTATATTGCTTTGGAATGCACACTCAGGGGTTTTATTTCCCTTTTTATCAGTAGAATTTTAGGGTCATAACCCTCACACATAGCCTAGTTGCAATGATTATCTTTCTCATTATTTACTCCTGGGTAATTTTCCTTGTTCATTCTCAGCCCGAGTCCTAAAGTAATTAAGAGGTTTATTTTCATATTTGCACATTAATTACTAAAATTACACTGTCTTTCTCAGTAATTAAAAATTAGCTCTGAGCCCCCTCTCTGGTTTATTAAATATTACTTATTCAATAAACTGGAGAAACTGCTTTTCCCATAATCCTTTGCTCATTTCCCTATCCATATCAACCCCTCCTAATCTCCTACTCTTAAAAAATCATTGCTTCTTGCCATATCATTTATTAACAATGTAACAATAACTAAAAATGAGTATTTACAATGTCAGCTGTGAGAAAGATGACAGAAAAATTCACCTTTAGTCATTACTATACTTGCTGACTCCTTAGTTCTAGAAATACAGTACTACCATTCATTTCTCTCAGCATACCCATCAAAGTCTTTTCTCAAGAATGTTCTTCACTTTCTTTTACAAAATAAAAGTTAAATCCAGTTCTCTCAGGAAATGAGTTTTCTTAGCCCCTTTCCTCTGTCCTCTCTTTGACCATCACAGTCAATTCTCTCTAGAACAAGAGGAAAAAAAAACTTTCTCATGAAGGGCTCCTCCTAGGATGACGGCTAAACTGCTAGCACCCAACACTCCATTCACTCTTAAAGACGAGTAACCATATCTCTAGACAATGAAAGAGACTATTGATTGCATTATTTACACCTTAAATTCGAACATATATTGGATATTCTGACATTAATGATAGTTTCCTTCATCCAACTCTAAGTAGTAAAAGCACTAAACATTTTTAAAACAAACAGATTTATTTTTTATCAAATTCATTTTCTTGGTGTAAGAAACAGTGCCAGTTTTGCACCCTTTACTTCCTGGCCACATCTCCACCTGAGCCCTGCTACTGGGGCCTACCCTTTGCCATGAAAGGCTAGCAGTGGAATGTAAGAACTGATGACCAGAGGCAAATTCTTTTTCAATTGAAAAGTTTAACTTTTTTGCCTTCATTTTCCATTCTATACAGAGGTCAGGTGCACATAAAACTAAGGGGCCAAAGGTTTCAAATGGGTAAATAAAATAAATATCTAGCTGATTTTTTCCCTGATCCTGATGCAGCTGGCCAGAGATTGGGGAAAGGGGATGTCAGGGAGGGTCCTAGATATGGGAAGGAGGAGGGGAGATGGGCTTCACCCAACACCAGTGCTACTAGAGTGGGCGACATAAAGAGGACAGGAAGTGGGATGTACAGAGGCCCCAACTACCAGGTGACCAAGCCTCTTCTTTCCTCCCTGCACCCCCACCCAGGGTCTTTCTCATATAAGCAGTGGAAGGGAAGGGGGAGGGGGCAAGCAAGTGTCAGAAGAGGGGTGGGTGCTGAAACCCAGGATGGTCTGAGCCTTGAAAAACCAGCTCAGTCAGGCTCTAGATGATTGGATGGAAAGGACTGTAGGCACACCTGGGGGTGGAGTTGCTATGGAGTAGGAGAATTCTTGTTCAGACTGGGGGTGGGGGAGTTACTAACTGTCCCAAATTCCTTCCATTCTATGAGTCTGAGTCTTTGAATAACTCCTCTTCCTCCTCCATATTGAAAATGTTTCTATATTTATCTTGAAAACTGCCTACCTCTCTTGGGTTGGCATCCCCCAAAGAATTCTAGGCCATGGGGCACTATCTCTCTTTCCTCTGAACTTTTTTCTACCTACTCTCCCCAAGTTGTAATTGCATGTGAGACCGTGACTGACTTTCCCTTCCTTTTCTCTCATAAACTCTAGGATCATGTATTTAGAGCTGGAAGTGACCTTAGAGATCATTAAGTCTAAGCCCTGATTTTACATGTGGGGAAGCTGAGGTACAGATCTCAGGGTCCACACCACTACTAAGTTGGGTAGAATTTAAATGCAGGTCTTCCTGACTCTAGGCTCAGTGTCCTATTTGCTACCCTGTGTTGACTTTTCCCCAGGGTTCCCCTCATTTTCACCTCAGAAACCTCCCTGACTGGTAAGAATCAGACCCAGAGGAGACATCACTCAGGATGCAGTTGGGTCACTTAGCTCTTAGCACTTAGGTCCTTCTTAGCTCTTCCTTTGGCCCCTTCCTTCAACTGAAAGTTTTCTACCTTTATCTTAAAGTATTTCTCATTCAAATTAATTGGGTGAAAAGCTCACCTCCTAAGGTTCCAGATTGAGCCAAAAATGCCTTTAAGTGTGATAAAGAATACTAATCATTCATTCAGCCAACACTTACTAAATGTCTGTTCATGACTATTCTTATTAATAATAGAGCTTACAGTTATGTGGCAATTTTCCTCTCTGGACCTTATTTTCTATAAAATATGTCTTTTAAAAAAACTGTAACATGAGGGAAGTTGATATGAATGACCTCTGAAGTCCCTCCCCCTCTGACCCTCCACCTGAAATTCTAGAAGTCTGTGGCTCTTGCCCCCCTTCTCTGCCCCTTTGTGGTCTTCCAAATAATGATACAAGCTCTCCTCTCCTCACTAGCCTTCTCCCTTCCCAAACAAACAGGCTCTCTTGGGTGCTTATTCTGAATAGATTATTATGCATTTGAGTTCTCCATATTTTTGCTGATGTTCACCCCAAGCTGGAGCTCCCTGAGTGGCACATACTGGGCCCATTTCGACTTGGGGCTTCTCTAGTTCTCAGCCCAGGGTTCTGAACACAGGAGGTGAATGAATGAGGACTAAATAATAAAAAAAAAAACACTTACTAGACTTTTACTACATGCCAGGTACTATACAAAGTACTGGGAGCTGTCCTCAAAAAGCTTATCTTCTAATGGAGGGAACCACACCTTAAAGGAGAGTGAAGAAGAGTCTGTATCAGAATGATTTAGGAATATCCAGGAAGTGTCCAGAGAAGCCTACGCGAAAGTCACCTTTAAGAGTCCCAGGTTCAAGGGGGAAGAGTTCAAGTTCTGGTGGGAGGGAGAAGACAAGGATGGTCAGAGTGCTTAATACACAATTGTTAAACTGAAAGAAATGAATTTCTTTGTTTATAAATTCATTTAGCAATCATACATGCCTATTACATAGTAGGTGTCTAAGGAATGCTTGTTAACTGATTGACTACTAAGCACTTACTGTGTTCAATCTTTCCTGTGGATCACCATGGTCAAAATCCCTCCCCAGGGGTAAGTTGGCTGGCATAAGCCTGCCCACCTTCTCCAGGCTGGGACCCCGGCAGCCAATTTAGAGCCTGGCATCAACAGATACTGGGTAAAATCTGTAAAAGCTTGTGCTACTCTGGCAGAACCTGTGAGAACCTCAGGTCCCCCATGTCCCAGAGGGAGAGTTTGTGGGAAGACATCAATAGAGGCCAATGGGCACGTGGTAGTGGGAAGGTTTAGTGTATAATCAGGCTGCTGCATGGCTAAGGAAGATTCATGGGGAGGAGTGGCATGAATAATGTCATCAAGGACACAGCAGGACAGTGGTGGAACCATGATAAGGCGGCAACAGAGAGAGAGCCCATTTTCCCAAGGACCTCCCAAAAGTTCTCTCCAGAGTTATCAGGGCTCTCTTAATGGCCAAATCCAGTGGCCTTTTCTCAGTCCTCATTTTGTTCAATCTCTGTGCAGTCTTTGATACTATTGATCACTCCCTCCTCCTTGATACTTTCTCCTCTCTGGGTTTTTGGGATACCATTCTCACTTGGTTCTCCTGTTGCCTATCCAATCATTCCTCCTCTGTCTCTTTTGCTGCTATTCAGCCACCAAAGTGCTTTTCCTAAAGTGCAAATCCAATCATATGTCACACACACACACACACACACACACACACACACACACACACACACACCCTTTTATTCAATAAACTCCAGTGGCTTCCTATTGCCTCTAGTAACAAATACAAAATACTCTGCTTGGCATTCAAAGAACTCCCTTCGTAACCTATCCCCTCCTACCTTCCTAGTCTCCTTATATCTGACTCCCCTCATGTCCTCTTTGATCCAGGACCTGGGGCCTCCTGACTCTTCCATGAGCCTGGAATGTTCTTCTCCCTTCTTCTTCTTTCCCTCCTGTTACTGACTTCTATGGCTCCCTTTAAATCCCGACTAAAACCTCATCTTCTACAGGAAGCCTTCCCCAACCTCTTTTAATTCTAGTCCCTTCTCTCTATTTCTCCTGTTTATCCTGCATAGAGCTTGCTTTGTATATGTTTGTTGGCATGTTTTCTCCCCATTAGACTGTGAGCTCTTTGAGGGCAGAGATTATTTTTTGCTTGTTATAATCCACAGTGCTTCGCACAGTGCCTGACACATAGTAGGTGCTCCATAAATGTTTATCGGTTGGCTGATTGACAAAGGCAAGAGGGCCTTCAGCCCAGTGAGAAAATCATGGATGAGGGACTTGAGTGATAATTCAGCTTGATAATTCAATAAGTATTTATGTGCCAGTATCCATGCTATATAATAGACATACAAAGGCAATTATAGTCCCCATCCTAAGGAGCTTAAATTCTACTGGGAAACTACAACTTGTACATAGGTAAATGAATACAGGTGATCAGAGGAAAGACTGATGACTTACAACACATGAATGGAGGGAGATCAGGAAGTAGCTTCCATAGGAAGTTGGGATTTGACCCAAGACAGGTTTTCTTCTTCTTAAAAAATATTTGTTTTACCATTTTTTTAAACTTTCAGTTCCAAATTCTCTCCCTCCCTTCTATCACTACTCCAAGTAATATGATGCCCATTATACATGTGAAGTCATACAAACTATATTTCTATATTAGCCATTTTGAAGGAGGTAAAAGCAAGAAAAATAATGTAAGTGAAAAAAGAATGCTGTATTCTACACTTAGAGTTCATCAGCTCTCTCTCTGAAGCTGGATAGCATTTTTCATAGTGAGTCCTTTGGAACTGTGTCAGATCAATCATTGTTCAGAACAGTTAAGTCATTCACACTTGATCATTGTTATAATGTTGCTGTTACTATGTACAGTGTTCTTCTGGTTCTACTCACTTCACTTTGCATCAGTTCATATAAGTCTTCCCAAGTTTTCTAAAACTATCCCCCTCATCATTTCTTATAGAACAGTAGTATTCCATTACATTCATATACCACAACTTATTTAGCCATTCCCAAATTGATGGGCATCCCCTCAATTTCCAATTCTTTGCCACCACAAAAAGAGCTGTTATAAATATTTTTGTACATATGAGTCCTTTTCCTTTTTCTTTAACCTCTTTGAGATACAGACCTGGTAGTGGTATTGCTGGGTCAAAGAGTATGAACAGTTTGATAGTCCTTTGGGCATAGTTCCAAATTGTTCTCCAGAATGGCTGGAATAGTTCACAACTCTACCAACAAAGCATTGGTGTCCCTATTTTTTTCCACATCTTATCCAGTATTTGTCATTTTCATTTTCTATAAAGACAAGTTTTCTAAGAGCTTAAGTGGAGGAAAGTGGTTGCTGCAGCTATGGGAGATAGTTTATGCAAAGACACAGAGGAAAGAGATGGAAGTTCAAGTTCATGGACAAAAATCACATGGGGCAAGAATTCTTAGATAGGCTTTAATCCACATCATTTAGATCAAAGACAACTGGATGCATCAGACTAAGTTGTCTAGATAGCAGGGTGACAAGGGGAAGTTCTGATCCCCTGGACTAGAATACTTTAGCTAGAGCTGGACATGTGTCATTCCTTGAGAAAAGCAGTTACTCAGGGTGTCTGTCTCTTGATTGCCCTTGCCACCTATGTCCAAAGCATTGTGCTCAGCAATTAGCAAAATACATTTCAGTTGCAAATCCCCATCTACAAGATTCAAAGGATGATATACTTGTAGGTAATGCTAAGAATCCAAATCTTATGTTGTAACAATCACTTACTGACACAAAGGGATGATAAACAACAATTTCAGGGGGATTGTAAAAGCCCTCTTACCAGGCCTCTTGGTGTAAGTACTCCTGGATGACAAGTAAGTGAACAGACACTCAAGAGCAAACTATTCATGGGCCATACAAAAAGGAAGGAAGGAAGGAAGGAAGGAAGGAAGGAAGGAAGGAAGGAAGGAAGGAAGGAAGGAAGGAAGGAAAGAAGGAAGGAGAAGGAAGGAAGGGAGAAAGAGAGAGAGAGAGAGAGAGAGAGAGAGAGAGCATACATTATGCCATGCTGTCTCTCTTTCCTCTCTCTGATAATCACAACTGCCTGTATGGAAAAGACAGTATAAGTCTTTATTATGTTATTGTCTTCTTTCAAAACATGACGTTGCTGAGGGTCCCAGAAGCGAGTTGGCTTGCCTCCAGCTGTTGCACAGCCTGGAAGCACTAGATCATTGATTCAGGACCCTGTTCTCTTGCTCCAGGTCATGCCGGGTTGCCACCCTCATGTTTCTTCCACCAGAGCTATTTTCAGCTACTCTGATACTTTGGAAACTTTGGGAAAGTAGGCTCTGCCATATGAAAAAGACAGAAGAGAAGAGACCTGGGAAGTCCACCTCTGTCCCCTCCCATCTCTCCAGCAGAATTGGCCCCCAGGTCAAGAAAGAGAGTTCCCCACTCCCATTCCCATTATCCAAGTTCTTTTGCCACAGCTGAAGTGTTTAGCATTTTTCTCATGAAAGATTTATCTGGTATTCAGAGCTATGGGCACTAAATAATGAGGCATTTACAGAAATCTTCCCCTTGCTTTAGGAAAACCTCTGTGCAGTGGTCTAATCTTCATCCCTAGCAGTGAATACAAACACAACAGAGGGGGAGGACAGAATCCCAGCTACCCCTTTGGGATGTTGCTCCCCTCTGGCAGCAGTCCAGGCTGTCAGGGTGAGGAGTCCAAGGGCAGGCATCTGCTTGTGCATTTGAAGGTGACTTTGCCCCCCAAATCCCATGACCTTGGATAATTCACGTCACGTCTTTGGGCTTCAGTTCCTTCCTCTGTGAAATAAGAGGGCGAGGCCAGATGAGGGCTAAGGTCACTCTCATCTCTGAATCATTGCTCCCATTCCTTCTCATGACGGGCAGCTCACCACCTACAAAGGCATCCCATCGCCCTTCAGGGTCCTTCTACAGGTTGGGATCTTTTCCTAGGTGTGGAGTCAAAACCTCCCTCTCTGCAACCTTCTTCGTTTGCTCCTAATTTCTTTCTCCTGAAGCCCAAAAGAGCAAAGCTAATCCCTCTTTTCCGTGTCAGTCCTTCAGGATCCTCAAGACAGCAGTCACAAAGTTCTGCCGGCAGATGTGCACCCACCCACCACTGGGGTCCAGCCCAGAGGTGTTGCCAAGTCCACACTAAAGACCGAGTTCAGCCAAGTCGCTCAGGATAATGGCCCTATTGTTGAGAACAATGAAAGAGACGGGTTGGCAAGGACCAGGCAGCTCTCACTGGACTTCTTTAGAGGTGAAATTGACAGCACTGGACGACTTGTTTGCCGCTAACGGGCCATCGCCCACCTTCCTATTCAGAGGCTTGTCGGAGTGATGGGTGCTGCCTTTCATAATGATTTAGGCAGCCGGGACATCACCCGATGTTTCTTTGCTAAGGAACCCACAGAACATTCTTTTATTCTCTTCTGGCAGTCATGCATGTTTTGGCAACCAATTTCAAAATGACCTTAACAGTCATGTCTAAAACACATGTGATAACTGGCTGTGGCCCACATGCCCTGGGGAGGCTTTTAGAAGGTTCTAAGAGAGGATGGCCTGGGAGGCTGCTCTGAGCTCATCGCCCTGGGCTCCAGGGGCTGGCATGTGAGTGTGCAGGCATATGACTGTGAGCCTCCTGAAAAGTCACAGTCGGCCTGTGCCTATGCTCCCAGAGAATCCCCAGTCAGGCTTGTGGTGCTTCCTTTAAGGGGTGTACATCACTGTACTCGAAATCCCAGCCCCAGATCTTTACCTTCACAACAGTGCTCCACCTACAAAGAGGGAAAAAGAAAAATGGATCTCATGCCCCACACAATAATTGATATTATGACAATCACCTTCTCAATAGCAGTTTCTGGGGACTTCCCTGGGGCATATTGCATAGACAGCATTTGAGCATGGGCACATGATATGGACACAGGTGGAGGAAGTTTCACTGTATATTGAGAAACTCAAAGGCCCAGGTCCTACTCCTATCCCTAGATCAAGTGGAGCTCATGAAAGTGATGTGACTGACCCAAGCCAGAGGATTCCGACCCTGTTATAACACTGACCCTGCAATGTCCTTATGATGACTGGGGTGTGTGTGTGCAGGAAACTGGGAGACAATGGTCTGGGGCAGGAGTTAGAGGACAGGAGGTAGGCCAGCCAATCAAAACATTTATTAAGCACCTACTGCATGCTGGGCACTGTCCTAGGGCCTGAAGATGCCAAGAAATGCAAAAGACAGTACCTGCTCTTGAAGGGCTCAGTCCAAGGTGGGAACAACACTCAGACAAGTCAATCTGTAATAAACTTTAAAGGGAGTAATAATATAATAAAACTAGCTAATTTTTGTGTGAGGCTGGGGGGTTGGCAAAGTGCTTTACTTCACTTGGTCCAGAGATCATAGGCTCCTATCAATGACATTGCCCCACTCCACATGGCACATACCCAAGGGTCCTGGACATCTGAGAGCCCTGGAAGGAAGAGAGAAATGACTTCTCAACCATTAAAAGGGATTCACTCCTAAACAGGAGAAGGAACTCTTTCTTAACTCACCCTTCAAGGGAACATTGAAAATGAGGACAAAGCTAGTTTTTCATCATAAAGGGTCTAGTTTCCTTTGGAGTTGGAAGTAAGAAAATGTGGACTATGTTTTCTCCCCAGAAACAAAGCCTCATGACTCAGGTATTGTGGGTCACTGCTTCTGCTCTGTTTTGTGAGTTCTCCAGACTTTGGGGTTTGCTTCATTGTGCTCCTGGACTATGTCAGAGCATTCACACCATGACTGCAGCCTTCTCTCTGAGTATAAGATTTATCTGTTGTTCACAGGCATACAAGCATACACTCTGCAGGCACCATGATCTGAGCAAGGCTTCACCTGCAGATAGATGTCATTTCTATTCCTACACTAACTGGGAGAATGAAAATGTTGGGGGAAATATCCCTACATCTTCCACTCCCTCTCTAGAAGAATGTGGCTGTTGAAGATCATTCAGTCACCAAGAAATGATGTTTTTAAATTTGTATTTAGTGCTCTGAATCCCAAATTCTATCCCTCCCACCCCACGACCCTCCCTGAGACAGAAAGCAATCAGATGTAGGTTATACATGTGTAATTATGTCAAACACTTCCATATTAGTCATTTCGTACAAGAAGACTTGAATAAAATAAAAGAAATGAAAGAAAGTGGGAAAATAGCATGCTTCATTCTCTATTCAATCAATATCAGATCTTTCTCTGGAGGTGGCTAGTATGCTTCATCATTAGTCCTTTGGGATTGTCTTGGATCATGGTACTGCTAAGAAGAGCTAAGTCATTCATAGTTCTTCATCAAACAATATTGCTGTTACTGAGTGCAATGTTCTCCTGGTTCTGTCCACTTCACTATGCATCAGTTCATGTAAGTCTTTCCAGGTTTTTCTGAAATCATCCAGCAATTAATTGCCTCCTATGTGTCAAGCCCTGGGAGTACAAAGATAGCACCAGAACCTTTCTCAACTGAAATGCAACCAGTTGACTCATGATGGAAAATGCTATTTACATCCAGAGAAAGAACTGTGAAGTGTGAATGCAGATCAAAATATACTGTTTTCACTTATTTTTGTTTTTTTTTCTTTCTTGTGCTTTTTTTTCCTTTTTGTTCAAATTCTTCTTTCATCTGACTGATGTGGAAATATGTTTAACATTATTGTACATGTATAACTTATGTCAGATTGCTTGTTGTCTTGGGGAGGGGAGGAAAGTAGGGAGGGAAAAAAATTTGCAACTGAAAATCTTACAAAAATGAATGTTGAAAACTAAATAATAATAATAATAATAATAGTAAAATTGTATACATTTAAAAAAAGAAGAAATGTAACCAGCTTTTGAGAGAGACCCCTAGGGACAGGGATAAGTATGCAAAACCTAGCTATGGGGGTTGCTGGGACATATCATTTCTTGCCCAGGAAAATACTTCAAGGACGGTGACAGGGAAAGCAGGAGCCATTTTGAGGGAACAAGGAGATGAAATGGGGGTTGAAATGCTTGACTAGAGACTGGAGAGCTGAGTGCTGAGGGGCCACAGCCCCTGAGCCCTGGGTGCAGTTGAAGCCTCTGCTCTCAGAAGTCAGTCTGAGCCAACGGCAGCCACTCTCTTCCCATGCCCATCCCCCTGTCCACGGTACCTATGCCCATGTGGGGCATAGGTACCAGACAGGAGGGAGGCTATTTAGCATCCTACCTATTTTCTACCTGAGATGGCAGCCATTTACTTCAAAGTTTTTCTGTCCTTTAAAATGAAGTTTACATCTTCACTTCTACTCAGTACCAAAGCCAGATTTCTCCAGAAAGAAGGTAATTCATATAGCTTTTAGAGTCATGTATGTGCTTAACTGCCAACAGGGGCTGCCAGCAGCAGAACAACAATGTTGATGTTGGTACACAGAAAGGAAGACAGAGGGAATAACATGCTAAGATTTCCTATACCAGCTGGGGACCATGAGTTCAAAATGAGAGAATCATAAAGGTTTGATTATTAATATGAGTTTTTCTCCTGCTGAACACCCCCAAAAGGCAGAATTCAACCAGCTCAGGGGCTTTTCTGGTTAAAATGACCAGAAGGTCATTTTGCTGCCGAAGCCAAGGCTGGGCTGTTGGGTCAAGTGGCCTCACTCATGCCTTCCCCACTTTGCCCACAAGTATACAGAGAAAATACTCAACAGAGATGGAGTTGAGGGTGGTGACTAGAGACTATAAACTGCCCACAGGAAGAGAAGGTGAGTCGCTGGCCCTAGCTGACCCTACATGCATTCCAAAGGTGGGGGCTAAAGGAGGCAGTGAGTACTTTTTCCTTTTCAGATTTTAATTCTCAATGTGTTCCCAGAAAGGTAGTCAAAGTCTCCAGAAGTATGAGGAATCTTAGCATGGGAGACAAGAACCTGAGAGCGGGTATAGGAAAATGCCTGGGTTCAAGTCCCACCTTGGTCCTTTCCTACCTGTACAACCTATGGAAACTCACTTGCCTTCTCTCAGCCTGTCTTTTTTCATCTGTAAAATGGGGATGAGAATAATAGCATCTACCTCACAGGGCTGTTGTGGAGACCAAAGGGGATGCTTGTAAAGAGCACTGTGAATTTTAAAAGGCTAAAGAAATGTTAGTCATCCTTATGTACCATTAATACATTCCCCTATAAGACTGTAAATTCTCTACAGATGAGTACTAGGTCCTGCTCATCCTCAGGTGATCCACACTTCCTTGACCAGGGTCTTACATTGAGTTAATGCTTATTGGTTGTTTGCTGGGTGAATCTGGGCACTGGCCTTTTCTTCCCTTTACTGTGTCCTCAGATGCATGTGAATATTGGAAAAGGAAAAGAAGGAATTGGAGAAGGAGGGAGGAGGAGGAGGAAGAAGAGGAGAAAGGAGAAGAGGAGAAAGAAGAGGAGGAAGAAGAGGAGGAGAAAAAGGAGGAGGAAGAGGGAGAGGAAGAGGAAGAAAATGAGGAGGAGGAGGAGGAGGAGAAGGAGGAGGAGGAGGAGGAGGAGGAGGAAGAGAAGGAAGGAGAAGAAGAAGAAGAAGAAGAAGAAGAAGAAGAAGAAGAAGAAGACGAAGAAGAAGAAGAAGAAGAAAAAGAAGAAGAAGAAAAAGAAGAAGAAGAAGAAGAAGAATTAGAAGAAGAAGAAGAAGTAGAAGAAGAAGAAGAAAAGGAAGTAGAAGAAGAAGGAGAAGAAGAAGAAGGCAATGACAATGACAACATGGGTGAACATAGAAGCAGGGGGAATTCCATCCAATCTATGTGTGTATCTTGAGCTTCCTCCCAAAGGCCTCTCTCCCCCAGGCTAAGCAGAGGGAGATGTGGCATAAAGATAAGAGCTCTAGTCATGGAGTCAGAAGATGGCCCTTGGATCTACCATTGCCTCTACTCTGGGCCTCAGCTTCCTCTTCTATAAAATGTAGGGCCTGGACCACATCATTCCTTAGGTCATTTCCTGCTCCCAGTCTAGGATCCCAGAAGACAAGTCATGGCTAGGTTTTTCAATGGCTGGCTCGGAGCACCCTCTCTGTCCTGGCTGCTGCCCTTGGGCTCTGTATGACCAAGAACAAGTCCCCTCCTCTTGCTTGCCCTCTGTTTTCTCATTTATGAAGTCAACCAGTCAAGTGTACAATCTCTCTGGTGCTTTCTAGCCCCCAAAACATGCTCTTCTGATGACAAACATCCCTGGATCCTTCCAGCCCTCCCTATAGGACATGATCTCCAGTCCTTTCCCCTCATCACCAGCCTCCTCTTGAGCTTGCCAGTGCCACTTCTAGATTCGATGCCCCAAACTCAATGCAGTCCTCTCAACCTTCCACATCTTTGTGCCTCCCTTCCCTCTTTGGTGCCTAGCACAGTGCCTTTACACATGACACAGAAATGCCTGTTGGTTGCTTAACTCTCAGATAAACTCACCATCTGTCTGCAGCCCTGGACAGTTTCATGCCAAGGCCTTATCCTTCTTGCCCTACTCACTTCTAGATGGCCCTGCATTTCCTCCTTGCTCTCCAAAGGTGAACTTGGGGCCCAGACATGCCCACCACCTTCACATTAAATTGGAGTCCCTATGAAAAGGAAGATGACTATCCCATACAATAGTGGGAATGTATCTACAAAATGTTCTGGGGGACCTAATGCCAGAGTAGCCCCAGGACATAGTTCTTGGCCTCACCCTTGCCTGGCCAAAGCAGAGCAAAAGTCCCCTGGAATGGATCCAGATATTTTACAGGCAAAGAGGTGTAGGGGCTGGGGAGGGGGATTTTTGCTGAATTGTTCAAATTCATTAGCCAATCATCCTCTCTCCCCTCTGGCATGTGTAGTGGAAAAGATGGGATTTGGCCTTGGCACAGAAGAAACAGAGAAAACTAATCTCCCTCCGCTTCAGTCTGGCACAGAGCCATGCCCTGACAACCTACTGGATGAAGCCCACTCCCCCATCTGCTGAGGTCTCTCTGGGTTATCTGGCCCTGCAAACGCCCCAAACCAATTAATTTCTAGTTCTTGTGAGGGGTGGGGTGGAGGGAGGGAATCCTTATCTTATCATGTGAATGAGTGGATTCAATCAAAGGAAACATTTAATTGAATTAATTCTTCTTTATCCACCCCCAAGGCAGCCTAGGCTCCTACCCCATCAAAAGGCTGGTATGCTGACAGGAGGAACATGCCTTCTCTGTCCATCACCTACCCAGGGCCAGTTCTCACCTCCCCCAGCTCACCACCTGGGTATCCTTCTTCACCCATTAATTAACAGACAAGCCTGAGCAAACTAAGGAGGTCGGGGGCGGGGGGGGTGGGGGGGGGGGAAGAGAGGAGTGGCCATCAAGAGGAAGTAGCAGAGAGCATGGGCTGCAGCCAAGCTTTACCGAGAGTGGTCATGGTCCTCCCTCAGGACCAAAGAGAAAGGTTCTCTCAAGCAAAGCCTTAAGACATAAGCCATACGCAGCTATGCTATAACAAGAGGAGCCTTTGTGTGCTGGGAAGAGCCTGAGGCTGGGAATCCAAAGAAGTAATGTTTGTTAAAGTGTCAGGGAGCACCTGGAAAGAGTGCACCTACTGAACTACCTATGGAGTTAGCCTGCTCTACTGGGGACAGTTCTCACTACCCACAAGCCTTCATTCGCTTTGTTTTGTTCTGTCTGTGACAAAAGGTGTCTTCTTGTGTCTTCCACTGCATTTGGCTCTGCCCTTGGGGGCCAAGGCTGATCCTCCCTCAAAAGCCCTTGGAGGACTTGAAGACAATTGTCTTGTACCCTCTGAGTCTTAGCCTCACCAGACTAAACATCTCTTGTTCCCTCACAGATTCTGATGTTGCAGGGTCCTTCACCTGCCACATGGCCCTCCTCTGACCCAGGCTTTTCACCTACCTAGTGACCCTCCTCTGACCTGCTTTAGCTCTTATCAGAAAATCAGTCAACAAGCATTGATTAAGTGTTTACTATGTTTACTGTGCCAGTCACTGTGTTAAGCAATAGGGATACAGAAAAAGGTAAACTCTAGCCCCGATGTCAAGGTGCTCCCATTCTAAAAGGGGAGTCAACATGTCAAAAACTAAGTACACACAGGGTACATTCAGGGTAAATGGGAGGTGATCTCAGAGTTGCAGCACTGGAGGGGTTGGGGGGGAATTGGGGAAAGAATTCTTGCAAAAGGTGGGGCTTGAGCTGAGCCATGAAGAAAGCTGGGGAAGTCAGGAGGTGGAGATGAGAGGACAGGGCATTCAGACATGGGGGACAGCCAGAGCAAAGGGACAGAGTAATGAAAAGAAGCAGTGAGAAGGCTGGTGCTGCAGAATCATAGAATCCCAAAACTTTGCACAGTGCCTGTCACAGAGCAGATATTTAATAAATATTGCTTGCTTGCTTGATTGATTGATTAATGTGTAAGGAGACTGGAAAGGCAGAAAGAACACAGTTTGTAAGCTAGGTAGGATTTTATATTTCATTCAAGAGGCAACAGGGAGCCACTGGAGTTTGAATCAGGGAGTAACGTGGTCAGACATGGGCTTGAGGAAAATCATTTTGGCAGCCAAATACAGGATGGATTACAAAGGAGATGGACCGTTGGCAGGGAAACCAAGCAGCTCTTGCAATCATCCCGGTGTGTGGTGAAGTGAGCCTATACCAGGGGGAGGCCATATGAGCAGAAAGAAGGGGATGTATAAGAAAGATGTCATCACCATAGAAATAAGCTTTGGCCACAGATTGGACATGGGGAGTGAGGAAGAGTGAAGACCAGAAGATAACCCCAAGCCTATGAAACTGAGTGACTGAGATAATTATGGTGCTGCCCTCAGCAGTAATATAGACATTCAGAAGGAGGAGCACTCTAAGGGAAAGATCATGAGTTCAGTTTTGGATATGCTGAGGTTGCAATATCTATGGGATGTCCAGTTCACTATGTCTGCAAAGCAATTAGTAATGGGACAGTGAAACTTAAAATAGAGGTTGGGGCTAGATATATAGATCTGGCCATTATCTGTGAATGATAGTAAATGAACCCATGGGATCTGATGAAAAAGGCAGAGGGTCTAGTACAGAGCCCTGGGAGCATCCCTGATTAGTGCAAGTGAGCTGGGGAAAGATCCAGTAAAGGAGATTCAGGAGTGGTCAGATAGGAGGGAAAGCAGGTCATGAAAAACCTAGAAGGGCAAAAAAATATACAAGAGAAATAGGTGATTGAGGTTGTCAAAAAGTGTAGGGAGGTCAAGAAGAATAAAGTTTGAGAAAAGATCATTGAATGTGGCCATTAAAATACCATTGATAACTTTAGAGAGAGAAATTTCAGTTGAATGATTAGATCAAAAACCAAATAGGAGGGAGAAGTTAAAATCAAATGACTGGAGAAGTGGAGGAAGTGATTGTATGTTATTTTCTCAAGGATTTTATCCATGAAATAAAGGATAAAGAGAGTTCAAAAGCTAGAGTATGTGGTAGGATCAAATAAGGTGTAGTTTTTTTAAAAGGATGAGGGGGACATGGGTTTGTTTGTAAGCAACAGGGAAGCCATAAATAGACAAGAAGAGACTGAAGATTAGGGAGAGAGTAAAGATTATAGAGGGGAACTCTTCTGGAGAACACAGGAAGTAATAGGATCCCTTGTGCAGGTAGAGATGATAGCCTTCTCAAGGAAAAGGACCACCTCTTTATGTGAGACAGGGTTGAAGGAAGAGATAGTGGGAGAAGGCACTCAAGTGATGGAGGAGGAGAAGGAGGAGGAAGAAGATGAAAAGGAGGAGCAGGGGAGAAAAGGGGAATCTCAATGAATGGCCTCATTTCTTTTTCAGTGAAATATTTGAGAAGATCCTCAGATAAGAGGGGTAGTAGTGCAAGGACCATAGTTTGACATTTGAGGAGGAATGAAAAGGTTTGAAAAATGTATTTGGCTAAGTGGGATAGTAAATTGATTAGGAAGGTGTAACAAGATTGTCTTCCTAAGAAATTAAAGCTATCTACAGGCATATGGAAAAATGCTCTGGATCGCTGCTGATTAGAGAAATGCAAATCAAAACAACTCTTAGATACCACATCTCTCCTGTCAGATTGGCTAAAATAACAAATCAGGAGAATGATAAATGCTGGAAAGGATGTGGGGAAATTGGAACATTGTTGCATTGCTGGTGGAGTTGTGAGCTGATCCAGCCATTTTGGAGGGTGGTGTGGAACTATGCCCAAGGGGCTATAGAAATGTTCATACCCTTTGACCCAGTAATACCACTTCTAGGGTTGTATCCCAAAGAAATCACGCAAGCGGGAAAAGGACCCATATGTACAGGAATATTTATAGCGGCTCTCTTTGTGGTAGCCAAGAATTGGAAAGCAAAGGGATGCCCATCAATTGGGGAATGGCTGAACAAGCTGTGGTATATGAAGGTGATAGAATGCTATTGTGCCATAAGAAATGGGGATGATGCAGACTACATGACGACCTGGAAAAACCTACACGACATAATGCTGAGTGAGCGGAGCAGAGCCAGGAGAACGTTGTGCACAGCCACAGATATGTGGATTCTGTGAGGACCAACCCTGACATACTGCGCTTTTCTCAGCAACCTAAAGGGCAAGGACAACTCCAGGGGACTCACGATGGAGAGTGCTATCTTCATTCAGAGAAAGAACTGCAAAGTTTGAATGCAGACTGGGGCACACTACATGCTCGCCTTTTCTGCTTCTCTTTTGTTTTTGTTTTTGGGTTTTTTTTTTTTGGTTCTGTTTCTTCTTTTTCATGATTCATTCCATTGGTCAAAATTCTTCTCCACGACCTGACTAGAGCATAAATTAATTCAATGCGAAGTTATACATGACAGTTATATGGGACTTCATGCCGTCTTGGGGAGGGAGGGGGGAGGGAGGGGAGAAAGACTGGAACTCAAAACTATGTAGAGCCGTGTGTGGTAAACTAAAAATAAATAAAGAAATTTATTTAATTTAAAAAAAAAAAGATTGTCTTCCTAAAATATTTCACCCAGAAATAATCACAATATTCCAGAGGAGATATGACCAGGGCAGATAATAGTGGGATTAACACCTGCTAGGCTTGGGCCCTATGCCTCTCAATGTCTCATTTGCTTTCTTGGCCACCATGTCACACTAGGGAAGCCCACTGAGGCTTGTGGCTCACTAAACACAAGAGATCCTCTTTAGATATGATATTCTCACCACTATCACTGTCACCTCCATTTTGTGCATGGAGAAAAGAGTCTTATCATCCCAGGACTATTTTTATAATCTAAAGGGAATTCTTTTAGTTCGCCATCTCCTGAACATATCACATCAGCTCAATGTTCTAGTCACTCCATGTATTAGCTTCTGGCACATGTAAGTCTATTTTGTTAGCCATCCCTACCTCAGGAGATATCATGTGGCATAGCAAAGAAAAATGCTGGGCTTGATTCTGGGAGAAGAGGTAAGGAGGTAGTAGAAAAGGATAAATTACATCACATAAAGAGGCATAAAAACATATAGTAGAGGGAAAGAAGGGAGGGAGAAGAGCAGTATTTGAGCTTTACTCTCATCAGATTTGGTTCAAGAAGGGAATAACATACTCTGATAAGTATAGAAATCAAACTTGTCCTACAGGCAATAGGAGGGGAAGGGGGAAAGAAAAGGGAGGGGTGGTCAAAAGGGAGGGAAGAAGTAGCAAGTGGAAAAGGTAAGATAAGAGAGGGGAATCAAGAGGGAGGGTAAACTGAGGAAGTCAGTGGTCAAAAGCAAAACTCTTTTGAGGAGTGGAAGGGAGAAAGGAGAAATAAAAGCCTAAACAGGGGGGAAATAGGATGGAGAAAAAGACACAGATAGTAATCATAACTGTGAATGTGAAACAGAAGTGAATAGCTGAATGGACTAAAAAACATAATCCTACAATGTGTTGTTCACAAGAAACACATTTGAAACAGGAGGATACACACAGGGTAAAGGTAAAAGGCTGGAACAGAATATATTGTGCTTCAGCTAGAGTAAAATAATCAGGGGTAGCAATCCGAATCTCAGACAAAGCAAAAGCAAAGACAGATCTAATTAAAAGAGATAAGGAAGGACACTATAACCTGCTAAAAGGCACCATAGACAATGAAGCAATATCATTATTTAACACATATGAACCAGTGGAATAGCATGTAAACTCTTAGAGAAGTTAAGGGAGGTATAGAAAGAAATAGACAGCAAAACTATACTAGTGGGAGACCTCAACCTCCCCCTTTCTGAACTTGATAAATTTAACCTCAAAATAAACAAGAAGTTAAGGAGGTGAATAGAATTGTAGAAAAGGCAGATATGATAGACTTCTGAAGAAAACTGAATGGGGATAAAAAGGAATATACTTTTTTTCAGTGGTACATGGCACTTACTAAAAACTTGACCATGTACTAGGGCATAAAAACTTCCGAATCTAGTGCAGAAAGGCAGAAATAATCAATGCATCCTTTTCAAATCATGATGCAATAAAAATTATTTGTAATAAAGAACCAGGGAAAAATAAGCTAAAAATTAATTGGAAACTAAATAATATAATCCTAAAGAATGAGTGGGCCAAAGAACAAATCATAGAAACAATTAATAACTTCATTCAAGAGAATGACAATAATGAGACAACATACCAAAACTTATGGGTTGCAGCAAAAGCAGTTCTTAGGGGAAGGTTTGTATCTTTAAATGCTTACATGAATAAAATAGACAAAAAGGAGATCAATTAATTGGGCATGCAACTGAAAAAGCTAGAAAAAGAACCAATTGAAAATCCCCAATTAAACATCAAATTAGAAATACTGAAAATCAAAGGAGAGATTAATAAAATTGAAATCAAGAAAACCATTAAAATAATAAATAAACGAAGAGCTAGTTTTATGAAAAAACCAATAAAATTAATAAACCTTTGATCAATTTGATTAAAAGAAGAAAGAAGAAAACCAAATTACCAGTATCAAAAATGAAAAGGGTGAATTCACCTCCAATGAAGAGGAAATTAAAACAATAATTAGGAATTATTTTGCCCACTTGTATGCCCATAAATTTGACAACTTTAGGGAAATAGATGAATATTTAGAAAAGTATAAATTGCCCACATCAACAGAAGAGGAAGTAAAATATCTAAATAACCCATCTCAGAAAAAGAAATTGAGCAAGCCATCAATGAACTCCCTAGGAAAAAATCTCCAAGGCCAGATACTTTTACATGTGAATTCTATCAAACATGTAAACAACAATTAATTCCTATACTGTATAGACTATTTGGGAAAATAGGTGAAGAAGGAGTCCTACCAAATTCTTTTTATGACACAAATATGGTACTCAAACCAGGAAGAGTCAAAACAGAGAAAGAAAATTATAGACCAATTTCCCTAATGAATATTGATGCAAAAATTTTAAATGAAACATTAGCAAAAAGATTGCAGCAACTTATCAGGAGAATAATACACTATGACCTTGTAGGATTTATTCCAGGAATGCAAGGCTGATTCAATATTAGGAAAATTATCAGCATACTTGATCATATAAACAACAAATCTAGCAGAAACCATATGATTATTTCAAAAGGTGCAGAAAAAGGTTTTGACAAAATACAACACTCATTCCTACTAAAAACACTAGAAAGTATAAGAATACATGGAGTCTTCCTTAAAATTATAAGTAGCATCTACCTAAAACCATCAACAAGCATTATATGCAATGGGGATAAGCTAGAAGCATTCCCAATAAGATCAAGGGTGAAATAAGGATGTCCATTATCATCCCTATTATTCAATTCGGTACCAGAAATGTTAACTGTAGCAATAAGAGGAGAAAAAGAAATTGAAGGAATTAGACCAGGCAAGGAAGAAACTAAGTTATCACTCATTGTAGATGATATGATGATTTACTTAGAGAATCAAGTAAAAAACTACTTGAAACAATAAAAATCTTTAGTAAAGTTGCAGGATATAAAATAAACTCACATAGATCCTCGGCAGTTCTATATATTATTAGCAAAGCCCAACAGCAAGAGATAGAAAGAGAAATTCCATTTAAAGTTACTGTAGACACTATAAAATATTTGGAAGTCTACCTGCCAAGAAAAACCCAGGGCCTATATGAGCACAATGACAAAACACTTTTCACACAAATAAAGTCACATCTAAATAAATGGAAAAACATCAGTTGCTCATGGTTAAGCTGAGCTAATATAATAAAAAAGACAATTTTACCTAAATTATTTTACTTATTCAGTGCCATTCCAAATGGACTACCAAAAAATTATTTTACAGAGCTGGATATAATAATAACAAAATTCATCTGGAAGAAAAAGAGGTCCAGAATATCAAAGGAATTAATGAAAAGAAATGCTAGGGAAGGTAGCCTAGCCATACCAGATACTAAACTGTATTATAAAGCAGCAGTCATCAAAACTACTTGGTCCTGGCTAAGAAACAGATTGGTGGATCAGTGGAGTAGATTAGGTCCACAAGATGCAGTAATCAACAACTGTAGCAATCTAATCTTTGATAAACCCAAAGAATCCAGCTTCTGGGTTAAGAATTCACTATTTCACAAAAACTTCTGGGGAAATCAGAAAATAGTTTGGCAGAAACTGGGCATAGACCAATATCTTACACCACATACCAAAATAAAGCCAAAACAACTTCATGATTTAGGAATAAAGGCCGATACTATAAGAAATTGAGAGAGCAAGAAATAGTTTACCTGTCAGATTTATGGGAAAGGGAAGAATTCATGACTCAACAAGAGATAGAGAGTGTTAGAAAATGCAAAATGGATAATTTTGACTATGTTATATTGAAAAGTTTCTGTATAAATAAAGCCAATGCAACAAAGATTAGGAGAGAAGCAGAAAATGGGGAAAAAATCTTTACAACCAGTTTCTCTAATAAAGGCCTCATATCTAAAATATACAGAGAACTGAGTCAAATTTATAGGAATAAAAGTTATTCCCCAATTGAGAAATGGTCAAAAGATATGAATAGGCAGTTTTCAGAGGAAAAAATTAAAGATATCTATGGTCATATGAGAAAATGCTCTAAATCACTCTTGATTAGAGAAATGCAAATCAAAACAACTCTTAGGTGCCACATCTCTCCTATCAGATTGGCTAACATGACAAAACAGGAAAATGATAAATGCTGGAGAGGATGTGGAAAAATTGGAACATTGCTACATTGTTGGTGGAGTTGTGAACTGATCCAGCCATTCTGAAGAGCAACTTGGAACTATACCCACAGGGCTATAAAAATGTGCACATTCTTTGACCCAGCAATACCACTTCTAGGGCTATATCCCAAAGGGATCATACAAGTGGGAAAGGGACCCATATGTACAAAATATTTATAGCACCTCTCTTTGTGGTGACAAAGAATTGGAAATCAAGGGGATGCCCATCAATTGGGGAATGGCTAAACAAATTGTGATATATGAGTGTAATGGAATACCATTGTGCAATAGGAAGTGAGGAACAGATGGACTTCATTACGACCTGGAAAGACTTATATGAACTGATGCTAAGTGAGGGGAGTTGAACCAAGAGATCATTGTACACGATTACAGACACATGGTCTCCATAAGGACTAACTTTGATAAACTTGACTCCTCTCATCAATAAAAGGTTCAGAGACAGCGCCAAAAGACTTATGATGGAAAAAGCTGTGCACATCCAGAAAAAGAATTATGGAGTCTGAATGCAGATTGAGGCAAACTATTAGCTCTCTTTTTTCCTTCTTTTTTGGTTTTGTTTCTCCTCTCTCATGATTCATTCCATTGGTTATAATGTTTCTTTACAACTGGACTACTATGTAAATAAGTTCAATGTGAAGGTAAATATAGAACCTACACTGGATTATATGCCATCGGGGGGAGGGGGGAGGAGGAGAGCGAAGGAGAGAAAATTTGGAACCCAAAACCTGTGGAACTGAATGTTGTAAGCTAAAAATAAAAAAAAAATTAAAATGTAAAAATCAGTTTTAAAAAAAAGAAAAAAAATTGAACAAGCCATCGATGAACTCCCTAAGAAAAATCTCCTAGATCAGATGGATTTACAAGAGAATTCTATCAAACATTTAAAGAACAATTAATTCCAATACTATATAGATTATTTGGGGAAATAGGGGAAGGATTCCTACCATATACTTTTTATGATACAAATATGGTACTTATACCTAAACTGGGAAGAGTCAAAACAGAGAAAGAAAATTATAGACCAATTTCCCTAATGAATAGAAATGCAAAAATTTTAAATAAAATATTAGCAAAAAGATTACAGCAACTTATCTTGAGAATAATACACTATCACCAGGTAGGATTTATTCCAGGAATATAGGGCTGGTTCAATATTAGGAAAACTATCAGCATAATTGATCATATCAACAACAAAACTAGTAGAAACCATATGATTATCTCAGTAGATGCAGGAAAAGCTTTTGACCAAATACAGCATCCATTCCTATTTAAAAAAAACACTAGAGAGTATAGGAATAAATGAAGTTTTCCTTAAAATGATAAGTAGCAACTACCTAAAACCATCAGCGATAATATGTGTAATTGAGATAAACTAGAAGCATTTCCAATAAAATGGGGGGAGTGAAACAGAGATGTCTATTATCACCCCTATTATTGAGTATGGTACTAGAAATGTTAGCTTTAGCAATAAGAGAAGAAAAAGAAATTGAAGAAATTAGAATAGGCAAAGAAGAAACAAAGCTATCACTCTTTGCAGATGGATATGATGATATACTTGGAGAATCCTAGAGAATCAAGTAAAAAACTACTTGAAATAATAAATAGCTTTCGCAAAGTTGCAGGACATAAAATAAACCCATATAAATCCTTGACATTTCTATAGGTTACTATCAAAGCCCAATTTCAAGTAAACTTACTGTAGACATAAAATATTTGGGAGTCTACCTGCCAAAACAAACCCAGGAACTATATGAACACAATTACAAAACACTGTTCACACAAATAAAATCAGATCTATATAAATGGGAAAACATCAGTTGCTCATGGGTAGACTGAGCTAATATAATAAAAATGACAATTTTACCTAAATTAATTTACTTATTTAGTGCCATACCAATCAAACTACCAAAGAAGTATTTCATAGAGCTAGAAAAAAAGTAGCAACAAAATTCATCTGGAAGAACAAAAGATTCAGAATATCAAAGGAATTAATGAAAAGAAATGCTAGGGAAAGTGGCCTTGCCATACCTGATACTAAATTGTATTATAAAGCAGCAATGATCAAAACTACTTGGTACTGGCTAAGAAATAAGAGTGGTGGATCAGTGGGATAGGTTAGATACACAAGACACAGTAGTCAGTGACGATAGCAATCTACTGTTTGATAAACCCAAAGACTCCAGCTTCTGGTGTAAGAACTTACTATTTGACAAAATCTCCTGGGAAAACTGGAAAACAGTATGACAGAAACTGGGCATAGGCCAATATCTTACATCATATACCAAAATAAAGTCCAAATGGGTATGCAATTTAGATACAAAGGCTGATACTATAAGCAAAATGGGAAAGCAAGGAATAGCTTCCCTGTCAGAGTTTTTGGAGAACAGAAAAATTTATGAACAACCAAGAAATAGAGAACATTATGAAATGCAAAATGGATAATTTTGTTTGCACTAAATTTAAAAGGTTTTATACAAACAAAACCAATGCAAACAAGATTAGGAGGGAAGCAGAGAACTGGGAAAGAATTTTACAACCAGTGTCTCTGATAAAGGCCTGATTTCTAAACTATATAGAGAACTGAATCAGATTTATAAGAATACAAGTCATTCCCCAATTGGTAAATGGTCAAATGATATGAATAGGCAGTTTTCAGAGGAGGTAATTAAAGATATTTATAGTCATATAAAAATGCTCTAAATTACTATTGATTAGATAAAGGCAAATCAAAACAACTCTTAAGTGCCACATCACACTTGTCAGATTAGCTAACATGACAAAATGGGAAAACTATAAATGCTGGAGAAGATGTGGGAAAATTGGAACACTAATTCATTGTTGGTGGAGTTGTGAACTGATCCAATCATTTTGCAGAGCAATTTGGAACTATGCCCAAAGGGCAATAAAAATGTTCATGCCCTTTGACCCAGCAATGCCACTTTAGGGCTGTATCCCAAAGAAATCATACAAATGGGAAAAAGCCCCCTATGTTCAAAACTATTTATCACAGCTCTTTCCGCGGTGGTGAAGAACTGGAAATTGAAAGGATGCACATCAAGTGGGGAATGGCTGAACAAGTTGTGGTGCATGAATGTAATGGAATACTATTGTGCTATAAGAAATAATGAACAGTCAGACTTCAGAAAAGCCTGGAAAGATGTATATGAACTGATGCTGAGTGAAGTGAGCAGAATGAGGAGAACATTGTACACAGTAAAAGGCACATTGTGCAATGACTGACCTCAAAAGGCTTGGCTCTTCTCAGCAATTCAAGGACCTAAAACAACTTCAAAAGACTCATAATGGAAGATGCCATCCACATCCAAACAAAGAAATATGGAGTCTGAATGCAGATAGAAGTATTCTATTTGCTCTCTTTCTTTGTTTTATTTTGTTTCTTCTTTCTCATGGTTCATTCTATTAGCTCTAATTCTTCTTTACAATATGAGTAATGTGAAAATATGTTCAATGTGAATGTATATGTAGAGCCTATATCAGATTGCATGCTGTCTTGGGGAAGGGGGAGGGGAGGGAGAGGTAGAAAATTTAAAACTCAAAAGCTTATGGAACTGAATGTTGCAAACTAAAAATAAATAAATATTAAAAATGAAAAGAGTAAATTCACAACTGATGAAGAGGAAGTAAAAGCATATCAGGAGCTATTTTGTCCACCTATGTGACAATAAAATTAGGGGGAAACCAGGATCTAATGGATGTACATGTAAATTCTATCGAATATTTCAACTACTATTCCAATACTATGTAAAATGTTTGAAAAATAGGAAAATAAAGATTCCTACCAAATTCCTTCTATGACACAAATATGGTCTTGGTGCCTAAATCAGACAGTGCCAAAACAGAGAAAGAAAGCTATAGAATAATTTCCCTAATGAACATTAATGCAAAAAGTTTAAATAAAATACTAGCAAGAAGATTCCAGTTCTGGAAATTCTAGTATTAGCAATAAGGGAAAAGAAAAGAATTAAAGGAATAATGATAGGTAAAGAGGAGATAACACTGTCTCTATTTGCTTATAATACGGTGCTTTACTTGAAATACCCCCTTATTCCCCAAGGAATCAGCAAAGATGCTAATTGAGACAATTAATAGCTTCAGCAAAGTAGCAGACTACAAAATAAATCCTCAAAAATAAATAGCATTTCTACATCACGATAAAAAAATACAAGAAGTAATAATAGGAAGGGAAATCTCATTCCAAATACCTATAAAATGCATAAAATATCTGGGGATTAACATCCCAGACTTTTATAGATTACAATTGCAATTCAATTATAAAGAAATAAAGAACAACCTAAATAGCAGGAGGAATATTCAGTGTTCATGGGTAGGCCATTCCAATATAACAAAAATTACAATACTACCAAAATTAATTTGTACTTTTAATGACATACTGACCAAATTAGCAAGGGAATACTTTACAGATTTTTAAAAATAAAATAATAACAAAATTTACTTGGAAAAACAAAAGGGAAATGATAAAAAGAAGTTAAGGGGAGGAGTACTTCAGAACTCAAACTATGTTATAAAGCAACAGTCATCAAAACCATCTGGTGTTAGTTAAAGAACAGTGAGATAGATTAATGGAATAGACTTAAAAAAGGAGATTCATAAACAATAGAATTCAATAACCTAATGTTTTATAAAGTGTAAAACATATTACCTAGGGGAAAACACCATATTAGACCAAAAATTGCTGAGAAAAATAGAAAGCAGTCTGGTAAAAATTAGGCGTAGACCACCATTTTACACCACACATCACAATACACTCTAAATGGATGCATGACCTTACTATTAAATACCATACCGTTAAAAAATTTAAAAACAAATTATATACCTCTCACAGCTATGGGTTGGAGATATATATTTTAACCAAACAAAAGACAGAGGCAATTACAAAAGATAAAATAGATAACTTTGATTACTTGAAACAGAAAAGCTTCTGCACAGACAGCATTAATACATCTAGAATGAGAATAGAAGTGGTCAAATGGGGGAAATCTTTGTATCAAATTTCTCTGATAAAGTTTTGATGTACAAGATGTATAAAAATTTGTGTGTATATATGTGTGTATATACATATATACATATATAACTTATGTATGCATACATATATACATATATCTTACCTATTGAGTAATGGCTATTAGTTGTATGTATGTATGTATGTATGTATTAGTCATATGTATATACACATATATGTGCATTACTAATACTCATTTCTCAATAGATAAGAGGTCAAAGGATATGAACAGTTCTCAAAAGAACTACAAAGCGGTAACAACCACTTGAAAAGGAAAATGCTCCAAATCTCTAATAAGAGAAATGCAAATTAAAACAGCCCTGAAGTTTCACCTCAAACTTTGTAAATTGCTCCCCCTCCCCCAAATGATCAAAAAAGTGACAATGGTCAATGTTGGAAGTATTATGGAAGGACAGGCACACTAATATGTTGGTGGAGCTGTGGAACAGTACACTCATTTTTGGAAAGCCATTTGGAATTATGTAAAATAACTGAACTGGTAAGTCCATACCTTTTCAACTAGAGACTTCATTACTGGTTTTATACTACAAGGAAGTCATTAATAAGGGGTGGGGGAAGTTCCCACATATGCCAAAATATTTATAGCAGCACTTTCTGTCATAGTACTGGAGTACTAATACAGAATTGGAAATAAAGTAGATGCACATCAACAGGGGAATGGTTAAACAAAATGTGCTAGATGAATGTTATGGAATACTACCGTGCTGTAAGAAATGATGTGTGTGATGAACACAGAGAAGCAGCGATCTATATGAACTGATACAGTGTGAGCTCAGCAAAGTAAACAACAAACACAATAACTAAAGCCATGTAAATGGAAAGAATGAGACATCCAAAAATTAAAATTCCATGTAACAAAATTATGAAGGTCAGGTGGGATATGAGATATGAGAACACTCCCCCCCAACTCCCCTTTGTGGAGGTGGGAGGTTTACAGGTGTTACATATTGCACATGTTTTAGGAATTTGTTAATGTATCAATCAGTTGTGTTGACTTTTTTTCACCTCCTAAAAAAACATACTGTGTTACAGGGGATGGCTCTCTGGGAGGGTAAAGAGAGGAATACATGGGATACTATGGTGATGTCAGAAACAGAAAATATCAATAAACACTTATATCAAAAAGAGAAATGGGAGGAAAGGCAGTAGTGGAATGATAGCTATATTCAGGAAGACCTAGGTTTAAATTTTGTCTCCAATACCTGGCAGCTATGTGGCCCTTGGAAACTCATTTAACCTCTCAGGGCCCCCAGACAACTCTCTAAGACTTATCAGTTTCAGAGAAGGTGCCAACCTGTATTAGTAGAGAGTATTTTCTCACCAGGAACTCTCTAAACCAAGAAACTGAAAGTTAAGTTGAAACAAAAATTTACAAATGAGAAATATGGAGAAATATGGGAGAGTTTGTGGGAGCTGATACAAAGCAAAGAAAATAGAACCAATAAAACAACATATACAATGACATACAAAATAACTCAACAATGTAACAAAAAAAAAAAACGGAAAGCACAGGAACAGAGGGAGCTTTCCTTAAAGAGATAAGTGATATCTACCTAAAATAAGAGCAAGCTTTATCTGTAACAGGATGTTACCTTTCCCAAAAAGATCAGGGATGAAACAAAGTATCCATTATCACCATTACTCCTCAATATTGTACTAGAAATGTTCATTATAGCAATAAAACAAGAATAAGAAATTGAAGTAATAAGAATAGGCAACAAGGAAACAAAATTATCACTTTTTTCAGATAATATAATGGTTTATTTAGAGAACTGGATTATCAATTAAACAACTCATTGAAACAATTAGCAACTTTATCAGAGTTGCAGGATATAAGATAAATCCACTTACATCATCAGCATTTTTATATATTACCGACAAAATCCAGCAGGAAGAGATAGAAATAGAAATATCACTTAACTACAGACAGGATTAAATACTAAAGAATCTACCTGCCAAGACACACACAGGAACTACATGAACACGATTAAAAACATTTTTTGCACAAAAAAGATCTAAACAACTGGAGAAATATTAATGGATCATGGGTAGGCCAAACCAATATAATAAAACAATGATACTACCTAAATTAATTTTCTTAGTACCATACCAACAAAACTATCAAAGAATTATTTTATATAGATATAAAAATAATAATAAAATTCATCTGGAAGAACAAAAGGTCAAGAATATCAAAAGAAGCAATAAAAAATGTGAAGGATGGTGCCTTAGCTGTACCAGATTCCAAACTGTATTACAAAGCAGTAATCATCAAAACAATCTGGCACTGACTGAAAAAATAGGCTGGTAGATCAATGAAATAGATTAAATATGCAATATAAAGTAGGTGAGGACAAAGTAATCTAGTATTTGATAAACACAAAGATTCAAGTTTTGGAGGCAAGAACTCATCATTTGACAAAAATTGCTGGGAAAACTGGAAAGAAGTTTGGCAGAAACTAGGCATAGACCAACATCTCACACCATATACCAAGCTAAGCTCAAAATTGGTATATGGTTTAAACATAAAAGGAAAAATCATAAGCAAATTAGAGAAGCATGGAAAATTTACTTGTCAGATTTTTAAATAAGGAAAGTGTTTATGACCAAACAAGAGATAGAGAGGATCATGGGAAGCAAAATGGATAATTTCAATTATATGAACTTAAAAAAGGTTTTGCAAATGCACACACACACACACACACACACACACACACACATACACACACAGAGTACAGGCAAAATTAGAAGGAAAGGAGGAGATTGGGGTGGGGGGATTTTTACTGTAAATTCCTGCCTTCTCAAGAGGTAAGGGAAGAAGAGAATCTAGGATGAGAGAGACAGACAGACAGAGACAGATAGACAGAAACAGACAGACAGAGACAAACAGACAAAGACAGAGAGAGACAGAGATAAAGGCAGATAAGATAGCTTTCATAACTCTGTCTGGCACATAATAAGTGCTAATAAATGTCTGTTGAATTAAATTGTTTGGGAAACATGTTTTATTTTGTAAGAATCAGCATAATGTTATGTCCAGGGAGCTGTGAGCAAGAGATCTGCCTGTCAGTGATTCTCCTGATGCAGTATTGTGTGTTTGTTCAAATGTCAAGGATTTAAAGAGGGATATGATGGGGAGTTGTGGTCAGGAAGTTTATGAGATATCAATTCTCTGATGTAAAATTCCAGCCCTAGGTCATGTCTTGCTAAATGGTTGCATCCTGCAATGATTTGTTATAGATTCTACTGTTTTGTTGCATTAATCAGTAAGTCCAGGCACCTTAAGCATGATCTTTCCAGAGTTTCAGGTGGCCTGGTCTTGAATCATTATCGTAAGCCCTTCCATTTCCATAAACAAATCCCCATGCCTCAGTCATTTGTTCAATGCTTCTTTGTCAGCCTATTGCTGGCTGAATTCCTCTGGGCATCACCTATAGAAGTGCCTTTGATACCAGTCTTGGATCTTTTCTGTTGAATAGACTTCATGCAGAGTGGACCACTTTCAAGTAACATTTTACAAATTAATTGACCTGAGCCTTTGCATTTATCTGGTCTGCGGGTTCCAAACGTATTTTTGTAAGTAATTAGCCCATTTATGAAAGGTTGTGGCATCTGTCAACGCTTGTCCTTCACCAGAAAGGATTACTCTTTCCAAAATTGCCTTAGGGTGACAGGCCCTCCATTTTATTAACATTGTGTGGGTTATTTGTTATTATCATTATATTTAATATTATTTTTATTATTACTCACTTTTCATCATTTTCATTTTCAATTAAAGCCCTCCTCTGATTCCCAGTTAGAAAAAATGGAGCTGAACCTGGAGTTAGCAAAAAATCAGTCAGTAAAATACAAGCTCTGACTTGTCCAACTAGTCTAGAAGGACTTTGAGTTTGATTCTTGGGATAACTTATGTGTCTGTTATCTAGAGACTAGCCTCTGCCCTTGGGGAGAAGCCCATCACCAGACGGTTGGACCACGACAGAGGATTCTTTTTATCCCAAAGTAATTCCTAAAGAAGATCTGCTAGGCTAGAGTGTGATCAGTCACAACCTAAGTTGGTATAAGTCATGAGTCCTTAAAGTATTGGAATATTGCTAGTACTGCTGCTGTTTTGTTGTTATCACTGCCATCACCATCATTATTGTCATAAACAGCCCTGGATACCTTTAGGGTTTATGTTTATCAATCTTGATAATCCAATCTCCTCCCCCAATATTCTAGTCTTGTCAGCCAAGGGATTCCTCAAATAGTGTCTGACTCTGACAAAGTGAATGAACAACTGATCTTTGTGTCAGGGAAGCCTGGATCCAAGTGCCCCTGCCAAAAAAAGCTACTGTGAGACTCTGGGCTAGTTGGCCAACAAACTTTTAGTGCCCTCAAAGCACTCTCTAAGACTCTTCATTGCAGAGCAAGAACTGATCTCTATTTGGTAAAAGGGATTTGTTCCTTGGGAGTTCCCTATACCAAAGTAGTCATGGAAGAAGAGGAAGAAAGAAGAGGAAGAGGAGGAGGAGGAGGAGGAGGAGGAGAAAGAGAAGGAGAAGGAGGAGGAGGAGAAGAAGAAGAAGAAGAAGAAGAAGAAGAAGAAGAAGAAGAAGAAGAAGAAGAAGAAGAAGAAGAAGAAGAAGAAGAAGAAGAAGAAGAAAGGAGGAGGAAGAGGAGGAGGAGGTGGTGACTATGATGATGATGACAATGATGATGATGATGACCATGATGATGGTGGTGACGATGATGATGGTGATGCTGATAGTTAGAAAATCAGACCCTGGGAAAGCTAGAGGAGTGACTCTGGTAGTTGTTTTCCAAAGTTGAGTTGAGAATTGGATGTATCTGAAAGCCTCAGACTCTATGAATTGTTCTCTGTTCCATCTCTCTGAAGAAAGTTCTTTATCCCTCCAGTTCCTCACATTTTCAGTTATATTGATGTATTTCAAACAGATATTTCCCGATATTTTTCTCACAACATTAAGCTCTCCCTTTGCATCTAAGAAAAACTCTTAAACTACACTGAGCTCAAAAGCGGATATACCTGATAGTGTATGCACCATCCCATCATGCATGTTCCTCACCTATCATCCCAGAGCATAGAGATGTGCTTGATCATCTATTCTCTCAGATCAAGATCCTCACAACCAAGTGCCTGAAACTCTCCTTTTTCACTGAATTCACCATGAGCAGGTTGGTGTTAAAAATAAAGGGAATGTATCTGTTGAGCCACTATCCAAGGACTGTGGAGATAGTGTCTCCACCAACAACCAACAGTCCACAAGCATTGAGTGCCTATTTTGTGCTGGGCATGATACTAGGGCATGGGAGCACCAAGGCTAAAACAAAATGGCCACCCCCTGGAGTTTACCAATTCACCAGTTTACTTCTGCTTGGCTCTAGGACCTCATCCTCTCCTCTCTGGAGGCTAGGCTTTTGCAGAAAGGCCCTTTGGAATGTTTTCTCACTCTTGAATCCCCAAAGATGCTACTCCAGATTGTTCATTTTGGAAAGGCTCTTTGAGATAATTTGGTCCAAATTCCATGATTTTGTAGATGGAAAAATGGAGGCCCAGAAAAAGAAGGGAAATGCCAGTGTGATACATGTGAGAACTACAAGAGTTTCGAGAGCCCAGCTAGTTATGCAATGACTCCATTTTACAGACAAGGAAACTGAAGTTCAGAGGAGTTGGGTGACTTTCCCAAGATGAGGCAGGCTATGAACCCAGGTCGGCCAACCCCAGAGCTGCCATTCACACTTCCTTTGTTTTCTTCTTTGTCCAAGAACACACAGCACATTTTGCCCGGGCTTTCTGATTACAAATGCATCATCTTCCAAACACACCAAAGAAACTTTCACTTCTCTGGTCCTCAGTTTCTCCACATGTTCCTAGTCTATTGTACCAGCAGGTAGATCATCACTAAAGTCTCTTCCAACAACCAACCTTATGCTCCCACATCAGAGGTGCTTAAGATGTGGAAGATACATGATGAGGTCCAGTTCTCAAAGAAGGCAGTGAAGTTGCTAGGATTCTGTTTGATTTTTCAGGCAGAGAAGATAAGCAGTCTAAAATCTAAGGGCACAGGAGCTGACTGCCTCCTTAGAAGGCTGACTAAAGGAGGGAAAGGAGAAGGGAGTGGGAAGAAAAGAAACAGGAGGGACTGAATGGCATATAGCCCAGGGCCTTGCTGAGGATTTAGCACTTGGGAAGGGGGCTTAAATGTCTGCAGAAGGCATGTGGATGGATCTATGAATAAGGTGAGCTGAGTTTATGTTACCATTCATTAGCTGAGTGGGCCTGGCATTTGCATTTCTTCAAGGAAGTGGTGATTGGAAAGGCTGTGGCTATCAGGGACTTCCCCCTTTCTCCAGGCGGAAGGCTGAGGCTGTCCAACACAGGGTGTCTGTCCACAGTGCTGATGTAGCAGATAGCTCTCTTTAAGGCAGGATTTAGTCAAGTGTTACTCTCTTTTAGGAGAGGGCAGACACTGGTCACCTCCAGGCATTGGCAGGGAGTGGTAAAAGAATTGATCTTTCCAAAGTCTAGGGAGTCCTGAGGGCATTTTCTGAGGAGAAACTTAAGGTGAAGAAGGTATTTTGTTGGAGGGAAGTGGAGAATCCAGAACTTCTGATGACTTTAACAGGCTCCACCTGCTAGCATGGCCCCAACCCTGAGCTCCCAGCAGTAAGCACCTCTCTGAGACCTGAGGCAGCTCAGGGTCAGTGTATATAAGGTCACCAATCATATAACCATCTCCTCTCTCAAAGAACCCAGCTACCCCCAGGAGGTTTGGAAACTCTGCCTCCACCCCAACACCTGCCCAAAGTTAGAGAGGCCTCATCCAGTGGGAAGAATTCAGTGCCTGGAGACAGAGTCCAGTCTCTGCAACTTAATACCTAAGAGACCATGGGCAAGTTCCTTACCCCACTCTGGGAATGTTTCCTCTTCTGTAAAATGGGCTTTTGAACAGACTCCCTGGTCTCTAAAGTACCTTCTAGTGGTGACCTTTTATGACAGCTAAGAATTGGATAGTGATTATGCTAAGAAATATTTCTCTCTTGGAATAATGGCAGCTGTTTCATCTTCGGTTTGTTATCCCTTCTTCCATTTTTTTTTTTCTGCAGGGCCTGAACACGTCCCCTTATCCCTTCTCTGCCCTCTAAGCTGAGCCAGTCATACCTGATACCAGCAGGTTTCATTTCTCTGGCCCTCTTTTCCTCCCAACCCATTGAAGTTGGCCCCTACAATGAGTAGAATTTGTGAATGAAATGTCCCCAGCACTACCCAGCATTCACATTTTACAGATCAAGAAACTGCAGCTCAGAGAAAGGAGTGATCTGTCCATGGTCACACAACTAGTATGTCCCAGCGGGGAGAAGAGAAGGTTGACTTCCTCTCTGACTTTAGGGAAGCTCCTTCCCCTCACTAGGCCCTAAATTTTCCCTTTGTAAAAGGAGAGGGTTGGCCTCTGATTCTGTTATGTGCAGAATGTTTTTTCAAGCTGTAACCTACCCACCCATAGAAAAATCCACTTATATCGGTATCCCTCTGACCACCCTTCCCCTCCGTAATTCCCAAAAGAGAGCCAGATCAGTCAAGCTTTAAAGGAAGCCTATGGAGGCTCAGACTGAGGTGGGAGGGTGTCCCAGGGACTCTATTGCCTCTATTGCATTGGAAATTCCTGGCCAGGCCCAAAGGGGTAGATGGAGGGGCCAGGGAGGAGTGAGGGACCTGTTCACTCTTCCTCTTTCTTCGAGCCTTAGTCCAGACTCCAGAGAAACAGCTGGTCATAGCCTCCTACTTGGAGGCAGAGACTTATCTTAGGCCCTAGAGTGGGCAGCTTGAGTCTCCCTATGTGGTCAGGATTCCAAAAGAGCATAATGTCCCTTCAACTTCTTCAAAAGTCAGAATCCAATTCTAGGGGTCAAGAGAAGAGGCCAAGAGATGAGAGCCCCATAGGTTGGGTGGGTGTGGCCAAGGAAAGACCAAGCACCTCAACACTCAGATTTCTTCCAGGCCTTCCTCCTAAACCATCTTTCTCCCAAAAGGATCATATGTGTAAAGTATTTTCAAGCCTTAAAGCATCTTACTAGTGTTAGCTAGGA
Source organism: Trichosurus vulpecula (assembly GCF_011100635.1). NCBI lineage: Eukaryota > Metazoa > Chordata > Mammalia > Diprotodontia > Phalangeridae > Trichosurus > Trichosurus vulpecula. The sequence continues at coordinate 413,450,647 of NC_050575.1, read as the reverse complement.
GTCATCATCTATCTGAAGCTAGAGAGTTGAGGCTGGCAAGAGCCAGCATGGGGCATCACTGTGGCCACCTCATTTTTGTTGTTCACAGATGACATAAGAGTAGAAATAGAGGCTTGCCCCAAGGCTACACGGTGAGTAAATGAGTTAAGATTTGAACCCAGTTCTCCCAACACCAAATCCAATTTACTCCATTCCCCCTGCATTCCACAGTGGACAGAACTATGTGGTTTTTCATCTTTGTATTGGAAGTGCCCAGAGGCCCAGGGAGTAGTCAGTCAAATATTTGCTTTAGTAATTGATTTTCCACAGGAGGCTGGTAGCTCTGACAGAAGGCAATTCATGGACTAGCTGTATGACCCTCACTTAACCTATCTAGGCCTCAGTTTCCTTATCTGCAAAATGTGAGGCTCACAAATGTGGAGAAGAGGTTCTTAACTTGGAGTAGACAGATTGTGGGGGAGGTGTCTATGAAGTGAATGGGGAAAAATAAATCTTGATATTTACTTTATTAATCATTTCCACCCATCATGAATGTAGGCAACAACCATGATTGTGAGGAGTCCATAGGCTGATTCACCAGACTACTGGAGGGGGGGGAGGGGAATCTATGAGACACAGAAGGTAAAATGCCATACTAAGAGCCAGGATAGTTCAGGTCCATCTCAGAGATGTTAGTGCTAGAAAGTTTGGGTTGAAATTCAAACTGGGCACTAACTATTCCCCTTCAGCTTTACATCTGATGATCTGTCTCTGGTGTATGGGTCTGATGAGGTCATTCTCTTGTGAATAAATCCTAAAAAATTATTATACTGTTGTGGTCAGAGGGTCTGTGGAAATGAGTGAGGCCTGAGGGAGAAAGGGAGAGGCAAATGGATACTTTTAGAATTGTCTCTCAATTCATATGCACACGCGAGGTCTGTGTCTCAGCTGTGGACTTACATGATTTGGTTGGAAACGGAGAGTCTCCAAACCATCCTAGATTACTCCAGGTTGCTAGAGAGAATGGACTAAGTTTATCGAAAGCAAGCTTGTGAAAGAGGAAGAATCTACAGCCCCCCTCCTATTTTTCTTGTGGGGGGGGAGGGTCGTGGGGGGAGGATCAAGGAACCAAAGGATGAAGAAAAGAGTAACACTAACCCTCACCCTAATTCTGAAGGGGAAAGAGGGAAGAGAAAGGAGAGGGGAGGGAAGACAGAAGCCACAGACACAGAGAAAGACACAGAGAGGAGTAGGGCTGGGACTGAGCTGCAGGTGAACCAATTCAGCCTGGACGGCCCCAAGCCCCTGCCTCCGTGGAGTAAACACCCTAGAAGAGCAACCAGTTGGCCCGACTCAGCCACCGCCTCTGCCTGAGTCCGGCTCAGCACCCAGAGCCAGCCGCCAGAGCCTTACTGAGAGCTGACGGGAAGGGGTCCCCCCATCCCGCTCCCTAGGCTCACCAGACCAAGCAACCACAGCTACAAATCAGGCACAACTTTCAGGTCGTTAGTCATCACCTAGGCCCCGAGGGCGCCCCAAGGAGGCAGAAGGGATTCTTAACCCAAAGGCCAGGATTCCTCTTTTCCCAATAAGATTTCCAGGATTGTTTTTATTTACCCTCCAAAATTTAAGACCCTGGCGTCCTTCAGAATAGAGAGAGACTGCAAGAGACAAGAGTAAGAGACACAAAAACAACGAGATAGTCACAGAGTTATAGAGGGAGTGGAAAGAAGAAGGGGAGGGAAGAGAGAATGGGAGAGGAAGGGAAATGAGGAAGACAGAGGAAAAATCGGGAGAAAGGTGAAGGAGAGAGGAGGGAGAGGGGAAGGAGAAGGAATGGGGGAGGAAGGGAAATGGAGGGAGACCAAGGGAAAACTGGAGAAAGGTGAAGGAGACAGGGGGGAAGGTGAGAGACAAAGAAAGGGAGAAGAGGAAAGAGGGGAAAAGAGGAGCGAGGAAGCAGGCCATCCACTGGCCCTTTTCTGACTCCCTCCGACACGGACAGAGCAGCAATTTGGAAGAAAACAACTTCATCTCTCACGGAGAAAAAAAGAAAATGCTCGGAATTGCCCGAGTCTAGAAGTGAAAGCTTTGTTCCCGCAGCTTCGGCAGCCTGTAAAATAACCATTTATTTTAATATATCTTAAACATCGATAACAAACAGCCCAAACTCCAGTGATAAATGTCCTTTTCCCAATGATCAGCCTAAAGTGCCAACAGCCCCACCGCCCGCCGCTCTCCTCTCGCCTTACAGAAACCAAGAAAATGTGACCTCTCTAATTCACTTTTTTTTACACTGTTAGGAAAATTAAAAAATAATAATAATACACATTAACAAGACTGTTGGTCTTTTCCATTAAAGAGCTCTGTCCTGGTGCCAATCCAGGCACGCCTGGCTACCTCCCCATGGTCCTGGGCGGAGCGGGGCGGGGCCAGCTTGGTTCACTTTCGCTGGTCCCGCCCTCTTCTTTAGAGGCCCTATATACCGGCTCCCCCAGGCCCTGTCCATGGACTCCTGGACCAGGACCCCCACAGTCCCAGGACGCAAGCTGAGGGAGTCCCAGGCTAGGCTACTGGGGAGGGAAGTCCAGTCCATTGCATGACCCCACAGGGCGGCCCTCCAAATCGTACGGTTTTTGTCGGAGATGGTGGTGATGGTTGAGGTGTTCCATTGCAAGCCTGCTTTGTAGCGTCCCCTGGAGTCCTGGGGCAGCTTGAGTTTGCAAGGGGGAGCTCTGGATCAGCTCAACGCACCCTCTCCCCTCTCCCTAACCTCGCTCCTTTCTCCACTGCTGTGGGCCACTCTTAGGCACACTCGGGCGAGGAAAGAGAAATTTGCCCAGAAAGGAAACTTACAGAGAAAGTTTGTAATGTAATATAATGCCGCAACAACGTAGCGCTGCAAGCACGTAACAGCAACAAAGTAACGCGGGAACAATGGAACAATGCCACAGTAACACTGGGGGGAGGAGCCAGAGGCTTCGGCGGTGGCCGGGAAGCCCTTTCCCACTTGAGCCTGGCGGCCGACCCTTGAGCTCCACCTCTTGGCGCAAAGTTTATGAGTCCAGGCCGGGAGTGGACTGGCCGCCGCCCCTACATCCACGGCCCTGCGGCCAGGCCGGTCGGGTCCGTGCTGTGAGCGCCCCTTGGAGCCCCAGAATCCTGGGTGTGAGTGTCAGAGGGAGGCAGAGCTTGGCCTTTGCTCCTAGCCCTGCTGGTGGCAGGCACCGCCTTTCTTTACTCCAGGCTAAGGGGTCTCGGACTTTTGCCTGGGACCAGAGGCGGAGGCTACTTCCTCCTAGTTCTGCCTGTGGGCCCTGGTGGGCGCGGGCCTTCAGCATTTGATTTTGTTGACTTTGAGATCCTTCACTTGCGTGTGCAGCGTCTTGTGGACGGCTAGAGTCCTGGACTGGCAAAATCCCTTCCCGCATTCCTGGCACTTGAAGGGTTTCTCTTTGGAGTGTATATACCTGCGCGGGGAAGAAAAGACTTCATTTCTAAACCTTAGCAAAATCCGGAGGGGCTTTAACCGTACGAGCTTCTTTCTAGGGAGCACCCGCCTCCCATCTCCCAACCCGAATAAAAACCACAAAAGGCTATCGTAATCCCGCTTTGGGGGCTAGAGGGAACGCTCTGCGGTAGAGGCCAAACGAGCACGGGGGCTGGAGCCCGGAAGACCCAGTACTTTTTTCGAAAACCTGTGACAGGGGCCAGACAGACCTAATACCCTGTATCCGGGGGCTGAGATAGGGACCAGAGTTTGCTATAAAATCTGGAAGGGACGTAGTTAACAAGAGGTTCCCGGAGTGCTCAGTACCTGGCTAATTATAATACACCCAGCCGACATCGGCTGGATCTGCTGGGTCCAACGTCCTGAGATTAGGCTGAGAGGTTCAGCTCTGTGGAATAATCCTCAGGGCGTCGGTTTCAGCCAGATGGAGAGAGGGACAGGTTGCGAGAAAGGCAAACAAGAGTTTCTACTTTGGGGGGATAAAAATGTAAGCCCCGGAGGACAGGAGAAAAGCCCTTCCCCCTCCCCCTTGAGGTTCTTTGAGTTCTAATGTTCAGAGTGTTCGCCAGCTGAGGGAAACAGGGTTCAGAGAGGAGATGAGGTCCCCAAAGATGAATCATCAAGTGGGCAGCGACCGGAGTCAAAGCCAGGACTCTCGACTCTCTAGATCATGCCCATTGCCCCCAAACCTCTACTCCCAGCTCGCCAGTTCTGTAGCCCTCCGGGGGTTCCTACTGGTCGGCTGATGGGTTTGGGAAAGCTAGGATGAGGCGTAAACCTTGACTCGGGAGCTGGGGCCAAGCTCTCACCCCTGCCCTTCCTCTCACCTGTGGTCCCGGAGGTGGTCCTGTCTCCGGAAGGCCTTGTGACAGATGTCGCAAGTGTATGGCCTCTCGTCCGTGTGCGTTCGCTCGTGAATCAGCAGGTTATATGACTTGGTGAAGTGACGACCGCAGAATTTGCAGACAAACTCTTTCTTGGTCTTGGAGGGCAGGCGGCCGCGGGTGGGCTTCTTCTCCGGCGACAGCTTGGTCACGTCGAGCAGGGCGCTGAGACCGGGCGGAGGCGAGCCAGGGCCCTCGGCGTGGCCGAGCTTGGACGGATCCTCTTGAGTGGCGGCCAAGGCCAGGTTGGCGAAGTCGAAGCGCGGCTTGGCTTTGAGAGGCGGCCCACCAGCCCCCCCGTCCTGAGGCTTGGGCTGGATAACGTGCGGAAACCAGGGGAAGGCGGGCAACGGCAAGCGGGCGTCCACGAGGCTGGACACGGCGCCAGGCACCTTGGAGAAAGAGGAGCGCGGCAGGTGTACGGCGGGGTAGCCCAGGGTCCACTGGTGCAGGTGCACCGCGTGCAGGGCGCTAAAGCCGTACAGGCTGGGCAGGTGCTCCGAGGGCACAGCTGGCAGCCCGTTCACAGCCTGCAGGAACGAGTAGTTGGTGAGCTGAAGTGACGGGTGGATGGGCACGGGCGCCGGCAGGGTCTTGCTGCCCATGGCGGTCTCGACACTATTGCCAGCCTGCGGGGGAAAGAGAAAGGGGCGGGAATAGGAAAAAAGAGAGAGAGAGAAATTTCAGTGCGGGTTATCTCCCCTTCGTTCCCTCACCATCTGCCGCCTCCCCAGACAGGACGAAAGAGAAGCAAAGAACCCCTATGGAAATGATCAGGAAAAGCAAAGATCCCCACCCCCCACCCCCTGGAAATGACCAGGCAGTGCCCAAAACGAAAAACAGATCGAAGTCCCGAGCTCCATGGCTGACAATGCCAGGTTCGCGTAGTCCCTGGGATTTTGAGATGGAAACTTTAGAGATCACGGGACTCCAAATACTTCATTTTACAAAAGAGGAAAAGGAAGGAAGGAAGGAAGGAAGGAAGGAAGGAAGGAAGGAAGGAAGGAAGGAAAGGGAGAAGGAAGGAGGAAGGGAGGAAAGGAGGGAAACAGACTCAGGTAGTGAGTACCAGAGCTGGCGTTCTGAACCCCAAATCTGCCTTCCAAACTTTCGGGCCCTTGGCTGAGTTAGGACCCTGGGCCTCGGGCAGCAAGGGGAGGAAGAATTTTGAGTGAACTCTCACTAAACCGACTCATGAGGAAGCCAGGGGGCGGAACACTTCTTCTGACTGTCAGAGCACCCACTCCACCCCCACCCCCACCCCACCCACCCCACCCACCTTAGTTGTCAGAACAATTACCCTGACTTGCCCGGGGTCTGCCTCTTTCCTCCGTTCCTGGGTCAGGAACCTTGGAGCGGATCTAGGGAGGGGGCGTTGAAGATAGGGCCACTCGAGCGCACGCGCGCGCACACACCACACAAACAGAAATAAACTTTCACACTCAGAGAAGAGCAAACAAGAAACACATTGGCACTGGAAAGTAAACACAGACACACAAGGTTTCACATACAGAGAAACAAATACACCGGGAGAGATCCAAACAGACACACCTTCACGCCGAGACAAACCCACAGCAATAAACACCGAGAAACACAAACACAGAGCCTCACTTGGGCCTCCCTGGGGATAAACACAAACATGCACTAACACAAAGAGACATAAATCCAAAGAGCCGCTTGCATCTAAGGATAAACAAACACCCTGATGCTGGGAGAAACACGAGTGAAGAGGTTGTCGCTCGCGCGCAGCGGGGGCGGCGGCGGCCCCGGGCGGGGGCGGGTATGGAAAGGGTAGAGAACAAACGTGCGGGGAAAACAGAAATCAGTGAGTGCTCTAAGGAACCACCCGCGCAAACCGAGCGTCTACGAGTCCCCTTAGCCCAGAGACCAGCCCAAAGAAATAATGAGCACAAGCAGAGAAAGTGACCCAGAGTCTTTGGCACGAAGAGATGAACACAAATATATACATTGTCACATTCGACCTCAGCAAACAAGCCCAGAATTCTCATCCCCGATAGCTCAGAAAAAAAACCAATATACTCTGCCCCCACCCCCACCCCCGCACAAGGAGCAAGAACCCTCAGAGGGTTCGGGCCACACAAAGCAAGAGAACCCCGGCCAGTCAGATTGGCAGGACCCTTAGAAAACATTCGAAACCAACCTCCTATTTTTACATATGGGTAAACTGAGGCCAAGAGAGGCGACAAGACTTGCCCAATGTCACACAGCTAGTGGTAACAAAGGCAGGATTGGATTCCAAGTCCTCTGACTCCAAGTGGAAAAGCTGTTTGTCTTTTGACCAAACCCATCTCTTCAGGTCTCATTCTTGTTTTTCCTAGCAGAGAATACGAAGCCAACTCGGCTAGTTTCCTATCCCTACCTCGCTCTCCTTCCTACCCTCTCAATTTCGGGTCAGCCATGCAGGCCCTCCCTCTTTCCCCCTGAATAAGCAAAACACCTTGAGCCAGGGCTCGCTCTCCCGCAGCTGGAAGGAGGAAGGAGGCGGACCTGGAGCACACCCCACCCCCCTTCACCTAGTCTCTCAGAATCCTTCAGTGCCCACCCTCCCATAGATTCTGGCCCCAGACCTGTGCACCAAAGAGGGCCTTTTGGATGGGAGGAGGTGAGGGGACCTGGGCCTGAGTGGAGGCTACCCACAGCTGGGAAAGACAATCTCAGAGAACATCGCTCTTGGGATCAAACTACCTGGTCCTGAACTGGGGGAAGTTTCTACAGACTCAGTGCACAGCCCAGGACTAGCCTTCTAGGTCCTAGAAGTCCTAGTTGGGACAACCTTGTACATAGGATGTTTTCGGAAGAAACATCAAAATGTAGAATGTCAGCCCTGAACTGGACCTTATCTATTCCATCCTCACATTACAGTCGGTGAAGCTGGAGCCCAGACATGGGAGGTGACTTAGGTCATAAAGGCCAGAGCATGGAAGCAGGCCCCCTGACTCTTCCAGGCCAGGTCCTTTTCTGCCACACCCGCCCTCCCCACCCCACCCCGAAACACAAACTGCATCTCCTTTCTTCAAGTATCTACAATCTGATTCCAAGAGAACCCAGACGGCTTTGTAGCTCTAAAATCGCTTTAGACGGGTGAGACATGGGTATTCAAATGGAAATTGTACTACGGGACAAAGAAGCCTGGACGTCCCAGCCCTCACCCCTTCAGACAGACACCTCCAGGAGCAAGGCCACCTTTCACACCCACATACTCAGGCCCGGCTGTGGAGAACCCCATAATGCTCTCCCAGGAGAAGGGGGGCAGATGCCTGTGGCAGATGCCACAGAAAAGGAGACTGGAGAGGAGACACTGCCTCAGGCCACCTGAACCCTGGGGAGCCCATCCCTCCCACGATGTGCTAGCCCCTCTATGTGGCAGATGGGAAAATTGAGTCTCAAAAAAGAGGACCTCAAAAGACCTCAGAGGTCACTGCATCTAGCGCCTTCAATTAATCGACAAGCATATAATAAGCTCCTACTGGGCTGGCAAACACTGTGCCACTGTGCCTAAGAGGAGGAAACTGAGTCCCAGAGAGGAGGAAGGCCTTGGCCCTGGCTGCACACAGTTAATTGATATCGGAACGGGCACTCCTAACCAGGGCTCGAGTCTCCAATCCCTGAGCTCCTTCCCGATGTCCCGTTTTGTGGTTATAACGGTCCCCGGCCCCCTTGGGCATAGCGGGTCCTTCGGGGTCCTCTGAGGTAAGCTAAGGACTAAGCCTGTCCCTTTAGCACCTCCCTGGATGAGTCTGAGCCACTGTGCAACGAAAAAAAAGCGGGGAAGAAGGTCTTGTGTCGGCACCCAGGGAAGGAAGGAGAGGAAGAGGGGGGAAGGGGGCCTGGAGTCATTTGTGAGACTGGCAAGCGCACATTTTCCGTCCGGCAAGCAGCGATTTTGCTGCATGGCAAGGAGAGTCCAGCCGGGAAACCCGAGGGGCAAGTAGAGGCACGCCGCCCCCACACCTGGCATCGTGCCAGCCAGGGGTAACTATGCTCCAGTCTGAATGGAAGGGGACTGCAGGGGGCAGAGCTCCTGGAGCCCACCGTGCAGAAACTCAGCTATACCAAACAACATATCTTAAAAGTCCACTCAGCGTCGGGCAAAGAGAGAGCCTGGAGTCTTGGGGTCTAGACCTGGCCCCGGTCTTGGGGTGCGGTCTTGGGCAAGTTCCTTCTCCTCTCTGGGCCTCAGTTTCTCCTTCTGGATGAGGAGGAGGCCCTCTCCTACTCCGCAGCCTATGTTCCTATAAAAATAATCACTTTAGATTTGAGACAGCAGTCCGACGAGGGACGTGGGAAGACCCATGGGAGATCAAGCTCGAAATCTGAAAGACGAAAGAGAAATTTCGGCTCTTGGCACTATACTCATTGCACCCAGAAAGTGGCCTGAGACCAGAGGAGGAAGCATCCCTCAGACCACATCAAAGACCCCCTCGGTTTTCCCAACCCTGGCTCAGAAGATCCTTCCTCTTTGATTCGGGGCTCACCTCTACATTAACTACCAGTCGGGATAAACAGATCCTTATCTCTGTCTCCAGCCTAGCCCAGCCTCTGAGCACTTCCCACTCCTCTTCCGTCCCAGCCGTTTGTCAATGGTGCCTGAACACGAGGGACCCTGGAAAGCCGTGGTGTCTGGCCACGGGGGCTGCAGCGAAGCCCTCACCCATTCCGGCCCTACGTCTCTGCCCAAGCCCGTGCCCTTACCCCACGAGCCCCGCCGCGCGGCTTGAGCCCTCGGAGAGGAAGGGTGGGCGAACCTGGGTCCCAGGTTCTCTTAGCCCAACTCCGGCTCTTGGCCCTAGGCTTTCTGCCAGTGCTCTTGGGGTTTCCTCGAGGGCTCGTACCTTCAGGTCTTGTGGAGATATCTCAAGGGCATTGGCAGCTCCTCGAAGTAGATTAAGAACAGGATTTGGGGGCCAAGAAAGCCAGGTCTCTCTCTCTCTCTGTCTCTCTCTCTCTCTGTCTCTCTCTCTCTCTCTCGCTCTCTCTCTCTCTCTCTCTCTCTCTCTCTCTCTCTCTCCCTCCCTCCCTCCCTCCCTCTCTCTCATCAGTTCTTTATTCATCCGTCCTGGATGAATCGCCCCCGGAAGTTTCAAAGCTTCAGTTCCCTAAAATCGAAGACTTTTTCGTTTGCTCTTTGTAACCTCTACGCTGGCCTGGGCCTCGCCTGGAGCTGGTCGCAAAAGAGAGGCTAGTTGAATTTCAGTCAATGGGACAGCCCTTGCAGGGCCCAAGCTGGGTCTGATTGAAGCGCTTTGTAAATGTTAAAGCGCCGCAAACGCGAGCTTTGGGGGGTCTCTCGGCTTTGCTTCCGGAGCCTTGCACTTTCTCAGTCGCCTTCAGGCCGCAGGGTCTCAAGCCAGGAACTCGAGGCTGCAGGACTGGGCGCAAGGCCGGAGGAGGCCAGATTGCGAGGCCAAGCAGGGTAGGCAGGGGAGTGATTGTTTGAAATGAAGGCATCTGAAGGCAGAGAGGACCCAGGCTCAAACACTGACTCTGGGCTAAGTGACTCTAGCCAAGTCCTTTCCTCTCTTTCTCTGCCTCGCCTTCCTTACCTCTACAAAAGAGGAACAAAACCCCTCACCCCCATTTTACGCAATGTAAGAACCGCGCTCCATCACGGGCAAATATGGAAAAAAGCGCGTTGTAAGCTCAAATTAGTGCTACGTGAATTCGAGAGACGGTTGCTTACATTCTTATTATCACGATTCCACGAACTTCCCAGCCATCAGAGACCAAAACTGGTTTACGGAGAGGGGACATGGAGGGAGAGACCACTGCTCCAGACTTCGGAGTAAATCCCCTGAGTAAAATGGGGACACACACTCACACAACCAGCGCCCTCCCGCCCTGTCCTTCCCAACAAGAACCAGACCCTTCCCTGGCTCCGGGAGTAACTTAGAATGAGGACCTTCGGCTCCCCACCACAGCCCTTCTCAGGGTCCCCACCACGGGGCAGGGGAGCTCTTTATATTTTTAACTCCGTGCTGGTGGGCCTGCTTTTATTTTAATTACACCACCTCCTAAGCAGGGAGTGGAGAAGACGGCCCCATTTTACGGTGCGCGTTGGGAAACCCGCAGACAACGGAATTGAGGCCAAGAGAGACGTGATTGCCCTTGGGCTTTCTGGAGGCACCCCTGAGTGTCTGTGGACACCCTTGGGTGACTGAGTGAGAGTGCAGAAGCCCGTGGGCGCCCGAGGCGGGCCCTGCAGCTCCAGCACAAACAGGCCCTAGCCGCCCCAGCCGCCGTGGTATTAGGGGTATTAATGGATTGTGCAGAATCTATTAGAGGCTTATTCGGGTCTAATGGACCGTAGAAGCCTTAATTGCTTGCATAAATGAGCGCTGGCCTAGCACCCTGCACCGGGGCTTCAGGCAAGGCCGCCAGTCCCCTCCTGCAGCGAATGACTGCCTGGCTGGCTAAGGTGGGGCGGGCCATCGAAGCTGTCCCTAGCCAACTAACCCCCAAATCCTAGAAAAGAAGAGAAGACGAAACATGCAGCGGCCTCGAATTGTCAGCTAGATAGGCAGTGTCTCGGACTGCGGGTCACCAACCGCGGAAGCCTCTGGCTTAGCGTTCCCGCATGGACCCAAGAGGCTGGGGCCCCGTAACTCCCCGACCAGCTCCCTCCCTCCTTTCTTCGAAAGTTCCCTTGGGGAGACTGAGGCCAAGACAGCCAGTTGTCCCAGGCGGGCCCCTGGAACTCCCCCTATCCAGGGCCTCAGCGAAGGGCTGCGGGGCTCCTGGGTCCGTTTGTGGCGGCTCTTGGAGCTGGACCCTCTCGTTTCTCCCGAGCCCGGCGTTCCGCTCCCCAGTCTTCTAGAGCTGTAAGCCGTATTCTTCCCTCGCGCTAAACTTGAAACATCCGAACTTAATGGGGCCTAATGAAAAATGGGTAGGAAGTGGGGGATCCCCCTCCCCACTTCTCTCTTCCCCAAGGCTTTCGTTTCGGCTGCCTCTCTCCCTAAGTGCCCAGACCCGGGTCCAGTGAGCGCTGAAGCGGGCCGAGAGTGCTTAACTCATGGCTCCGCTGGGCAACTGGTGGCCTCTGGTGCAGGGAGAGACGGCCCGGGCTGCCGGCTCTGTTCAGTAACCTTCCGGGGACTCGGAGGGCCGAGCTGGAAGCAATGGACTAGAGGGAAACCGAGAGCTGAGGGGCGA